>NW_022103908.1:29102060-29103008 GCF_000313985.2 Echinops telfairi | reverse complement strand
CTATCCAGACAGACCTGCGGAGACAACAACATGCACAAAAACAAGACAGAGCAAAACCAAGCAACAATGTACAATGAAACAGCAACAACATCAAGCCACTGACAAAGAACAAACTAAAACATACCAAGAAAGAAAAGCTTGTAGTTAGTTCAAGGATCGCTGGCCTTTAAGTGTTTTTTATACCTATAGTAACACTTGACTTGTGTTCTATATCAATGGTATAGCTAGATATTTTCTGCATTCTGTTTGATTATTCACTTTGGAATGGATACAATTATGGATCTTTTCCCACTGGTTGGGAAAGAAACTGTCTTCAAAATTTACTGGCATATAGAAGTGAAATTTTTCAGTTTGAATCAAGTTGATGAAACATTTAAATTGGTGTTCTTTAAAATCTTGGAGAGTTTTTTTTTTTTTGTCAGTGCCTCAGTACTACTTAGACTTCTACCCTCAAAAACCTTGGTGCTTGATTATGTTCTATATTCAGGAATGACCGATCATTGACTAGTTCTTCTTGTTAAATGACGATATGCCTTACTCTTTTTTTTGAATCATCCTCTGTTGTTCAATATTTTGCCCATAAAATACTTGAATATTGCAATTTGAGTGTTGCACTTTTTTCTTCAGTTGTTTCAACTTGGGGAATGCTGAGTGTTTACACCCCATTTGTTCGTCTAACTCTAGGATTGCCGACTTTACTTTGTTCTTGAGCTCCTCTTGGAAATATTCGGTTCAGCTATTTCACTCCATAATTCCTTTATTTCATTTTACCTATCCCAAACCCAGGAGTATGTCAGATTTTTGGCATCCATATGGATCGGTTCTGTCTCCCTGTATTTTTAATGGACTTTTGCTAATTTTCATGGACCATGTTATGGATGCCCTCCTACCACATGCCCGGTCGTTAGTCAAAGCATCAAACGTTCTTCAGATTGGAGATAAGCTTAG
>NW_022103908.1:29098906-29100557 GCF_000313985.2 Echinops telfairi | reverse complement strand
GATGGTAAGGCAGAGCAATGGGATTGGCCAAGGAACCACAGGACTAAGAGGCTTAGTAGCAGATAAAGACTTGTCTGGTGCCTGAGGAGAGGCACTGCTGTGAGGTAATGATTGCAGCTTCACTGTTTACTGAGCCTAACCTGACTTGTGACAACCTGTTAACTTCCTAATAAAATCCTATAATTGGAAGTGTTGTCTGTGAGTTCTATGTAGGTATTGCAGCAAATTACCAAATCTACCATATAAGCATCTTACTAAACAAGAAACGGTTGGTGTCAGAATCGGGTACCTCATAGCAATCGGGGAGCCAAAGGAGGTCAGCGATCCTTGCCATTTTGCACTTTTCTTCCCCAGTGTGTTTTTGTATGTGTGTGTGCCTTCCTAGCTGATGGCTCTTATTCTGGCTCTCTTTGCTCATCATAAGATTTTACTGTTTTTAGAAGTTTTTAAGGTGGATTGTTAGGTCCCTCTTTTTACTCTGTTTAAATCTGGAAGCTCTGCTGAAACACTATCACCATTAAAGGACCAGCTGTTATTTGAAATACCAGTGGCATAGTTTACAGCATCACAGCAATTTGAGTCACCATAATAACACAAATTGACTAACAAATCATGGATAGCCCATGAATTAGGATCTTAAAAAGTGCTCTAAATGTGGTAAGGGGTACTTCTATTTGTCAAACACATATGCCAACATTGATTATTTGCCATTTACTGATGGTACTCCTATACTATAATACTGCTCTTTGAACTTTAATATTAATTTTACGTCATAGATAGCAGTGCAAGCATTTGCAACATGTATGCATTTGAGTTGAAACCAAGTAAAAGGATCATAAAATAATAACCATTTACCTTTAACAATGATAAAACCAGACAAGTAAACTAAATGTTATGGTTAGATAAAATATTTAAAATCAAAATATTATAAATTAACTCAGATGCCAAGAAATGCTATTAAATCTGCTTCTTTTAGAAAAGAATCAGCAATTGTGTTGGCATCAGGAATGCTGCATCATTAAATTATCCTGGACAGGCTAAAATGAAGGGGGCTGGGAGGTTATGTCCCAGTTTGAAGCAGTGTTTGTAGAGCAGATGGCATGGGAGGGCAGAGCGATGAGGAGAACGTCAGCTATCATGTGGAGGAAGCCAATGAAGTGTTGTTTCTCTTTGGATTGCTGGGTAACGTGAATCAGCAATGCAAAGCTAAAGCACTGCAAGGCTGCAAGTAGCACCAAGGAAGCTTACAACATTCCCCTAGTTCTTTAATGACACCCCCAAAACACTATCATGACCCCAGTTCTACCTTACAAAACCAGTTAGACCGGAGCATGTACACTGGTACAGATAAGAACTCTCAGCACAGGGATCCAGGGCAGATGAACCCGTCCCTCCTACAGGAACATAATGGGAGTAGCCATGCCTGAGGGTAGAGAGAAGGTGGCAGAGGGAGGGGAGGAAAGCAGGAACTGATTGCAAGTATGGACATACAACCCGCCTCTCCCGCCCCGCCCCGCCCCCTTGGATGAACAACAGAAACATGGGTGAAGGGAGACAATGGCCAGTGTAAAATATGAAAACAATAATAATTTATCAATTGTTCATGAGGGTGGGAGGAGGGTGGCAGAGGTAAGAAAGAGGAGCTGATACT
>NW_022103908.1:29096664-29097915 GCF_000313985.2 Echinops telfairi | reverse complement strand
ACAATCATAAAAGAATAAGCATGGAATGTTATTCAAAACTTAAAGTAAACAATATCAAGACTTTAGTGCTTAGGGAATTTATTCAGCTAAAGAAACTTAATATCAATATTTTCTATTGTACATACATTTCATGCCACATACTGAAAATAATATTTTTAGAAAGTAAGCCATGTTATCATCAAATATGTGCCCATGGGCTTACATTAAAAATATTTACTTATTAGTCCTTATTAGGGAAATATATGTTGTATACATGCCATAAAGCATAGTTTAACAAATGTCTACATATGCATTAAAAAATATCTTTGCCATCAGATAGCGACTTTATAGGATGAAGTATAAGTTTCCCCTTTGTATTTCCAAGTCTATATTTTAATAGTAGTAGACTGCCTCTTCTTCCTCCTGGCTGATTACATATATATCTTTTAATTATTTTAAGTTTTTATCTCAGTAGCCAATATGGTTTCCTTAAAAATTTTAGTATTATGAACAATTAATTCTTAATCAATATTTCATCACTGTATTGACCTACAGTGACTATTATGATCAAAGATAAAGAAAAATATATACACATAAATATTTCAAATTTAAAACATCATTTTAACATAAACTAATTATAATTGATAAAAACAAGAAGTCATTCTTAGGTTTGTTTTTTTTATGGATAATATACGTAAAAGATGTCATTTCAAATATGTCAGTGAAAAAATGTCTTCCTCTTGGAGCAATGATATTTTAAAAATCAAGATCCTTTTAAATTCTATGAGAAACTACTGGCAAAAATCTGTTGAAGACAGTTTAGCAATAACATGTGTTGTACCCTTCCTACTTGGCTTAACTAGTTATCTCCCTTATATTGTGAGGCTTATTTTCTTTTTAATAAATTCCACTTGTTTAGGGATATTTCCTGTAAGATACTGTGAGATATTTTTAACCAATTTCCTCCTGTCTCTGCACTCCTAAGTTGCACACTGGATTCTATACTCATGCTGTGGTTTTATGGAGTACAATAGGGATTGTATAGCCAAGTGCATATTCAACAATAAAAATATTCATATCTTTCAGAGGACGATAAAAGAGAAAATGGTTTTAGGCAATTGAGGAAATGGTATTTCTTCTGGAGCCCTAATTGCTCTTACTAAGTGCTTTTATAGATACTGGGAACAAAATACATTTATTTTGTAGGACCTTGAGTTTGGTGAGTATAACATAAGCTAAAATTAGACTATTTGTATTTTTCTTTTCCCTAAC
>NW_022103908.1:29091317-29096564 GCF_000313985.2 Echinops telfairi | reverse complement strand
CAAAATACATTTATTTTGTAGGACCTTGAGTTTGGTGAGTATAACATAAGCTAAAATTAGACTATTTGTATTTTTCTTTTCCCTAACATCACATTTAGGCCATGGTCATCAAAGGCCCAGTATGTGTGAATGGAGTCCACTTTTACTATTGTAAAAGGTATATATGTCAGATGACATGCCTGGCAACATGTAGATAAGTTTTGAAGTAAAGGGAACTATCAAGGACAAGCCAGTTAACATTTTAAATGTATAAAGGCAGTATTGAATGAAATATAACTGAAAGAATAATGAAAGTATCAAAAAGAAGCAAAAATTAATTCATACACTGAAATCAGGCAAAGGAATAATGATGTGTAACATATATTTTAAAGGCTATTTAACCGAAATACAATGTTTTATCTTTCATAACTGCACAAAAGAGGGTGAGATAAATTAAAAAGCACACGCAGAGTACATCAAAGTGGAAGAAACCTTCAAACTTATTGCATTATTCATCTTGAAATTTTGAAAAGGCTGCATATGATTATATTATTTATTCAAACATCTTATTCCCACCTAGTCACTAATGTTGTGAACTACATCAATGAAATGGGATTGTCCACAGTGGGCATGAAGGAGATCCTGCTCATGATTAATTATTCTGTATTATCCAGTCAAGGTATAGCACTAGAAAGGGTTGGATCATTGCTTTTAGCATCCTAGATTTTTTTTTAATATGGTTGTGTTTCTGATCCCCTTCAAACCAGTTCATCTTACTGGTCATGTTAGCAACCACCCATATGACCTATCTAGTTTAACTTTTGTTGAGTCATAGTTACATTGAGTCAAAGCAAGGTATTTCACTTACTAGACTCTGTGTTGAATAGTTACAAATCTTTAAAGTAAAATAATTAGTATCTAGAGATTTGAGTTACAAGTCATGTGACCACGTTAGTAGGAGCAGTGAACCAGAGAGGTCTGGCTGGCTGCATAGCTGAAAAGAGGCACTTTGGGTTAAATAATTGTATTCCGGCATTTTGTGTGTGACCTGTTAAGATTCTCTAATATGCTCCCATCAGTGTAGGTCTTTGCTTTCTGTGTGATCATTGCCAGTAAATACCAGACCTAGCAGAGAAGAAAAGTGTCCTGTGAGGGGTGGTTGGTGTCAGAAAAAGGTTAAAGGAGGATGGAAGGCAGGGGAGTTTCTCACTGTGCTCTGTGGACATCGCTCTTTTCCCAAGGCAGAGGAGATCGTTCCTCCTCTGAAGCCAAGGAGGGTGTCGGCTGTGGGTCCCAGGCCATCTCATCCAATACACACTCCGTCCTTTCTAAACTGACTTCTTGGGTAGATACTAATTTTGAATTTATGATTGGTTTCTTTTTTTAAGATTGGTTTCTTAATTCCTTTGTTTCTCCAAATGTTCCAGATATAGGAGACCTTAAGATTTTCTTTTCTTCACATTTTTGTTTCATAGACATGACAATTTCAACAAAAATGTCTTCTCACTTTCCATTTTTCTGAATTTCTTCATCAATGGGAGACGAAAGCATTTTTTAATGAAGATGACCATCATTGTACACATACAAATTTTCTATTTCTGAAAAGTATCTTATAAAACATACAAAATATTATCAAATGTTTTGTAACAAAAACCCTAAGGGAAAGGAATCTTGGCTAAATGAAACTTTCGTACCAAACACACCAAACTCTTCACCAAGGAAGGAGTGCTTTCCAACTCTGTAGAAGAGAGAACTGCTCCTATACGTGTTGACCAGGGATACAAAGAAAATTAAACCCTTCGTAACTTCAGTGCTCCTGTTATGTTGCTCACTGATTATTTTATGATAACTTTTGTTAATTTATGTTAAGGTTTAATTCATACTGAAGTTCCTAGTCTATGATTTTCACCTAGTACTTTGAATCACTCAATACTCTCAACTATTTGCTTACTTGTTTAGAAATGTGAAAGCCATATCATGTGTGATACTACTAATAGAATACTTGGTTGATTTTCATAAACTTGGTCCTTCATTTGCAAAATTGAGGTAATGTTGGAATATGTTTCATAGAGGTGTGAGTGCTAAGTGTTGGCAAGCACTTTCTACCCTCAATTATATGCAAAACTAATATTATTACCCTCATTTTGCAGATGGAGAAAAACATTTATAGAAGCAAACCAAGTATTAGATCCATAGTCATAAATGCCAAATTATATTCTTAAAAACCAACAAGTATTCTGTGCACTTAATTAGGAGGTTACTTTAATGGCTTACTAGGCGTGGGAATGAGAGAACACAGCAATGCCCGTAAGTATTAATTATACAAATAGAGTCACAGCATGCCATGCAAAGTCACTTGGGATGGAGTAAGTAGTACAGTAGAGTCAATCAATAGGAGTAAGAAGGAGAAGAGATTTATGGGTGAAGTCTTTATAACATTTTAGAGAGCACTGCTTAAAGTGGCGTACAATCTGGGCCCTTGGTCATTTTGCATAACTGATTTCCTTAGGAGCAAATTGGGGATAGGGCACTTTCCTTTTATGCACATTTAGTTGCTCTTCTGGGAGGTTTGTTGTTATTGTTGTTGTTGTTGTTGTTTTTGGTTTGTTTTCTTTTTCTTCCCACCCCAGAATATGAAAAAAATTGAGGTAACAAAACATCATTATTTGGCCTAACTACATGTCACCTCTTGATTTCAAGTTGCTCTCTGGATGCCTTGGACACTCCATGTGCCACAGAAGGAAAGGTTGGCTGCTCTTGCACTGATTTCAGGATCATTTGTACGTGGCATCCAGTGTGGTGACTATTGTGTATTTTCAACATACAATGAGGGTTTCTACTCCTTAAAGAGTTACAGCCATGCAAACCCACAGAAGCAGTTCTCCTGTGTCGATGGGGTCACTATGAGTCAGTAACTTTGGTTTTGCCAACCTTGGGAGCTCCAGAACTCTACCAGAGATTATTTTGTTGCTACAAGGGACTCATGAGCAATTCTCAGAAGTAGATCTCCAGGCTTTTCTTCCTAGTCTGTTTTTATCTAGAAAGTGGTAAAAATCTGTCACCTTAGTGGAAATTGAAATACCAGTGGCATAGAATCCAGCATCACGGCAAGGCACCGTTGAACACCTGAAGATTATTCACCATTGTTTTGCTAAAGCCGCATTCATTACACTCACCACGTAGATACCCATTGCAATGTCAACTTTAATGTCTTCAGCCCAGTTTCAGGAGAAAATATATACTTTTTCTCTGTCTTACAAATATCTATGTGTATATTTTTGCCACATCACTTATTTTTCTATTTTTTTTAACTTTCCCCATATCTGTTTTCTCCTTTTAACAGCTTCTTGCTTTTTTGTCAATAAATAATTCAACTGCCATAATTGCTCTCTTTATGTTTTTTATCACTTTTTTTCAATTATTTTATTGGGGGCTCAGTAACTTTCATTAATATCTGCTACTTATCCTTTAAATACTTACTTTAACATTCACTCATCAATTCACAGCAATTAGGCTTTTACCCTTATAATCGTATTCAATTTCATGAAAATTGCTTATGGAAATCTTCAAAATTGTCTTATTTTCCAAAACAAAGATAGGTGAAAGACTACATTTTGACTCATGTTCTAAGAGAAGTACTGCTAATCTTAATGCCATTCCTAACCTTTTTATATCGAGGCAATTCCACCTTATAGAGACCCGAGAGGACAAAATAGAACGTCTCCATGGGTTTTCCAAGACTGTAAATCATTCCAATCATTCTAAGGCTGTAAACCAGAACTGACTTGGGTTTCAACAACTGACTTATCACTTAGCAGTAAAGCCTGCAAGCATTGTGTCATCCAAACCACACCAAACTCACTGCCATTGAGGCAATGCTGACTCATAGCAACCCACATGGGTTTCTAAGTCTGCAACTGTTCATGGGATTAGAAAGCCCAGTCGTTCTACCATGGAGCTGCTAGTGGCTTCGAACTGACAACTGTGCTGATCACAGCCCAATGCGAAACCACTCCATCCCCACTATGCTATCAGGGATTCTGAAATTCAACCTTAAATCCTTTATTTCCATTGCTTCAGTGAGAGGATACCTTTTGGTTCTCCACATACATCTGTGATAATTTTTCTTAGTTTTCATCCAAGACCGTGCTGCATTATTTTCATCTTTAAAATATTGTTGTTCCTACAGAGTTCACCTGTTTGTTTTTCCCAAATCACTTTTTAAATAGTTTCCTTGACATTGGTTCTCATGATTGGTGAATGCCAGACTAATGAATCCAAACCTTTAATTTCATCTCTCAATTGTTATGATTTTGTATGTACTAATAAACTGAGATCCCAGGAGAACCCAGTCATCAGTATTTCAACTCCATTATCAGCTCTCCATTAAAATCTTTTCTTCCTTCCGCTTTATGTGCTTCTATTTATGTCGGTCTGATTCTTATAGTTGTCCATAGTAGAACCGGGAGATTTTGAGTTTGTTTTTTTTGAAGGCCAAATCTCCCTCATATGAGTGTTCTATTTATTATATATTCAGAAGTTTCCCATGTTCTTTATCCCATAGGTGTGAGATTCAGGCTATTTATTAAATATTTAACATCAATATTAAGGTAACTAACTATATATTTTATTGCCATATAACAGCTACAATACTTTCAGAGATAAATTTACTCTAGCCACTTTTAACATTTTGGAAACAATTGGACATTAGAAATGTTTACTATGCATCAAAACATGTCTATTCTCCTCTGTATGTTTTTGTCCTAAATTTTCACTGAGTTGAAAATTTTTCATTGAGTTCCCTGGTCTTTGGTTTGATGGTCAGCAAAGGAAAGATGGAGACCAGCACAAAAGGTCCTGCTGGGGAGAGGGCATGTGCAGCTGATAAACATGCCAAACCTGAAAACTCTCATAGAAACTTCCCCAGGTACACACAGATATGGGCAGTACGTGAATCGGAGGCAAGAAAATGCTATAGGCAGGGCAGAAGCAGACATCTGGTATTAAAAATCGAACTGAAGTTAAAAGCAAAGCCAATGCCGTTAAATCAATTCTGATTCAACTAGACCCTCTGGGACATAGTTATAACTCCCCCCAAAGTCTTCTGAGGTTATGAATCTTTATGGAAATCAGAAGGGTTCATCTTTCTCCAGTGGGACCCATGGTGGTCTTGATCCACTGGCTTATCCAATTGCTCCATCAGGGCTCCTTTACTTTAGTTACAGAATGGTGTGTATATAAAACCGTCCCTTTCTGTCTGACACGAAT
>NW_022103908.1:29089440-29090687 GCF_000313985.2 Echinops telfairi | reverse complement strand
AATGTATTTTCCAGTATTTATGTATATGTGATATAAATATGCATACTTGGAAATATATGTATGTCTTTCACTTTTGGGGTATATACAGAAAATATATTTCATTAATAGAATCCCTGGCAACAGAACCTGGAATTGTCTCATGATTTTACAGAGCTGGACACTCAAGGTGATTTATTCACATGGCTGGAAGCTGATGCTGTATGTGGTTTGAAAGTTCCACTGGTGGCTTCAACTTCCTGTGTTTGGCAATTGAGTTCCCAGAGAAATCATCATGAGTGTCTTCAGTTACAGGGGGGTGTCTAAGTTCCTTCATATCTTGCATTCTGATCCAAATCTCCTCAACTCCATCAGAACAAAAAATATTAATCAAGCAAGCCACTTAGACACATCATTCCAGCTATTTTTTTAAAATTCGCAATAAGTAATGATGTACTTTTTGTGATATATATCAATGTCTTTATAATGAAGTGACTGGTCTTAAAATTTTCTTTACATGTACAATTTAATGTGACATATTCATAGTACTAAGTAAATCATACCATAAAAAGGAAATATTAGAACATGGTTTTAAGTTTCACTACCCCCACCCCCAAAGACCTTTTTTAAATAAAGAGTTCATACTAGATAATATATTCAAATAAAGTTAGAAATCAGGCAAACTGGCAGTCAGATAGCAGTTCTGTGTGAGCCAGGGGCAGTGGAAAGAAATCTTGAGAGAGTGGTAGGAGGACACTATTTCATTTCTTGCTCAGGATGATGGAGACAAATGTCTATTTGTTTTAAATAAAGTTCTTCCTTAAGCAGTGTATTTTTGATTTGGTAACTATTCTGCATGTTTTTGTGTTTGCTAACAAAAACAAATTTAAGTTATTAAAAATGACTCCAACTTAAGACATTAAAACTGAAATCAAGTAATTCTCTTCCAGACCTTTTGATGCCAGGTGGGTTGTATATACCCGATTTCATGAATGCCACTTCACCCAATTAGTCTGTCATCCCAAAACGTCAAGGAAAACCTGACCAGTGTATTGCAGTTTACCACTAAGAACCGAAGTGAAGGCCAAGAATTCAAAGGCTTATTTCTTTCTCCAATAGCAAATTTAGGTGTTTTCAGATTCCACAGAGAATTTCAGATTGACAATAACTCATTACATTTTGTTTCAGATTCAGTCCAAGTGTCTGTAAAACAGGCAGCCCAGCCACAGATTTTTATATCACGTATGTACACTAATAAATCAAATCCGCTA
>NW_022103908.1:29079620-29088127 GCF_000313985.2 Echinops telfairi | reverse complement strand
AATCTGAAGGCTAGAGCTTATTTGGACGGGTTATCAAAACTGTGTAGCTGAAAGGTGGGGAAATTACTTGGAGTTAAGCACATTTTCCTAGCAGCTCAGGAAAACAGTTCATTCTGAGACTATCTGTTATAATTATACTCTAAAGACTAAGTGAAAGACTTGATTAATTAAGCTGAGAAAATAGTGCTTGTTTAAGTAATTCTTTCTTTCCTGTTGGCAAATAGTCTTTTGAAAATTTCAGGATATTTTCTTTAAAGTTGCAAATTGGTCACACACTAAATTCAATGGCACAATTTGTTTAGAAAATACTAGAGCACTCATAACAAAATAACTATAATGATACTTTGATATAGGTTTCAAAAATGGCTCCAAAGACATTTTGAAGGTTATAAAAAAAAACGTTTATTCCCTATAGATGTGGTGTTTGCCTTATATATATGCCCTCAATATTTTATCGCTTTATGCATTAATTTTTTAATAATCAAATACATTTCTAGTAACTATTTTCATGTTTTCCTTATTTTCTGCAACAATTACAGTGGAAATATGTTTTCCCTTAAGTGTAATAATAGCTAAGTATCCATGTTACCTTGAAACTAAAGTCTTCTTTCTCCCAGAACTTCTGGGATTTTTAAATTGTAACATTTCTCCCTCTTGTGTAAATGCCAATGTAAATTTTTATAAAATTCTGCGATATTAAATATGATGTCTCTCTAAGAGGGTGTTCCTCTTTGCTAAAAGGCATTATAGCTAGTCACTCTTAAAACCTGGATAACCAAATAATTTTAATACTAGTAAGTACAAAATGAATTAGATTGGCATTTCACTCAATAATAAAGTGTATCAGTTACACTGATGTCACTGCATGCCAACAAACCATTTAATCCATACTATACTCATGTTAAATAAGTCCGGAATTACTGCCATTGTTCAAATGCAAATTCTGAGGGTAAAACATGTAGAACAAGACTATTCTGCAGAACTCCATGGGCATAAACAGAAAACAATGCCTTCTTGTAGATGGCTGTCACATATGCAGTGCTGTTTCTAATTAATATCACGTATAAAGGATTCAGGTAATTTTATCTGTATTAATTTCTCTGTACTATTGAAAAAGTACCACAATTTAGTGATTTTAATCAACACAAACTTACACAGTATCTCTGGGGATGTGAACTTTGAAATAAGACACACGGGGCTAAAATCATAATTTGGGTAGTACGGTGTTCTCTTTGGAAGCGTTAAGAGAGCTTGTTCCTTACTTTTTTACAGCTCCTAGAAGGTACCTGTATATTCTGATTGTGACTTCAGCATTCTAACTTCTGCTTCCACCCTTACATCTTCTCTGACTCTCCTGATTCTTCCATATGAGGTCTTTTGATACACATGATACGGGATAATCATCCTATCTCAAAGTCTTTGACTTAATTCACACCTGCGAAGTCTAGAGAGCAGTGCCTCTCTCCATAATACAAAGACTTGCTCCCACGTGTTTGCTTCATCATTACTCATTATTATTTTTAGGAAGTGAATATGTGAATAAGATTTATAATATTAAAAAAAAAGAAAAAAGATTTATAATATTAGGCTCGAGCCCGTCTCTTGAAAAGGCTGCACTGACTTGTTAGGTGCCAGCTAGGTGGTTCCTACTGAGGAAGACTACGTACAACAGAGCAAAACACCACCCTGCCTTGTGTCACCCCCACAACTGTTCTTCTGATTGATCCCATAGTTGAAACAACATCAATTCATATTCTCCAGGGTGTTGCTCTCTTTTTGCTGCCCCTCCACTTTCCCAAGCAAACTTGTCTCTTCAGATAACCAAGTACTTGAGATGAAGTCTCACCACCCTTGCCTCTCAGGAGCGTTCTGACTGTACTTCATTCAAAAATGATTTGTTCTTTTGGCAGTCCCTAGTATTTCAATATTGTTCTCCAGCACCATTCAAATGCATTAATTCTACTTCAGTATTTCTTATTTAATGCCCAACTTCCACATGTATGTGAGGCAATTGAGAATACAACTTGGACAGGTAAAACCTCAGTCCTCAAAGTGACATTCTTGCTCCTCAGCAATTTCAAGAAGTCTCGTGCATCAGATTAACCCAAGGCGATGCATCATTTGATTTCTTGACTGCCTCTTCCTAGAGCATCGATTGTAGATCCAAGCAAGAAAAATGCATGAAAACTTTGATCTTTTCTCCATTGGCATGAGGTTATCTATTGGTCCAGTTGTGAGAGGTTGGGTTTCTTTACTTTGAGGTGTAATCCATACCGGAGACTGCAATCTTTCATCTTCATAAGTAAGTTGCTGCAGAAGCAAATTGCAAGGCCATAGAAAAGGAATCAAAAATCACTATTTACCATATCCTTACAATGCTTTTAGTTAAAATAATCAGTGTAGTAAATGGGGGCTCTGAACTGGGATCAAGGTCTGTTGCCTCCAGAACTTCAGCTTTGTATGCGAGTCTACCTTAAACATAAACTAAAACCTTAGTACTGGTTTGCTTCCACTCACTGCTTTGGTGTGCATACATTGAAATCAATGAGTGTCCTAAAAATAATGCTTTATATTCCTTTCAACATAGTTTGTAAATTCACTTATATGGAACAGAGTCTCTTTAAATGTATTAAAACAATAATTTCATAGGATTTAGAAGGATTTTAAATAGTCACATGGATACAATTCATAGAAGCACCAATGTTATTGTGGGAAAAGTGTGGCAGTTCCAATCCACCAGATTCTCCAATGGAGAGGCTCTCTGCTCTCTGCTCCTCTAGAGACTGTAAAGACTTAGTCTTAGAGACCAAAGGGAACAATTTTCCTCTTTCCTATTAGGTTGTTAGGAGATGGAATTAGCTTGGTACAAGTTGGTTTGGTGTGGGGTTTTTAATCAATGCATGCCCATTTATTATAAGGAGGCATTGACATTTTTGAAGTTGAAAGAGTGCATGTTACTGCAAATAAATTAGCATGAAGCAGAAAAATAAGAAACTGACATTTTGTTAAGTCTTTTTCACTTACCATAGATACTTTTTGGTAGTTAATTTTTAATGGAAGGTTTAGCAAAATTTTATTTCAAGAAGAAAAATAAGTAATTAATCAAATTATGAAAAATAGTTGTCAGAATTTATATTAATTCTTTATATAAATATTGAAAACATTTTAAATACTGAAAGAATTTTGGTTTGTTGATGCATCAATGAAACTGGTATAGAAAGTTATGTAGAATCAAAACCAAAAATTTCATATTTATGCAATTAAAATAAGATTTTGCATTATGAAGATCTGAAAATATTATGATACTGAATATGATAATATACGTTTTGAAAGTAGTCTAATTGCTTACCTTGTTATTTTACATAACTCTCAAAATAGCTTACTGATTTCCCACCTAATATGGTTGAGTGGATATTTGCATATAATGTGGACAGTAATATATTAAAATAAGCATTCTGAATTGCTCTTAGATCTATGAGAAAGAAATCCAATGACAGATTTTGGCAATATCCATGATTTTTACCTATCAAAGATATGTTTCTCTTTTATCTGATAACAGCTGCTCATAGATTATAGATCATCTCTCAGCGTTCTCACTTCAGAAGGAGAAAGCCATGTTTTAAAAACATGCTTGATTTCTGTGATATTTAAAACCTTATAATCTTCTTAATTCTACATATTTAACCATACATTTTACCTGTGGCTGATTCCTATTTATTATTTTAGGCACCATCTATGCTCAGCCAATTCTGATTAACTGATTGATAGCTAGATTGCTTGATTGACTTGATAATAACAACGGAGAGACTAGAGAGGCATAAGACCTCCTGTTAGATTACATCAATGCCTTAGTGGACAAGTTAATGGAATTTTAAGTAAATACATAGCTACTGCAGTGTATCCTAGACTTCAAAGGACACATACCTCTTTGTAATGTGTTTTCATAGGACTTAGATCACTGAACACTGATTTAAAGCTTAGTATATTTATTTTTATTTAAATGTGGAGTGAGATATATATATATATATCTTTATAAGTATTCTCTATGTTAGGTAAAAGAAAGAACATATTAATGTTCACCAAAAAATTACTTTACACACTCTCAATGACACTAAAGAAGACAAACATTTGCCCATATTTACTAATGACAATTTTAAATATACATGCCAACATTTAGTATTAACAAAACAAACAAACAACAACCCAAAACACGTACTGCCACGGAGTCAATGCTAACTCACAGTGGCCCTTCAGGACAGGGTACAAATGGTCCAATTGGTTTCCAGGGCTGTCCGTGTTTACATGAGTAAGAATGCCTCATCTTCTTTCCACAGAGCAGCCAATTGTTTGGAGACAATGACTTGTGGTTGGCAGCGAGACTCATAACCCATGAGGCCACCAGGGCTCCTACATTTAATACATCTTTGGATTTTTAACCATGTTTTCATGAAACGAACAGATATTGTGTATCCTTTTAAAACCTTCGCTCAGCATTGCAGGCACAGATTGTTTGAACTTTCTACTCCCATAGAGATCTAAATTGTTATTTCATTTTATCACAACGATGTGGAGTTCAATCAATTTCTTTAATTGGAGTTCAATCAATTTCTTTAAATAGGGTTCCTTCTATAGTGAGAATTCTTCTAACTATACAATATAAACCAAACCTAAAGCCCACTGCCCGTCAGTGATGCTAGCTCAAAAAATCCAGAGGACAGGGTAGAACTGCCTCTGTGGCTTTCAGAGACTATAGCTCTTTTGAGATGTAGAAAGCCCCAACTTTCTGCAGTGGAGTTACTGGGAGTTACAAACTGCTGACCATGTGATTAGCAGCGCAACGCATTATCACTACACCACTCAGGTGCCTTTAAAACCTCCTACATATATTTTAAGATAATGAAACCATTTAAAGAAAATTCAAGTAAAACATTAATAGCTAAACATTAATTTGGCTTCTAGTGATGATTCACTTGTTTATGATTATCATTCAAAAATAAAGGAGTTTTCCAGAGGAGAATAGCCCTTTTAGGAGTTATAATGAAAGGCATTACATAGTATTATATTATAGGATATTGTAGATATCCCTTTATAAATTAATAGATACCATAGATATAATAATTTCTCATATGTGATTATATATATATATATATTATTATGGGGAATTATAGATATCCCTTTACACATTACAAATTATTTTATATAGATTCCTTTCTACAATGTATATTTTGTGAAGTTGTTATATGTTGAGGCTATTACAAATGTCCTAATTGAAAAGAAAACATGCATGCACACACACACAGACACACACAGGGTTTCAAAAACTTTCTCTGGAAAATTTCATTATCTTGATGCTCTATTTTCCATGAGCTTTTTGAAACATCCTAGTATGTTTCAGGAAGTTATTATTATTTAGAAAGATTGGAGGAGGGAATAAAAAATCAATAATCAGAATATATTATCCAGAAGAAAATATTGCAATACTAGAGGAATTTTCCTGCTCTGAGTCAGAGTCTACTGGATAGCAGTGACTTTTTGAATGACAGGAAGAACTTTAGGTTGCTAAAAGAAAGGTGAGACTCGTAATTATCATAGTGGAACCCTTTACAAGAGCCGCAAGTGGAAGCTAAATGAATGCTAAGCAAAGATAAATGCGGTAAATAACTTGTGGTTTGTTTATAATGGGACATCTATAAAACACTGAGGAGACAAAAACTACATTTATAAGATATAAAATGTCTAAATTGCATTAACAAAGCCTTAAAATACTGACATCAGATAGAAATAAATATATATTGCAGGATTTCATCAATATTAAAATTGTTTACAGTTATGTCAATGCTTGTAAATGATATGAAGGTTCATGACTTGAAAGATACACAAGGTGGATTCTGGGTGCTAGTAATTTACTTGTGAAAATTTATTAAGGTACCTATCACAGGAGCACTTTTCTGTATAGATAAGTACATTGACTAAAAAGTCCAAAAACCTATATCGAAAGTATGTGAAAATAGTTTTGTTACTTTGGTTGTATTAGGTATTTACTAAAAGAAAGAGAAATTATTTCCTATTTTCTTTTTATCTTCCTCTGTCAGTAGATCCTGTACACTGACTTTTTGGTGGTTGCTTATTTGGGGCTCTGTACAGCTGCATGGATTTAAAAAAAACTACTGCTTACTAATCTTTGAATTAATAATTATGTGCTGACATAAGAATCTTAAAGCATAAATACTCATAATAAAACTGTCATTTTTCTACTTGGATAATATTATTCTATCATCTCTTTTTGGTCACTGCTTTGTTTTAACTTAGCTCTGTGCTACTTAAATGGATTAAACATGGAGAGTGGAGATCTTTGCTTAGTGCTTGTGTCTGATATGCCTCCTTATAAAAGAGATTTCCATTCTTGTCAATTGGGATATTACATATAATCACCTTGAAATAAGTGCATCTGCTTCGTAAATCTCTTCTCATCTGTGAATTAATACAAATGAGATTGCATGCTTATCACTTCAAGCAGATAGCATGAACCATCTTGATTCCAGTGATTTGCTCAAAACAACACATGAAGAATATTTTTTTGTCATGGTAAATGCTGCAGAATAATGGTTTCAGCATATACAGGCATTTTATATTTATATTTAGAACTTTGTGTTGGGTCAGTAACTAAAGTAAAATTACTTTATTTCTACAGCCTTTAAGTAGCATTTATAGGTTTCACTGTTATTAAATAAGATTAGTGAACAATTTTTGTATTTTATATCTTAAAAAAAGGATAAAGAAAAAAGTAGGTGAATTCTTCATCAATTCTAATTATTTTACAACTTACGACTCTCCTCACATTTATACTTCCAATCATTTTCTGAATCTATTTCTTTCTCTTGGGTTTTTAATCACTACCAATATTATTCTATAAGAGCCCGGTGGTGTAATTGTTATGTGTTGCACTGCTAACCACAAAACCAGTAGTTGAAATCCACTACCCACTCTGGGAAGTGAAGATGGGACTTTGTACCCCTGTAAAGAGGCACAGTCTCAGAAATCCACGGGGGCAGTTTATAGCCTGTCCTATAGGTTCTCCATGAGTTGGAACAACCTGCTGACTGTGAGGTTTGTTGTTATATTATGTTATGTCAGTTATTTTTGACTGCTTTAATATAATGAAAAACTCATTTCAGGTGAGAATATTCTCCTATTTTGTTACTGTGTACATACCCAACATGTGTAACAATAATACGCGGTGTTAAGTATTTTTTAAAGAATAAGTAAATGAACTATATATGATTTAATATATGGAAGTTCATTATCAGATTGCTTTCCTTCTCAGAGATAACAAAACGTTACAGCTAACTATACTTTTTATTGATAGTTTCCAAAAGAATGGAGCTAGCCAGCTATCTTCTAATTTAAAGTGATTTTTAATGGGGGTGTGAAGATAAGGGATCATTTAGTTATGTGTATCTCATTCATAATTTCCAAATTAGAATAAAGAACATTCTGAGCAGGTAAGAGAGTCAAAGGGGAGCAGAGCAACAAAGTCCTCAGGGAATAACAAAAATAGATTTTGAGGCCAGGGTGTGGCACCCCTCAGACTGGACCAGAAAACACTCCTAAAGGTCAACAAACAGACCTTGAACTATTTATAGGCTTCTCTTTTTTGTTGTTGTTGGTTGTTGTTGTTGTTTTGATTTGCTTTGTTTTGTTGCTTTGTTTTGCTCTGTCTTGAGGTCTATCTAGATAAGATAGGTGGATGAACAAGCTGGAGGAGAAAACAATGAGACTGATGGCTCTGAGGGGGAAGTGGGTGTTAACAAAACCCAGGGACAACGAAACAACAAGTGATCCAAAATCGATGGCAAGGAGGGTGTATGAGGCCTTGTAAGGTTTGCTCAAGGGCAATGTAAATGAGTGGAATTATTGAAACCCAAATGAAGGCTGAACATGATAGTAAAAGGAAATAGAGGAGAGAAATAGGAGGTATAGGGCATTTATAGAGGTCTAAATACAGGCATGTACATATGTAAGTATTTTATATATGACAATAGAGAAAGAGATCTATGTACATATATTTATAAGTTTAGTATTAAGATAAGAGATGGACATTAGGCCTCAAGTCAAGTGCTCCCTCAGTGCAAGAACACTTTGTTCTATTAAATTGGCATTCCATGATGCTCACTTTCCCAACATGATTGTTGATGACAAAAGTGGGTGCATAAGCAAATGTGGTGAAGAAAGCTGATGGTACTCGGCTATCAAAAGATATAGTGCCTGGGGTCTTAAAGCCTTGAAGATAAACAAACAGCCATCTAACTGAGAAGCAACAAAGCCCACATGAAAGAAGCACACCAGCCTGTGTGATCACGAGGTGTTGATGGGATCAGGTATCAGGCATCAAAGAACAAAACGTCATGTCATTGTGAATGAGGGGGAGTGCAGAGTGGAGACCCAAAGTCCATCTATAGGCAGCTAGACATTCCCTTACAGAAGGGTTGCTGAAAGATGAGCCAGTC
>NW_022103908.1:29074090-29079181 GCF_000313985.2 Echinops telfairi | reverse complement strand
GGCTAGGGAGGGGAAAAATGAGGAGCTGATACCGAGGGCTCAGTAGAAAGAAAATTGTTTGAGAATGATGAAGGCAACAAATGTACTAATGTGCTTGACAAGATTGTTGGATTCATGGATTGTGATAAGAGTTATATGAGTCCAAATAAAATGATTTAAAAAAAATAGATTTGATCCACTGAATATTGCAACTGAACACCAGATGAGTTCTAAGGCGACATCAAGGATATAATATATATTTTAAATATACCTTTTAAATTATCATGTGGTTTCTTTATATATTATAATTATATATTATAATTACCTTTTGGTTTCTTTATATATCATATCTTTGATGTCACTCTAGAAAACAATGGCTGACAAAATACAAAGTAAAGCTTATGATGAAATGTGCAAAGAACCAGAGCCAGAAATCAGAAGGGAAGGATGTAGTTATCATTTCTCAAGCTGAGAGAATTAAAGAATAAATACAAGCCTAGAGTTGAAACGTTGAAGAATACTTTGGACCAAATATTGAATAATTCAGAAAGCATCCAAAGAAGATGGGAGAAATACACAGAGTCAGTGTACCAACAGGAGTTGGTCAGTATCCAAACATGTCAGGAGATAGCATATGATTAAGAGCTGATGGAAATGAGGAAGTAATCCAAGTTGCATTGATGACATTGATGAGAAACAAGTCCCCAAGAATTGACAAAATACCAATTGAGGTGTTTCAGCAAATGGATTCACGCTTTTCTTGAATACTCTTCTTGGCTACCTAATTTTGAATTGTGTGGTATACCAAATAAATATTAAGACTATATTAAACAATAAGAAACCTTAAAAAAATCATTTTCTAAGCATGCTAGCCAGTGTTTCTGTGTTAGCTTTTGTTGCTTTATAGCCATGATACTTACTTAACACAATGCTTTGAAATGTTCTCTCTGTGACGCCAATAGTGTATGAAACACCGATTGCAGTTTTGTATCTATTTTCTGACTTGCTGGACAGGAGCCAGGTTGAGGAGCCAGATTTGAAGGAAACAGTACCTACAGGCATAGCTAAGAAGCTGTCCAGATGGAAGGACTATATTCTGAGCATTCCTGATTCTGAGACTTGGCTAATAAATCCCGTTCTTGTGAGCATTGTTTGTGCTGCCATTGCAGCAAAATATTAAACTTAGGGTAGTAGAAAGTACCCAGGGAGGGACGGCGAATGGAGAACTGTCTGACTCCGGCTTCTGAGGATGCACCTTTGGGTTGATACGGATGGTGATTCTTTCTTCACCTCATGACTTTAGAGTTGAGCACACAATGACCATTGTTACTCCACCTTTCTTAGGGAAACTAATCCAATATGAATGGATGGTCTCATGAGAGATGTGGGATAGATGCTGGTAGAAAATGTTAAAAAGTTGTCAGATTAGCCCACATTGATAAAGAAGTATTTAGGTAAGATGTAAAGTTATTCACAGCATTACTTATAAGCAAATGTTTGAAAGACAAACTATGTACAAATTTAAACTTGGGTAACTTAATTTACAGTCTGTGTGCTCCCTTTTTCATGAATGTAACATACATTCACACAGGCAGAGCATGCACCATTTGGAATAAGGAAGAGCCTTTCAATACTGCCAAATTCTACAGAAAATGAACTGTCAAAGACCAAGCTAAGATTAGCATGGTTCATGATTAAGATCATGTGTTTCAACTCCCGAACCACCTGACTTTAAAACCTAGCTCTCCTGTGTACTCTCTACATCCCGTTGGCATGCTAATACGGGCCTTTGCTCTCTTATTTGCAGTAAAGGGATCATGTTTGAGTTTGTTGCTGTTCTCATTAGGTGCCGTTAAGTTAGTTCTGCCTCGTGGTAACCCAGCTTACAACAGAACAAAGCATCTCCCAGTCCTACAATATGCTTATAATTCTCATTGTGTTTGAGCTGGTTGTTGTAGTCTCTATGTCAATCCATTCCAGGAAGCATCTTTGTCTTTTTTGCTGTCCCTCCACTTTCCCAAGCAGGATGTCCTTCTTGAGGGACGGGTCTCTCATGACAACATGTCCAAAGTACATGAGGTGAAGTTTCACCATCCTGGTCTCTAAGAAGCCCTCCAGTTGTATTTCTTCCAAAGTAGATTTATTTGACAGTCCGTGGTACTTTCAATATTCTTCATCAGCACCATTATTCAAATCCATCGGTTCCTCTTCAGTCTTCCTTATTCAATGTCCAAATTTCACATACGTATGAGACAATTGAAAAATGCCCTGCCTTGGGTCAGGTAGTTCTCAAGTAACATCCTTGCTTTTCAACACTCTAAAAATGTCTTGTGCAGTAGATTGTCCCAAGGCAACATTTTCTTTGATATCTTGATTGCAGTTTCCATGGGCATTGATTGTGAATTCAAGCAGGAAGAAATCTTTGGAAACTTCAAGTTTCAATTTTGTTTTGTTTTTTTTTTGAGGTTATGTGATTCAAAATACAACTGAAAAACACTTGACAATTTAAAAATATCCCAACCATTAGCTATTACAAGAAAGGGCGTTTTCTCAGAGAGTTTTAACATTTGGGAAACTATCTGAGTGAAATCACATCAAAAAAGTTAAGATCATTCTGAGGACCTACCTAGATTGGAGAACAGAGCTATTTTATACAATTTGAATTCCCTAGAAATGTAAATATTAATCTTATTAGAATGAGAAATCTTAGAGCTCAGGTAGGACATTGTCCTTTGGAAAGAAATTGGCATTATTAAAATTCCACTCTTCTATCGGCATGTACTTCAGCGAAGAACTGCTCTGGGGAGCTTTCTTGATTGTAATCTTGATGGAAACAAACAAACAAAAGAAACAACCTTTATGATGGCAGACAAACACAAACAACTCGTGCCACCTATGGAACTTTATGGGAGCTCTGGTGGCATAGTGGATGTGCATTAGGCAATTAATCAGGAGGTCAGAAGTTCTTATCCACCAGTTAGTTACTCAGGGGAAGAGGAGGCTTCCTAATTCCATAAACAGTAACAGTACAGGGCCAGTTTTACCCTGTGCTACAGATCAGCTATGAGTCAGAATTTACTTGATGGCAGTGAGATTCTTTGTTTTCTGCTCTTTTATGAGACCTTACAATGATGAGATTAGCTAATGGTGGCATTGCCCAACCTTACTTTGTATGTGCTATCTAACTCTTTGCTGCAGAATTTTTTTTTTTTATCTCTTCTTTTCCCACTATGAGGAAATGCATTGCATTCCAAGCAAGTCAATTCCAAGGAGAACTACCAGAAATACCTCTGACAGATTCTTAATCTTTTTGAAGGGAAGATCTCAATGTTCCCATTCAATTCGATTGATATTGTTTCTATCCTTAGGTGGAGATTTTAAATAGGCTTCTCAAGTGTTTGCATATGAGGTAGAGAAAAATTGGATAATTTTCAGGTCTATCCCATTGTTCATCTGCCAGACTCTGTCAAATCATTTGAGAATGTAGAAGAGAAAATTGTTCTCACTCTATGGAAAATGGGCTTGGCTGTCAAATTATGTAGATATAGACTTTCTACTTGCAAATGGTTTTCTAGGACCAATTAATTAATTATTCTCTTTTGTTCCACTATGTGTCAAGAGGGAAAAAAAAGGATTAGAAAACAATGAGCTAGAAAATTAAGCTCACCAAATTATTGTCCTTGGAACAGAGGTTACATGCCAGGAGTGCTAGTACTTCTCCCTGTAACAAGGTGTAGATGATGAACTATCATCATCTATGTAAATGTCTATACACATAAATAGCCATTTGTTGTTATAAATAAATAGCAACTAACTACGTCAAGGCTAATCAATATAAATATCCTACTATATGATGATATATGCAAATAACTTTCTTTCTTTGGACTTAATGTGTATTTTATTATTTGAGGCATTCAGATGCTATCCAGATTTTTATAAAAAGTACATGCAAGAATTTTGTTCACCATATGAAGAACTCTCATTGACCTAAGCATCTCAATAATGATTGTACTAAAAGTAACCTTTAGTATCAGTTTTTAATGGGTTACATAGAGTTATAGCCCTGAAATAATACATTGTGCTTCTAAACACTTATGCATATATTATTTCAAAACTATCACTTTCAAAATAATTTCATGGGCTCCCCTCAGAAACCACCCAGACTTCAT
Organism: Echinops telfairi; assembly: GCF_000313985.2. Lineage (NCBI taxonomy): Eukaryota > Metazoa > Chordata > Mammalia > Afrosoricida > Tenrecidae > Echinops > Echinops telfairi. The sequence goes on along the minus strand of NW_022103908.1, from coordinate 29,075,033 downwards.
AAACAGGGGCATGTGGATATATGACAATAAACTCCAGGTTCAGATAATGCTAAATTTGAATGGTACCACAAAGATTAATTTCTCTGTGACCTGGCATAACTCTAATACAGCCACATATTTCTTATTTAGAATGTGAAATCATTATTATGTGCCCAGGAATTATTGATTGGATTATATATAAAGCTTTAGTGTGGAATATGTACAATGTCTATCCCATAGACGCTTCAAGACTAAGTTAATCCTCACTTATTAAGTGGCTTACATACTGCTCACTGAAAATTGGTGTCAATATTTATTTCAATAAGCATATTTATTCCATATTATGCCACACACTTTGGATACTTGGTAATACATATTATCTATATAAAAAAGTAATTCATGTAAGAGCTATCCTTACACATAGTAATTTCAATATGAAGTTGTTTCCTAATGTCTATATTATTCTTTGAGAGAAACATCCTCCATGGAAATCTCATTGGGATTACTAAAGCCCTGTCTCATGGATTTAAAAATTATGTCAATGTGTGAAACAAATTGATATGCTTCGGAAAATGCTAACTTACTCCCGGAAATTAGTTGAAACAATGGGAAGTCTGAGTGACAAATGATTAAAAGAATGGATTGTCGCTGCATATACTTAACTTACTGTTTCCCTTGTCGCTGCATATACTTAACTTACTGTTTCCCTTGTCGCTGCATATCCTTAATTTACTGTTTCCCTATATTTGTATTCAGCAAATCTCTTTGTATTATTTCTGAGAATAATAGCCAGAAACAAAATTCAAACTTTCCATCCATTCTTTTCTAAGCTGCTCTTTTTCTCCCTGTTGGAAAATATGTGGTTGAATACTTCGGCTGTGAAGTAAAGCCCCCACTGTCTTTTGGAAAATTGTATCACTAGGAGACCAAATATACCATATGAGTTAGAACCAACCAGAAGATG
>NW_022103908.1:29066829-29068875 GCF_000313985.2 Echinops telfairi | reverse complement strand
TGGCAGGCAATTCAGCAGGCTGCTGGTTCAAGTCCAAGGAAGTGCACCTAGACACAGAAGTTAGATCTGCTAAGGAGAACGCAACTATTTACAACTTATATTGGAAGCGGCGCAGAAAACTGAGGAAACTTCCTTTCCATTAATTAGATCGGGTTTTTGGACTAAGGGTGTAGAATCTTACCCTAAGTCTCTAAAAGCGAATTGACAACTCATTCTCTTCTTAGGTGCCATTGCGTTGGATCTAACCCGTAGGCCCTTATGCACAATAGAATGAAACATTGCTGCATCCGCTGCAATCCTTGATGTTCATCAGCAAGTTCCTCAATTCCTCCTCACTTTCAGCCAACGAGGCTTTGTCATCTGCATATCCCAACTTTTTAGGGAGTCTTTGTTAATCCTGATGTCACATTCTTCTTCATATAAGTCATCTTCTCTGATGATTTGCTCAGCATGCATGTTGGCTAAGGATGATGAGAGGATCCAACCTTGATGCACACCTTTTCTGATCTTGAATCATTCAGTATCCCCTTGTGATGTTCCCACAGCCACCTCTTGGTCCATGGAGAAGTGCTGCATAAGCACAGTGAAATGTTATGTTCCTACTCTATTCTTCCCCAGGTGACCCTTAGTTTATTATGGCCCACACAGTTGAATGTCTTGGCAGAGCCAATAAGACACAAGTAAATATCTGTTTGGAATTCTCTGCTTTGAGCCATGATTCATCTGACATCAGCAATGATAATCCCTTATTCCACAGCCTCTTCTGAATTCTGCCTGAACCTCTGGCAGTCATGGCTTTGTGGTGAGTACTCACAGCAGATTCCACTGTACAGGGGATTCTATTGTGCTAGATATTGTCATGGGGGTTAGTAGGTCTGAACTGGCATGTAACAGAATCTTAGCCTTGTCAAGTTGGCACAAAACCTTAACTATTGTAGTATGGATAATCTTTTTGGAATTTCCAAAAGATATTCTTGATAGATTTTTTCAAAAGACTCTCAAAAATTTTCTTTAAGGATGAAGGACACTCTGTCTTTGTGCTATTATGAATAATACGATGATCTATATTGATTCAAATATATCTGTCGGTGTCAAGGTTCTTATTTTTCTAGGATATATTCCCTGTAATAGGATTTCTGAATCATGGGTTTCTAGTTAAACTTTATAAGGAAACATCATAGTATTTTTCACTGTGGTTGTACCATTTTACAGTCTCCCCAGAAATGTGTGAGGGCTCAAGTCTCTTCTCTCCTTTACCAGAAAAAATAATAATTTTGCTATTAATGCTAGGGTGAGCTAATTCCTTGTTTGTTTGTTTTTCTCCTTTCCTTATTTTTTTCATTTACATCAATCTATGACTAATGATCACAAGCATTTCTTCAAGTTTTGTGAACCCTGGATGTTCATATTTGTAAAATTTCTATTCGTGTCTTCTGACAATTTATTTTTACTTGGGTACCTGTCTTTTTATTCTTGAGGTGTGAATGCTATCTCTAAACTTTAGAAATTAGTTCTTCATGTGATATGACATTGCCCATTTCCCCCCAATCTCTGAGGTCTCCTTGCACTCTTGGTGAAATCTACTGATGAGTGTGGTATATAATTTTGAGCGGTTGCAGCATATAGTTATCTTGTGCTCTCTGTGAATTTTAGTAATGACCTAGTGGTATAGTGGTTATGCTTTGGTGCTACCATCAAGGTCAGCAGGTCAAAACCATCAGTTACTCCTTGGAAGATGATGGGGCTAGATGGGCCTGTTGATCCGATGAAAAGTTTCAGTCTCAGAAATTCACAGGGGCCCTGTTAGTCAGCATCATTTCATTGACAATGATTTTAGAGTACATCTTGTATTAGACCTCTGAAATTTGTTAGTATATTTTTTAATAATCTCTATAGTTTTAGGTTTTGCATTTAGGTTTTTCATCCATTTTTTATTAGTTCTATATATGGAGTGAGGTATGGATTCTGTGTAATTTGCCTGCAAATGGATATCAGTTTTGCCAGTCTCAATTGTTAAAAGAGACTATCATTTATTCATTTAATAGG
>NW_022103908.1:29064151-29066010 GCF_000313985.2 Echinops telfairi | reverse complement strand
GAGTAAAGAGTGTGGGGGAAAGAGGTGTGCTGGTTTTTGCCAATAACTGGCACACTGAGATGGCTTGGAGCAGGTACATTTTTGTGGTGGCAGAACCAGTCCCCCATCTGCCACAAATCAGGACTTTTTTGTTGCACAGTGTTATGCAATCCTTTCAGGACCTCTAACTATAAAGCTTGAATAACAGTCTGACTTGGTAGGATGAATTTCAAATGTGCTATGAGTCAACATTTTCATCTATTCAGGAAGTTGGTAGAAGTGCAGAATGAGGTTTGTCATCAATCAACATTTCACCTTTGTTGAAATGAGAAAACCACTTATTCACTTGAGTTTTTCCCACAGCGCTGTTCTTATAAGTTGTGTTCAACATCACAACAGTTTCTGGGACATTTTTCCAGAGCAGAAAACAAAATTTCACAGCCACATATTCTCTTGCATTGGCCATCACAAAAAATGAGATTCGAGTGAAACTGCCTTTACGAGAAAATTCACTGTGATCACAGAGAACCTTCCCATGCGATGCCACTGGGTGCACTTACTCAGAGCAAGTTCTTTGATGTTCACCCAGCTGAAAAAAATCATGCTAAAAAAGTGTCTCTCCTCCCATGTAATTCCTGTTTTATTTGGGTACCCCCTCATACACTATCTCAAATTCTCATCTTATCTGTGATATAAATTGAATATCACCTTGCATTCATCTTTTGACTCTTTAAAATATGACTTTCATTTCCATGTCTGTGTCAAAACTGTCCCCTTAAAGATTTCAATACCTCCATGTTGCTGAATCAAATAGTCAATTCTGAGTTTTCACTTGATTGATGTTCCAATATAATTTAAGGGAGTTTATCACCGTCTCTCTCTGAATACTAACATATGTCTAATTTTCCTACTACTACTTAAGCTGATTTGATGATGCCCCCATATTCCTTGAACATTAATCATTGGAGTTACTCTGGAAATATTATCTTCTATAGCTCTATTCAATCTTACTTGATCACATTCAATCAATTGAATTTAATATGATAACCAAATAGTTTATGGCTATATTTTATTCTTAATCAATCTCTCTTTTCTGAACTACACTTGAAAGTCTAGTATCCAAATCAACATGAGCAACAATGAACACAAAAATTTTAGGCCAAAGTAGCTACTTAACAAATTCCAATAACTGAATGAATAAATACAACCTAATATTACATTCAAACTTATTGTGTTAGACTGGGTTCTCCAGAGAAGTAAAACCAGTGACACACGCACATACACAAACACACACACTGGCTCCCACAGTTGTAGAAGTGGAAAAATCCAGTTTAGTTCCAAGTCTATGGTTCAGATGTTAAGGTGGAGATTTTTTCTGACTGATGTAGCTTAAATGGCTGATGAACCCAAAATCAGCAGAAGTGTCATAGATTGCTTGCTACAAAGACAAATGGATCCGTGGTCAGCAGGATGGCTTTTGATGGAAGAGACTAATAAATACAAAGTTTCCAGGTCAGATGACAGGTTCTGATGGATCTTGAGATAGATAAACAATATAGCAAGCCAATGGTTCACGTCCAAGGGACTGAAAAGATTCAGGATGTAGACCCAGAAAAAAAGTAATCGCATCTTTACAAAGAATCTTTATACCAAAAGAAGACCATATCCCTAAAGAAACTTTCTTTCAATTGTATCAGGCTTATGATTTGAGTAAAAAGGTGGCATTCCAACCTTTTATTCTTATTTCTGATTGGCTGCTCACAGCAGATCCAATTGTGGTGTTAGTTGCGTTGTGGTAGGTCACACTGTGTGTATGCTAAAAAAAGACTTTAACTGTCAAACCACTGAGAATCCTGACTTTTCCAAGTTGACTCAAAAAC
>NW_022103908.1:29060858-29062970 GCF_000313985.2 Echinops telfairi | reverse complement strand
TAAATGGAAAAGTAGTTAAGGGGTTAAGTAAGGTGAGAGGGTCAATAATTATGTCAATATTGTATACACCAAGTAAACATTGTGGGGTGATAACTAAACAGTAGGTGAAAAAAGCAAAAATAATCTTGGAAGAAGTCAGCGCATTCTATGAAAATTAAGTTTGAGTATAAAGTATATTCCACTTATATTATGCTACAATGACAAAGTTGGATAAAAAAACTGTCTTATATTGACATGGTATTAGGAAACACAAGGCCCTAAAAAGATCGTGATTGATAAGGTAGAGGGTCACCTGGAAAGAAGACTCTCAACAAGATGGATTGACACAGTGGTTGAAATAATGAGATCAAACACAGGAACAGTTGTGAGAATAAAATATTTTACAGGACTAGAAATTCTTATCATTTTCCTGAAAAGTGGCTAGTGGTTTCAAACTACTGACCTTCCATTTAGCAGCCAAACAAATAACCCAATACACCATCAGTACTCCTACTACATAGTAGATAACAGATAAAGTCACTAAAGTGGATGCTCAAGTCAGAGAATTACATGGTTGAAAATATTCTATTGGTTTCCCCTTTCACTAATCATAAAGCCTAAAAGTCCATAAAATGAGGGAGATTTTGTTGTTTGAATTAGATTATACAAATGAGTTAATATGAATTTTTGGTAGTTAAATGATCTGTTGTCAATTTGAGACTTAAGAGTAAAGGGATCAAGTTTAGCCTGCCAATCAAGTTGCAGCTTGATGACTTCATTTGGAGGTGGTGCGATGGAGATAGTTTGCTGGAAGCAGGTCACACACTCACTCCCTGTGAGACTTTCCTATTGAGAAGACACATGGAGCTACACTAGAATCCTAGAGCTACAGGAGCCATGTGGAGACCCCTGCCAGTGCTGAGATGCTTACACTGTCATTGGATGCACAAAACTTCCCACCCACTGGCCTGTGATCTTCCTGCATTGGGCATCATTGCATGTGTTTCATGAGTCTGAAGAGGAGTTTATAGATTGGTATCAGATATATGGGATAATATCGGACTTAATGGACTTGATCTGGACTGGACTGGGATATTTTCTCAAATTCAATTGTTCTTATATATAAAGCTCTTTCTTATACACATGAGTATCTCTGGATTTTTTTCTCTAGTCAACCCAGACTAGCATAGAACTCATTGTAAGCTTTCTGTCCATCCTGGGAGATGTATAATTTGTTCACAAGCACATTAGAGTAAACACTCATGGACAATCAGTAACTCAAAGTCAAGGAATTTTCTGTTCCCTAAATTCTTTAAGCCAGGCATATTCAATAGAACAGGATCAGCTATTATTGAAAGATGTTAATTTCTTCCTGGCTTATGAAGATTTCATTTAGAATTCTTCCAGAATTTCAAAATTATTCCTTCTAAAAATAATTCTGAGAGCTGTATTCAGCATTCCAAAATGCCAACATCAAGCAATGCCTTTCCAATGTGTCTCTAGGGCATGCTCTAATAGGGGAGAGTGGAAGACTGGTTTTATAATAGCTTTAAATTATTTCTAGGTTTTGTATAATTTTTCCTTGCAACTTTATACATAAAAAATTAGATTGACCTCAGTTTAACTCCTTGGAGAACTTGCTTTTCAAGTTTAACCTTGACCAGGAATAAATTAAAGTGATTTTATATCTTTCACTTGATTGAAAATATTTTGTCCCTTGGTTGTGAAGACAGAGTTCACCTTCCTTTTGCTTGAAAAGGTCAGATGTCATTCAAAGAAAAAGTCATGCTGGATGTCTACTATGGGATTTCAATTTTTTTTCCCCATAACATCACAAATTGACTATATACTTTATGGATTTATTTTAAACATCTTAATAATTAATTATCTGTAAAGGCTATAATTATAGTCATTCTGCTACTTGTCAGGTAGTTTACAGCCTCAATTTTGATATCAATAAAATGATTGCTAAATATGTAAATATAAGTGGAATTGACTGATTTCATTACATTAAACAGTTTTATAAATAATGGTACAAAATCTTTATATGGTGCTTTATGCTTAAGTACAAATAAGAAAATTTACAAATATATTATTTTAAATTATGTTAATTGTTCCATCTGTGATTCAATT
>NW_022103908.1:29058489-29060122 GCF_000313985.2 Echinops telfairi | reverse complement strand
AAAAAAAAACCCACAAAAACCCAGAAAATAGAATTGTTGACTAAAATGACAAAACTGGTAAGTTCAAGGAGCTTGGTTATAGCACTTCTGCAATGACCCTACATGTTTGCTTTTTTTATTACTAAGATTAATACTTAACCCGGGAGCGATAATTTAAGAAGCGACACTGTTTGTGTTCTCACCATTATGGAGTCAATTATAACTCATAGAGCCCTAGAGGACAGGGTAGAACTCCCCCTGTGAGTTTCCAGTGCTAGAACTTTTCATAGGAGTAGAAAGCTCCATCCTCTGACTCGGGAGCGGTGGGTGGTTTTGAAGGGTTGACCTTGCATAATCACAAGCCAATGCATAATGGGTACTTCTATGATCTTATGCTAGTGGGAGAATATTTGAGTTCCTATACTCAAACTTGCTATATCCTTCTTTTTATAGATATTAAAAATCCTATAGTACAATAAATTAGGAAAACAGACTATACATTGTAATATATGTACCATTTTTGTTAGTATTAAAGGAAAAGTAGTTATTCAGAAAGAACTTTTATTAGTTCTTGGTAAAATGGAACTATTGAACTAACTTAAAATACAGTCAATCATTTTGAAATTATTCTTCACCTTAATCTTAAATGCAATAGAATCTATTACAGCCAGTATCTTTCACATTTGTAACCTTGTTTATCGGTTAGGTTTGGTTTTCTAAAGAAACAAAACCAGTGGCACTCATAAATGCATAAGAAAAAACTTTATGTCAGGAAGTGACTTTATATTAAGAAGGCATCCCAGTCAGGTTCAGCTCAAATTCATAGGTCCCATGTTAGCTGGAGCCCTCTTCAGACTCAAATAGGGGCAGGCCGATGACACAGAAAGGTGATGTAGGAAGCATTAAGATCGCAGGAGGGTGAGGGTCAATTCATGTGTATCTGAGAGAAGTGGAAACCTGGCAGCGCACAAAGAGCTCCCAGTTTGGTGGTACACATGAGGCTACCTCGGGAGGTAGCCACAGATCCCAAAGAAGATGAAGGTGAAGGACAAGAGAGAGAGGTTCCCAGGTCTTTCTGATAAAAAGACCACAGCTCCAAAGAGGCAGCATCAGGCTGTGATCTCATTGACAGTTCTGACTTCACCCTTACACTTTCACACAGGTTCAAGTTCATATAAAAACTGTCATATTTTATAAATAGCACATGTCACCATAGGCTATAAGCAGAATTCAAAAATGTAAAGCACTTCATATATTAAAGATGTATTTTCAAAAATGCCATGCTAATTTCCTGTAAAAATTAGTGGGATATTATGCTCAATTGGAATCAGTATAAAACAATTCTGAATGTCTTACGTATTCACTCTGTATAGAAAAGACTCAGCATTTTTAAGGTGTGGATAGGAAGAGATTTCACAATGGCCATAAATTACTCTAGCCCAGAAATAACATGATTTAAACTTTGGTTCTCTTCACAACTACTTTGATAGAACTACTTGTTCCCACTCAATCACTAAGAAGACAGGAATATTTTTTTATTAAATAATCATTTTATTAGGGGCTCATACAACTCATCACAATCCATCCATACATCATTTGTGTCCAGCACATTAGTACATATGTTGACTTCATCATTCCCACAACACCCGCTTTC
>NW_022103908.1:29055552-29057082 GCF_000313985.2 Echinops telfairi | reverse complement strand
TTAATGGAATACGCATTGAAATGTTTCAAAAAGTTGAAGAGGCACTGGAAGCCTTCACCCATCTATGCCAAGAAATTTGGAGGGCAGCTTCTTGGTCAATTGACTGGATGAAATCTACATTTGTGCTTATTAAAAAAAAAAAAAGACCCTATAGATTTCTCAAACAATATCATTGATATCACACTCAAATGACATTTTATTTAAGATCATCCAACAGTGGTTGCAGCAGTAATTTGACAGGGAACTGCCAGAAGTTCAGGTCAAATTCAGAATAGGACAGGGAATAAGAGATATTTTTCCTGATGTCAGATGGATCTTGGGTCAAAGCAAAGAATACAAAAAAGATGTTGTGGCAGTTACATAATCTCCTGTCAACTTCAGTGAAGGGGTGGAGTCTATCCTGTCAATCAGATCACAGCTTGATGACCTCATTTGGAGGCCTGATTGAGATCAATAGTTCACTGGAGTCCAGACCGAGTGTTTCTCTGCCTTCTCTTTGCTGCTGTTGAGACACTCAGAGAACTGGAGCAGCTACACGGAGAGCCAGGCCAGCACTGAGATTCTTGCACCACCACTGGGTCCAAAAGACTTTCCACCCACTGGCCTGTGATCTTCCTGCATGCAGTGTCACTGCATGTATTGTGTGAGTTTGAAGAGGAATTTATAGACTAGTATCGGACATATGGGCTAATATCAGAATTATGGACTTGATCAGTATCAGGCTGGAATGATTTCTTAATATGAAACTATTATTTGATATAAAGCTCTTTTTTATACACATATGTGTGTCTCTGGATTCGTTTCTCTAGTCAACCCAGACTAACACAGATATTTACTGTTTCATTGAATATGCAAAGGCATTCAACTGTGTGGACCATAATAAACTGTGGGTAACCTTGAGAAGAATGGGACTTCCTGGACAAAGGCCTTCTTTGTGGTTTAAAAGCTTGATAGGTGTGTGCCAGGGTTGTCTCCTATCATCATAGTTATTCAATCTGTATGCTAAGAAAATTATCAGAGAAGCTGGCTTATATGAAGATAAATGTAGCACCAGAATTGGAGGAAAACTCATTAACAACCTACAATATGCAGATGATACAACCTAGCTTGTTGAAAGAGATGAGGAATTGAAGCCCTTGTTGATGAAGATCAAGGAAAATATCCCTCAGTGTGGATTGCAAATTGCATTTACAATTCAATGCAAAGAAGACAAAAATTCTTACAACTGAAACAATATGTAACATCATGATAAATAGAGAAAAGTCTGAAGTTGTTATGAATTTGGTCTTACTTGGGTCCACAGTCAATGCTAATGGAAGCAGCAGTGAAGAAAGCAAATGATATATTCATTTCATTAAGTAAATCTGCTACACAAGACCTCTTTAGAATATTGACTGGTAGGGGTGTTATCTCGAGAACTAATGTGCACCTGATCCAAGCAATGCGTGTGTGTGGGTGTGTGTGTGTGTGTGTGTGTGTATGTGTGGGTAGACTAGAGAACCAAATTCATGGACAGTCATATGCATAAAA
>NW_022103908.1:29049761-29055250 GCF_000313985.2 Echinops telfairi | reverse complement strand
CAATTAGTTATTTATCTCCTTCACACCTCTAAATGAGGCCATCACGCTGTGACATGACTAACAGACTAAACTCTACCCCTGCACTCTTAATCCTCTCAAACTGACAACAGATTACATAACTACCACACCATGGTATTCTCTATTGTCTCATATGCAGGTGAAAGCTGGACAATAAATAAGGGAGATATCAGAAGAATTGATGCATTTGAATTATTGTGTTGGAATAGAATATTGAAAGTAGCATGTAATGCTAAAAGACAAGCTGATCTTTATTGGAAGAAATGGGGCCAGAACATTGCTTAGAGGCAAATATGGCAAGACTTCATATTACATACTTTGGACATATTTTCTGGAGAGACTAGTCCCTAGGGGTGACAGGACATGATGTTTGGGAGAGTAGAGGTGAAATGAAGGAATGGAAGGCCCTAAGTGAGATGTATTGGCCCCAGGGCACCACCAATGGATCCAGGAATAGGAATGATTATGAGGATGGCACAGAACTGTACACTGTTTCATTACGTTTTGCTTAGGTTTGTTATGGGTCAAAGTAGACTTGATGGCACCTAACAACAATACTAGTGTGCATCATAGTGTTGTACTTGGATAATGTAGTTTGATTACTATGATTGAATGCTAAAAACTGTGGATCAATGAAATCACTGCTAGACAATAAAATATTTAATATATCCATTTATACATACAATAACCAACTTCATTATTATATCATGGGGTTGAAGAGCATAGATTATGGAGATAGATTGTATTTAGAGTCTGTGTTTAACTTGGTCACATGCAGTGTGCAACATGGTATATTTTACTTGCATTTTATAACTTTTTTATGTGTTCTATAAAATAGAGTGGATATATTTATATGCTAACATTGATGCGATTATTTTATGAGACAAAATGTGGTTTCTGCTCAAAATAGAGCATTCACTATTGTCGTTATATTGGTCACAATAGCAGTATTACCAATAGTCATTTTTTTACGACCTAATAGTCATATATATATATATATATATACATATATATATAATATAATATATATATATATATTATATTTAATACTGTCTTTCAAATCCTCTAACTCAGTGAGTTCAAATAGAGTTAAGGTTACTCTTTTCTTTATTCATCATAAAGATGAATTTGTGACACCCTTGCTCAAAGTTACTTACTCATAAAGGGACAGATAGTGTTACGAGATTACTGAATTAAGAAAAGAAAAACAAAACATCTAGCAAAGACTTTCATATCAAAGTAAACAGATATCGGATATTACCATGGGGGTAAACTTAAAGAAAAGGTGGAGTAATACACTTGAGGGTTAACTGGTATTAACTTCGACGGAGGGCAAGAGAGTGATCCATCAGAGGAAGAAGAGAAAGCAAGGAATTTGAGTAGAGCAAGCAATTGGGGAGTTTGGAAATTATTTAAAATTGTTGAGTATAAAATTGGTGATCTGAAATGTAAAACTCCACCTAATTTCAATTTTAAAATTGTTAAAAAATATATATCTAGGCCATGAAAATTCAAAACCTCAATTACTGCCATGGAGTAAATTATGACCCATGAAGACCCCGGTGGATTTCTGAGAACTCTTTATGGGAGTAGAAAGCCTCATCTTTCTCCTAAGGAGGGGCTAGTGGTTTCGTGTAAGGTCCAGCCTAAACAGCTGAGAGGGTTCTCAGTTGTGCTTTTGGGGGGACATAATTAGACAAAGCACGCAGGGTGTTCACCTTTCCATGCAGCCAGGAACAAGAAAGAGAATGAACGTGTTCTCCAACAGGCTTGTAGAGTCTTGGGGCAACGAGGCCCCTGTAAGCACATGTGTAACAAGCTGGGGAGGTAATGGAGGCACATATGAAACAGGATGGGCAGATACTAGAGTTCAGATTGCAGCTTGACCTTGGTTGCCCCTGAACTGGCTCCAACTTGGATGCCCCCAAGCTCTCTCTGCAGGGAACCATCTCTGATCAATATCAGAAGGAGTTGACTGAGCTTTGGGAGGGGTGGACTATAGAGCCTGATTGTTCTTAATGACATATAGTCTCCAGGTTCCAGTTTTAGTAAGGAGCCATATGCTTGTAAGAATCATCTTAAAAGTAGCACTATTATGGGGATGATTGTCCGCCAGGAGAGTGACTGGGATTCATCTCCATCTCACAAATATGGAGGCCTCCCTCTCCCAGAGTTTTGGCCTTCCATACTCTTCATTATGAGCTTAGAGGATTTGCTTTCATTTTTCTCTTTCCTGTGCTCAGTTTCCCACAGTCTCAACCTGCTAACCTCCTGGTTAACATCCCAATGTGGAACCATGACCAAGTGAAAAGAGACTAGACACTTTACAACAAAGGCAGACAGTGATTCGAGACTGAATACTTGAACATTAGTTGGAAAATTGACCATGTTTGTATAATATCAATAGATTGTAGTATTGAATCAATATGTTAATTTCCTAAGGTTGAAGATTAAGTTGTGGATATGCAATATAATGCCCCTAATTTTAGAGACTATACATAGAAATATTTACAGGGAAAGCAGCATTCAGTATATCTTCTCCACACATGTAGAAAGAGTATGGTAAAATAAGAGTGGAAATTTTGTTGAAAGGCATATGGAAAAACATTTTACTACTTTTTCAACCTATTTTGAACTATGAAATTATTTCACAATGATGATGTAAAATAATCATTAAAAATAATATCACTGTGTCATGACAAGAAAATGGAAGGACAGAAATCCAAACTTGTGTCTTATTCTTGGTAAACAATTCCAGAAAGGAGCCAAAAAATAACATACACCTACATGACTGAATCTTGAAAATAAGTAAAGACTAGACCATTATTAACCAATCTAATAATATTGTTATTTCACAACAATGATGCTAGGAAACTCTCTGCCATCTAGTTGATTTGGATTCATAATAGCACTATTGGACAGAGTAGAATGTCGTCTAGGGTTTCCTAAGCTGCAAATCTTTACAGAAGCAGAGAGATACCTCTTTCTCTAGTGGAGTAGCAGTTGGTGTGTATGAACCTCACACCCTTCTATTCGTAGCCCATGATGTAATGCACTGTGCTATCAGGACTTCTTAAAGCTACGAGACCTATTCATTGTTTTAAGATATGAATTGTAAAGATTGTATGTTAATTTATATTTATGTGCCAGAAAAAGTACAGTGTAGAGGAAACCTATCTCAAATAACTGGAAACTTCTTATTCAAAGAACAATATTCTTATTCTCCTATGTCACTAGGTTCTCTAAGCTTTCGTACTGTGAAAAAGCATTCTGATAGGTCAATTGAGCTTTAATTGAAGGGTTAATTTTGGATCTTGTCAAATGTGTATTGATAGTTTTATTCCCAATCCTATTCCTGGGTTGTGTAGCCTACCCACAAATTGTCTACAGAAATTGTTTTCCATTGTGATTTTTCTTGTACATAACAGGTCCCAGTTGACCCACTACCTGTCTCATTGGCTCCCAGAGATGCCCAGAGTGCTTGCATCTTCCTTTCTTTAAGGTCCAACTGTTCTTGACAAGTCACTGTCAGCCCTCTCATTTAGACTTCCCGATACTGTTTCCTTGCCATTTCATAAGAAGAACATCTTATTAAAAAGACACTACTCAGAGTTACATGCAGGATATTGATCGAAAACCACCACTGGCTGGCATTTCTAGCCCCAGGCAAAAGATCAATCTATTTTTGAATAGTTACCATGTCACAGCCATAGGTAAGTGGGTTTTATAGCCATGCATTCCAAAAGTTAAGCTGTAATCATTGCATATATTAAATGGTTATGATTTAAAACATATTTAATTAGATGAAAGCAAGAAAGATTTATTTCATGAAAATACTTTGAAAACTATTACAAATTGTATATGGCTCAAAAGCATAGTGTTTCTGTATGCAATCCTGGATCCATGGAAGTTTTACCACATTCAATACATAACAAATCATTACAAGTAGAGCATCCTTAAGACTGCTCTACAGGTTCTGCTTTATCATCCCATTTTAGAGAGGAAGAAAAGGAAGTTCATCAAGTTTAGGTAATTTTTCCAGAGTATGCAATGTTGAATTCCTTCTGTCTATCAGAGCACTGGTCGTATCGTGGGTTATGCCTGGACTACTAACCACAAGGTCAGCATTTCAAATCCACCAGCCGTTCCTTAAAAGAAGATTGTATGATGAAGTCGAGGGGCAGCAAAAACAGAGGAAGACCCTCAAGGAGACGTAATCACACCTTGGCTGAAATCTCTGCTCAGGCATAGGACCTAACGTGGGGATGGTGCTGGACCACAGTGCTTCACCCTGTTGCGCCTCATGTCGCTGTGTGTTGGAACTGACTAGCTGGTACCCAGTAACAACAACTCCTATAAATATTTGATGTCTAAGAAACTCAAAGGGGGCCATTATGCCCTTTCTTATTGGGTCATTAAGCAGCAGACTCAACTGGAGAGTATTGAGTAATTAGAGTATATAGTCAGGAAGTCTGTCGCCAGAATGTGAACTCTGAACCACCAGCTTTGTCATAGTGTCATAAAGTATAAAAATCAATATAATTTGAATTTGTTTTAGTATGCTTCAGAATTTCTCAAACTTAGCCTTGTTGAGATTTTCAACTAGGTGTTGAGTACTTGGGTGTCTTTTTTGTGCATTTTTGTATAATTGCAGTAATTCTGGCACCTACTCATAGATGCCTGTAGGGTCTTAAACAATGATAACTGGATAACCGTCCCCAGTACCCTATCTACCCCCAAAGTGAGAACCACTGGCATTTGTATATATATAATTTAATTTTCAATTCCAAAGATTTTGGAGGAATTAATGTATTTGAACTGTGGTGATAGAGAAGAATATTGAAAGTATTGTAAATCATGGAATGGACAAACCTGGACTGTCTTGTAAGATGTATGGTCAGAGTGCTCCTTAGAGGCAAGGGCAGTGAGACTCCATCCTACTTAATTGGAACATGTTGTAAGGAGATACCAGTTCCTGGAGAAGGACATAAATGTTGGTAAAATGGAGGGGCATTGAAAAGAGGAAAGTGCTCAGTGAGATGAATTGACATCCTTGTTGCAACAATGGGCTCAAGTCTGGGAGCAATTGTTGAATGGCAGTGGACCTTCTGTCGGGCATAGGGTCACTTTATGGTGAAACTGACTCAATGCCTCCTCACAATGACAACAGTGATTTTCTTGTGTTTTTGTCAACACATAGTAGAAATTTCTAGAAATCATACTGAATAACACTAATAAAAATGTTAAACCCTAAACCTTTGGTCTTTACCAACTGGCAAGTTAATTATTAGCATGTTGTTCTTCTTTCAGATTATTTCTCATATCCTTTTGAAGCCAGTTATGCCATGCTTCTTTCCTGAACCAAGATAGAAAGATATACATTCACAGAGTTACTAATCATATGTAATGAGCAAGCAGCACACTGTAACATTATTTTAATATAGCTTAAACGATAGGTGGGGACACAAAAA
>NW_022103908.1:29043944-29047952 GCF_000313985.2 Echinops telfairi | reverse complement strand
GGGTCTTCTGATGCCCATTACATGGTCCTGACGACACCTCATGCTCACACTGCTGGTGTGCTTCTTCCATGTGGACTTGTTGCTTTTCTGCTAGACGGTTGCTTGTTCAACTTCAAGCCTTTAAGACAGAAGATGCTGTATCTTTTGATAACTGGGCACTATCCGCTAGCTTGACCACATTTGCTTGTGCACCCATTTTGTCTTCAGTGATTGTGTCGGGAAGGTGAGCATCACAGAATGTCAGATTGTTATACCAAAGTGATCTTACCTTGAGGGAAGGTATGAGAAGAGGCCCCAAGTCCGTCCACTACCTCAGTGTATTGCCGTATAAATATATGCACCTTATATACCCGCTTTGCCTTCAGTGATCATGTCAGAACAGGCTGGTGTGCTTCTTCTATGTGGATTTTGTTGTTTTTCAGCTAGATGGCTGCATGTTTATCTTCAAGCTTTTCAGACCCCAGACGTTATATCTTTTGGTAGCCATGCACTATCAGCTTTCTTCACCACATTTGCTTGTGCACCCATTGTCTTCAGCAATCGTGCCAGGAAGGTGAGCATCTCACATTGCTGAATTGTTACAACAAAGTGTAACAATTGTGTTGAGGGAGTGCTCGAATAGGGGCCCACTGTCCATCTGTTTCCTTAATACTAAACCGATAAATATGTATACGTAGATCTATTTTACCCTCGTATATAAATATATTTACATCTGTATATGCCTGTATTTAGATCTCTATAAATGCCCTTTGCCTACTTGTTCTTTCCTCTATTTCTTTATACTTTCCTCTTGTACCACTATCATGTTCAGCCTTCATTTGTGTTTTAGAAATTCCATTGGGTTACATTGACCTTGATGCAGTGAAGAAAGCTAATGGTGCCCCGCTATCAAAATATATAGCATCTGGGGTCTCAAAGGCTTGAAAATAAACAGACGGCCATTTAGCTGAGAAACAACATGGAAGATACACACCAGCCTGTGAGATCACAAGACATCGAAGGAATCAGGTATCAGGCATCAAAATCCAAAAAAAAATCATAGCATTTTGAATGAAGGAGAGGCAGAGTGGGAACCCAGGGCCCATCTGTAGGCAATTAGACATCCCCTTGTAGAAGGGTCATGAGGAGTTGATGAGCCAGTCAGGGTGCAGTGTAGCAATGATGAAACACATTTTCCTCTAGTTCTTGAATGCTTCCTCCCCAACTATCATGATCCCAATTCTACCTTACAAATCCAGCTGGACCGGAAGATGTACCGTGGTACAGATAGGAACTCGAAACACAGGGAATCCAGGACAGATGAACCCCTCGGGACCAGTGGTGAGAGTGGCAATACTGGGAGGGTGGAGGGAAGGTTAGGGAGAAAGGGAGAACAGATTACAAGGATTTACATATAACCTCCTCCCTGGGGTAAACAGTGGAGAAGTGGGTGAAGGGAAACATTGGACGTGTAAGATATGACAAAATACTAATAATTTATTAATTATCAAGGGTTCATGGGGGGGAGAATAGGGAGGGAGGGGAAAAATTTGGAGCTGATACCAAGGGCTCAAGTAGAAAGCAAATGTTTTGAGAATGATGAGGAAAACAAATATACAAAAGTGCTTGACACTATGGATATCTGTGTGGATTGTGATAGGAGTTGTACAAGCCCCCAATAAAATGATTTAATTATTAAACAAATAAATATATGTACCTAGGCCAGTACCTCTATTCTTACAGATTAATGTATTTACATATGTACAACCCTATGCTTATACCTCTACCCATAGATTTGCTTCCTAGATCTTTCCTCTGTTTCCTTTTACCTTCTTCCTGCCCACCATCATGCTTGCCCTTCTGCTGCCTCTTTATAATTCCTCTCAGCTAGACTGCTGTTGCTCCAACACCCGCAAGATCTCTATGTCCTCCTTGTTGTTGATTTTAATTCCCTAGTTGTTCCCCTATCTATGGCATTATTTGCTCACCACTCCCTTACCCTGTCGGTCCTGTTGTTTTCTTCTTGAGCTTGCTTCCCATACATATCTTATGTAAGTAGTTTTTTTTTCCAAGTGTTTAAATATATCTCAAGGTCAGTGAGTAGTTGCCAACAAATGTCCATGTAATATACACATTTTGGTCTAATTATAGTGCCTTCTAAGAAAAAATGTCCAATCAGAAGATTTCCTTATAAAGAGGTCTTCTGGGTCAGTGAAATTCAGCTCAGAAAGATATGGAAAATACTTTATGGAACCTCAAATGGGTAATCTTGGCTTGTTTTGTTTAATTTTCTCAGTAAACCAGCATGACCAGGGGAGCTTCTTATGAAGTTTAAAGAAACCAAACCAAATCAGTGAAAACAAAGCCAGGAAATTTTTGCTGACAAGTCGCCCTCTTATTCTTCCAAGCTGGCAAAGACGATCTTGTGGAATTTACCGGTAATCATGGAATTTTACTATATTCACTCTACAGCCCTTGGCTTACCCCTCAGACTTCTTTTTATTTCCCAAACTCAAAAAAGCATTGGAAAGGAACATGACTAGAGTCTCTTGAGCAGGCCCAACTGCCGTCTTAACAGAGTGCACATCGACACAGGGCAGAATTCTCTGGGGGATGTTTTAACATTCCTTTCAGAAGTTGTACGTGGAGGATATGTACAGAAGAGAAAGCTTTCCATTCTGATGGGGTTTTTGTTTATTGACCGTTTTTATGATTTGTTATTATTGTTTATCTCATGTTTTCTTAATAAGCTACAAAAAATTCAGTTAATATTTTTCTCTGACATTTCAATGAATATAGGATCTTTCTTAGGAAGGCTAACTTGGCTTGTTCTGCCCTTTCCTTGCATTGAAAACTATCTCATTATGGAGTAAACTTTGACTTTGGATACAGTCCTGTGGGAGGATGGTGAGTAAATAGGCAAGCCATTGTAATATTTCAAGGTAAGTGTTACTATGAGCTTATACTAAATGTGTTGTGGTTAGACATAAAATGAACATTAACTCAGACTCTGGAGGGAAAATCAGATTAAGAAAGCTGGAAGTGGTCTATATGAGCAAAAGTTTGAAAGTGATCTAATTGACTTATTAAAGAAGTTTTATTAATATACATTTTTGATATTTGATACTGATAACTGTATTCTGCTCTAAAAAAAAGTTGACAACTATGTAAGCATAAACTGATGTGTTGTTTAAGAACCCAATCGGTCTTCAATCTTAAAAAAATTAAGCATAGGAGCCCAAAATAATGAAATTAATTGCTGAACGTGAATATGTATGTCCTAGCAGTTTAGATGTTAGTTAAGAGACTGCATGATTGTACCTTGATCTGATTAAACAAAATGATGCCTGAAAATAATTCTAATACAAAAATATTAAAAATTAAACAAGATGATGTATTAGTAGGTTAAAAAGTTCAAAGAACAGAAAAGACTCCTATTTACAAATAAGAATTGCAAAATTCTGAAATGTCTACTAGACACCAAACACGGGACCTCTTATTATGTTATGATTTCCAAATAACCACCTTGTATAGTGCAAATAGTTGGCACTCAGTTGCAAATCGAAACATTGGTGACACAAACTAGGTCTTTCCAGGAAGGTAGACTAATGACTGATTGCTTAAAGCTACTTCAATTTATGCTTTACTTAGTTATTGTCTAAAAATCACCCACCCAGCAGCATCTCAGAAGAAAGGCCAAGTTATCCATTTCTGTAAAGATTCTAGCCAAAGATAGTCTCTGAAACAGTGCTATTCTGAGCACATGAGGTAACCATAAGGCAAATTAATTCGATACCAGTGGATGTATACTATCCAACCATTTACAAGCATGTCCCTTAACTTCAAATACCACAGTCTCCGTACTACTCCTACCTTGTCAACTATCCAATCAGATGACATTTCCCATTCATGACAATAGTAAAAAAATATCTACTAAGTTTCTTTTGCATTAGCCACACACTTTGAAGTAACAATCTGTAATGTCTCTGATGGGGTCCCTGAATGGCATGCCCTTTCTAAGCTTGTAAA
>NW_022103908.1:29034384-29042715 GCF_000313985.2 Echinops telfairi | reverse complement strand
TGAAGTAGTAATGAAAATAATTTTATGGTTGGGAGGGTCACTACAACATGAGGAACTGTATGAAAGGGTAGTGGCATTAGGAAGGTTGAGAACCACTGGGCGAGTTTGAAGGACTACTGATCAGTTATTTTGTAAAACACTCTTCTAAGGTTACTTCACCAATCATTTTCTAATGATTAGAATGCAGCCGTGGTGACACTGGCAGGCAAGCATAGACTGCTACCAACAAGGCTGGAAGTTCAAACACATCAGCATAATTTTGGAACAAATATGAGACTGGCTGCTCCTGTGAAGGTTTACTGCCTAGAAAACCCTATGAATTGGAATCAACCTGGTGTAGGGTCTTGGTTTGTTTCCAATTTTATTTTCATGTGTTTGGGGGAAGAAGATCACACAGACAGCTTGCATTTTCATCATGTTACACCAAGGGTACAGACTGTCACAGCAATGTATCACTCGTGATGATTTGCAGCTCCCGGCTGTGTTAGTGTTAATCAATTTTCTCTATCAAAGTGTTACTTTTTTCTCTTAGTTTTCAGATTAGTATGGAAATCACTACACAGATAAAACAAAGGAGTGGGGAATTGTGCCACCCTTCTTGGATAATTGATTGCATACATAAACTACTTTGAATTCTTTTTCATGGACATTTTGTCTACTATCTGCCATGTATGTGTTCAATCACTTAGTTACATCTGTGTAGAATCATTGATATTCTTACTTTTGTTCATAACATAATACCACTTTATTTGTTGCTCATATTATTGAAGATTTGTCACTGGGGGCTCCTTTATCACAATGACCCGGGAAACTTCTTCTTGAATTACTTTTAGTCTAGATCTTCTAGTAAAATTTCTAACTGTTCTGTCCTATTAATTGTATTTCTCTGACACGGCTTAAACATAGGTTTTCTCACTCTGCTCCAAGTAAACTCAATCATATCAAGAAGAGCTATAGAGTAATTTGCTCTTAGGTCCTGCCTTTATCCTTGGCAGTATCCCTGTAGAGCTGAGACTGGAGGCCCACTTTTCCCAACAGACATCCCCTTCTCAATAAATGGATACTACAGTTTTTGTAGCACCAAGGCTTGAGTTCCCCACTCCAGCATCAAACCTTGTCCTACTAGTGAGCTTTGGTGGGGATGATAGAAACCTCAATGTTTGTAGTAATCTCGCTGATTAATCTCTACAAGTGGAACCTAGATATATATATTTTTTTGGTAAACATGTAAAAAAGGGCTTCATTAACAATGGGCTTAGGAAAAGGTATAAAAATAAGTCAGAAGCCTCCCTCTGCATTTGGAAACAGTAGTTTAGGTTGGCCATACCTGGGGTGGTGATGGCTGTTAGGTGGCCAACTCAGTGCCCACTCAAAGCAACCCTGTGGCCCACAGAAGAACACACTGCCTGGTGCCGGCCCTCTTCGCCATTATTCTTACATCAGAGTCTGTTGATGCCGCTCCTGTGTCAGTCGACCTACCAACCATGGTGTCCTTCTGCATGCCCTGTCTCTCTCGACCACATATCCAAAGTATATGAGATGAAATATACTTTGACATCCTTACGTCTAAGGAGCATGCTGACTTTACTTCTTACCGAACAGACTTGGTTCTTTGAGCAGTCCCGTGGTACTTTCTGTATGCTCCACCAGAACCATATTTCAAATGCATCAATTCATCTTTGGTCTTCCTTATTCAATATCCAGCTTTCACATGTATATGAGTCGAATGAATATACGAAGGCTTGGTTGGTATTTTTTCAGCAGATTGACCCAATGCAATATGTCATTTAATCTCTCGACTGCTACTGTAAGATCTCTCTGGAGCTAGATTTATACCTCCGTCCTTGGCTCCGCGCGAGAAAGAATTCACGCCGAAGCCTAGTTCGTGATCGAAGTGAGTTTTATGAAAGTTAGAAGAAGTTTCAGGTTTACAAGTCACCCCAGGGGCTTCTCCCGGACATGTGGCCTGGCTGGAAGCGGCTTGGCGTCCTGCAAAGCGTCCCAAAGTTCCGCCAAAGCTCTCTGCCCTAAGATTTCTCTCTCTCTCTTTCTCTCTCCTAGATTCCGGGCTTCTGTCTTTTCAAGGATACCACGGGGAGGCGTGGTGGAAGACCCTCGATGACCCCATTGGCTGAATTGAATTCACCTGGCTAGGTGAGCCAATTCAAGTTCACGTCCACCCCTGCCTACCTGTGGGAACCCTGAGCATGTGTAGTGCGCCACTCCTTTGTTTCCCTAGCTTGGCCCTCTGGGCATGTGTTAACGGACATTCCCAGCCCTTCGCTAACCTACCTAACACTACTTCCCTAAACCTTGATTGAGGATCCAAGCAAGACCCAGCTTCAATCTTTTCACCATTTATCATGTTGTTACCTACTGGTCCATTTGTGAGTATTTTGGTCTTCTTGACATTACACTGAGTTACAATCCATATTGCAGGTGGCAATCCTTGACTTTCATCAGCAAATGCTTCAAGTGCTCCTCACTTTCAGCAAGTAAGATTGTGTCATCTGCGTATTGCTGGTTGTTAATAAGCCTTCTTCCAATCCTGATGCAGCTTTCCTCTTAGTGTACTCCAGCCTCTCTGATTATGTGGTCAGCCTACAGAGTGAGTATGGTGAGAGGACACAGCCATTATTGCACACCCTGATTGATTTTAAGCCATGCCCTTGCTCTGTTCTCCCCTTGGCTCTTGTTCTTCATACAGGTTACGCATGAACACAGCATAGTACTCTGGAACGTTCCTTCTTCTCAAGGGTATCCATAGTTTATTATGGCTCATGCAATGGAATGCCTTAGCATAGTCCATAAAACACCTGGTAGCTGTACATAACTTGTGACTAGTGGGGACTAGAGATTCTTATGGCTCAGGTTGTTATGTAAATGTATGTTTTGGCTGATCTTACCAAGATTTAGTAGCGGTGTTCTATACTTTTAGGAATATTTTCAGAGAAATTTTTCATTGCTCTTTTTGCTTCAAAAAAAAGTTAACAATTAGGTCGTTGCTTTGTTGGGGAGAATGTATGCCGAGCAAATTACTCCATCATTCCAGAAGCCTCACTCATCCTAACCTTTGTGTTAAATGCTTATTGTTATTATTTTGTTATTTTTCTGATAATTTTTGTTGCTCTTTCTTACTAATCCACATAGACCCCATTGTTTAAGGATCAACTCAAATTCCAACCTCTTGGTTCTGTCCCCAGCTAAATGTAACATTTGGCATTTCTGAACTTTCATTGCACTTTATTTTCATATTGGTGACTATAATTTTCCCAATTGGTGCTATAATCTTTTTTATGACTATTGTTATAGAATTTAGGTTTTGCTTCCAAATTTGTTACAGTAATATAGCTTTATTAAAATTAAAACAGAAAGCAAACTCACTGCCATCAAGTCAATTCCAACTTGGATACTCTATATAAAGAGTTTTCAAGGCCATAAATCTTTGGGAAGCAAATTCCTTCATCTTTCTCCCCCAGAGTAGCTGATAGGTTTCAGCCATGCACCTTTTGTTTAACAGTTCAATGCTTTTTCTCGTTATTTGTGTGCCCCTAATATATGATATTGTATGTATATATATATGTACAATTATATTCAATTGATGAAGATACTACATTTCAATTTCACATATTCATATTATTTCAGATATTTAAATTTAAAATAATGTGATACAATTATAAATGTGCCAGAAAACGGAAGACAAATAAACTGCAAAAGAAATGACTGTTTACAACTGTATGTATGTGAGAAGGATAATTTGAAGTTAAATAAAATGTTAAATAATGTGTTAAAGCATACACATTCCAAAGATGGTTTATTTGTGGAATGAGCTGAAATAACTGATTTAATTTAATGAGTACCACTAATTATGGACAATTGTAGTATTCCATCAGGATAATGAAAGTTGGAGATAGACTTAGACTCTAATTTGCCAATTTCTGAGCTCATAGAGCAGAACAATTTGGAGAGAGCAAATAACTAAATGCAAGTAAACTGAATAGCATACATAAATAGAAAGTTAGTTTTCATAGCTAAAACTTTTCATTTGTTTCTTTTTTGCAGCTTATCTAAAAGTTCAGTTAGATTTTCTTGGCTACATTTAAATTAGATTTTGCTTTAATGCCATGAATATATAGATATCTAATATATGTTATCAACTCAAGAATAAAATTCAAAGTTTGGCACCTCTATCTAATACAGACAACTTCCAACCTTGACTATGACAAGACAAGTTATTCTACATAATTTATGAAAACTGAAATTTCCTTTTACCAAGTGGTGGCAACAGTTACTTTGTTTGAAAACTGGTAGTATTAAATCTCTCTGCTTTATTTAAAATTTTTTTGGATTCACATATGAAACATATAGCAAGAAAGGCATGCAAAATATTTTAAAATAGAATATATATCAATCATGAGGAGGTTATTTTAAAAACTTTTATGTAATTCATGTATTAAAATCTGTTTTGCCAGCAGATTTTATACAGTCAAGAAAAAGATGTTATCACTGAATGTCCTAGTATTCATTGCATTCAACTAATATTTATGCTCTGAATATATAGATATCTAACATATAATGTCTATCAATTCAAAAATATAACTCAAAGTTTGGTATCTCTATGTAATATAAAGTAATCTAGGTTCTGAGTAACAACAGTTCCTAAGTTTTATATCTGGTAGATATTATCATTTCTAATATAATATTCTCATAGTTTTATCATTAAAATTATCTTTTAAAATAAGCCACATGATATGTTATTTATTTTTCTGATTAATTCATATATTTACATAAACTATATTTAAGGTTTCTCCAGTGACAACAGCAATTTTCTTCCTTTGATATTGATGAGTTATGGTGAAAAATTTTTACTACATAGCCTGCTGTGTAAACTTCATCCAGATTTATCTCCTCCTTAAGAAAAACAACAAAACATTTTAAAGATGTTTTTAAAAGTCTGAAACTTCTTTCTGTGCGTTACATGTAATATAATCTGGAGCTGATGTGCTCGGAGAAGAGGTGCAGAAGATGTACACTTGAAATGGACTGAAGCAGCAAATACCTTTTCGACCTTGAGTCACTCTTTCTCCTTATCACGGAGTCCCTTCTAACTCGCAAAGATCCTTTGAAGCAGGGTAGAACTGCCTCTGTGGGTTCCAGAGAAGGTAAGTCTTTATGGGAGTAGAAAGCTTCATCTTTCTTCCTTGGAACAGTTAGCTTAGATTTCAACAGCTAACTTTGTGGTTCTCAGCTCAACCTATAACTACTTTGCCATCAGTATAATTAAAATTCATAAGAATATATATAGAGAGAGACAGACAGAGACAGAGATGCTTCTTACACATATATCTAGCTACATATTTCAAAATACAAGATATGGAATGGTGAACATTTTCATAAGGGCAAGGTGAAGACTTCGGGATGTGTGAGATAAAGTTTCCCAACAAAATTCTCACAGGACAGCTCTTGATACCTTGATAGATTGAGAAAGTGCTTTATTCAGATAGTACAAATAATCAGAGAAGTTGCATTATATGAAGAAGTGTTTGATTAGAGAAAGACATATCAAACATGAGAGATACAAATGATAAAATTTTGCTTGCTGAAATAAGAAGGACTGGAAGTATTTGCACTGAAACTTTCAGTATGGATTGCAATTCAATGTAAATAATACCAAAATATTCGCAACTAGACCAATAGTCAACATCATGATAACTGCAGAAAAGATGGAAGTTGTCAAAAATTTTATCCTGCTTGGCTCTCCAGTCAATGCTCATGGAAGCATAGTCAACACATCAAATGATGTGTTGCATTGGACAAATCAGAACCTAGATTACTTTATATTTATATTTATTTTATGAAAAATAAAAAGTAACTTTAATGGCTAACAAGTACCAGAACCGAGACCAAACCCGCCCCCCTCCCAAAAAAACCCACAAAATCACAGCCATTGAGTCACGGTGAATCGTAATGACACTATAATACAAGGTGGAGCTACCCCAGGTGAGTTTCAGAGACTGTGACTTTTGACAATCTGATTGGATAGCCCTGTCTTGCTCCCAGGAGCCACTGGTGTTTCAAGTGCCAAGCTTGTGGATCACAGTCCAACGTCTAACCCCAAGCCATGGTATTGTACGAGACCTCATATGTTTGTGAAAATTGGACAAAGAATACGAGAATGAAGAAGAATTTATTCATTTGAATTACAGTGCAAGTGAAGAATATTGAAAATACTGTGGACTTCCAGGAGAAAAAAACACATCTGTCTTAGCAGAATAATAACCAGAATGCCCCTTAGAAGCAAGGATAGTGGCATTTTATCTCATATTCTCTGGACAAGTTATCGGGAGAGATTGCTGGAGAAGGACATCCTGGCTGTTAAAGAGAAGGTCAACAAAAGAGAAGAAAATCTTCAATGAAATGAACTGGCTTGGTGCCTGTGACAATGGACTCAAGCATAACAACAATTGGGAGGACAGCCCAGAACTGGACAGTGTTATGTTCCTTTGTACGTAGGATAGCTGTAACAGCACTGCGGTAATTACATAATCTGGTATCAACTTGCGAAAGGGTGGAGTCTAGCCCGTCAATCATGTCACAGCTGGATGGCCTCATTTGGAGCTGCTAAGCAGTCAAATAGCTCACTGGAGTAGTGACACTCACTCACGCCCTGGGAGACATTCCTGTTGACAAAACACATGGAGGTACGCTAGAGCCCTGGGGCTGGAGGAGCCACATGGAGACCCATGCCCCAACGCTTAGATGCTTACACTGCCAGTGGAGCCACAAGACTTTCCACCCACTAGCCTACGATCTTCTTGCATTCGGAGTCATTGCATGTGTTTCCTGAGTTTAAAGAGAACTTTATAAATTTGTACTGGATATAAATCAAACTTATGGACTTGCTCTGAATTAGGGTGGAATGTTTTCTTAATATGCAATTACTCTTTTTTTAAAGCTCTGTCTTATATATACATGAGTGTCTCCCTGGATTTGTTTCTCTTAATCAACCCTGATTAACACATTATGGAACCTTCAGAGTGGAACACTAGAAAAACAAATCATATAGATGGAAAATAGATGCCTGTCGGACCTCTGCCTCATGATAGTTTTTCTTCTTTGGCTAGCCAGAGGTCAGATATGGCCCTGCAGTTTACTGGGTTGCTTTCTGGAAATAATATGAAAAGTTAAAATTTTGATTATTTTGTTTTGTTAGTCTTTGGTTAGTCCTCTTTGAAATGGCAAAAAATGAATGTGATTAATGTATATTTTGAGCTCAGGGGGCAAAATCGCCATTACAATTTCTCAGAAGCCATGCTGCTTAGTGAAAATGGCTGACAGTAGGGCAAAATGGCTGATGGAAAGCCCGAGTCTGGCTTGATTCTGTCAGAGCTTTAAGGCATGTTTTGTATCAATTGAATAGTTTAGATACAGATTAAGATAAGTTAGGTAAGGATTGAACTTGACTGTTTTAAGAATTGAATTTAGGACTTGATTGTTTATACTGATTTAATCTGCTAATTGGTAGTATAATGATTGATAGAAATGATTATTGGGAAGTATGAAAATACAGACCTTGTAAGCCCATTTGCCTTGAAGCATGAAAATTTGATCTTTAAATGAATTTAGGACATGCCTGCAAAGAAGGCTCTGAAAAGCTAAGCCAAACACAGTGTCTTGAGTGCTCAGGACATTCTGAGGTAAAGAGATTTGCTTAGGGGCCTGTTGACAGATCGAAGGGAAAAAAAGGAACTCTTTGGATTTTAGATTTTTGAACAATTGGTATTTGTCAAAAGCTAGAAAAAAACTAGAACTATAAAGAAAACTCTCTAGGACTGAATGTTTAAGGGACCCTGAGGGCAGGCTGAAATGATTGCTAGGTGACCATCTGGATCAACTTGTTAAGTGGAAGTGGGAGAAAAGCAGCATTTAAGAGATGGGTTGAGTCTGCCCACTGACACCTGGGGACCTGATTCACAGGGCATAGAGGATAAAACAAGAGCGGGTTGACTGGTTTGAAATTCATGACCTAGCCCAACATGGCTAAGGTTGTTAAGAATTGTGATGGGGCCCATGTCTAAAGGCAAGGCAGCCAATAGGCACCCTGGTGAAGCTAAGTAAGGCAGCCCATATTGAGTTGACCAGGGGATAAAGGCATTAATTGGTTGGCTTACAAACTTTGATAAGTAGAGGAATATATTCATAGGATTATAAGATTAAGGCATAGGTATTACTTAAATGTAATTGTTAGGCATCGAATATTGTTGTGTTGTTCACTCATAGAATATTAGGTTTAAATGAGGCTTTGGCACATGTTTTAATTGTATGCATTTA
>NW_022103908.1:29031248-29033145 GCF_000313985.2 Echinops telfairi | reverse complement strand
GCTAGACCTTAAAACACAGTTTTTATCAAGTTTAGTTTAAAAATCCATTTTAAAATATTTTTTGAAAAGAAGTCACTTAGCAATAAAATAAGCGTATAAATATCTTAAGATTCTATTAACACCGGGCGGAGACTTGGTATTGTAGTGTGTTACATGACGGGCTGCTAAAGGAAAGTCAACTTGCTGGCAGTAAGTGACTGACAAATACATGGATTGTCTTGGGTTTGGGTTTGTTGTCTTCTTTATTTGTTGACCTTGGGGGATCCTCTCTCAGCACTAATTATTAGGTCAATGTGGCAAAAGGAAATTATGACAGGCCACCCAGATATCTCTTGGGAAATAATGACCTACAACTACTGTATCCTTTTTTTTTTTTTTAATTCTATCAAAACCTTTGGGACAAAGCCAAAGCTGTAATCAGAGGCCAATTTAATGCAATCAGCACACACAGTAAAAAAAAGGAGAAATCTAAAATTAACACACTAACAACACCTTCAAGAACTCGAAGAACACCACAACATAAACCTTTCAATAAAAGAAGAAAAGAAATCATAAGGATCAAAGTAGAAATAAACATGTGTGGCTATTAATTGGAATATTGCCTGGGGTCTTAAAGGCTTCTATTCAAACAAGCTGCCCTCTAAGAGAGATGTCAACTAAATCCACATCAGGGAAGCACACCATCCTGTGGGATCCAAAGAAGACAACAACAAAATTCAAGTAAGACAAAGGGAAAAGCATCAGAGTTAAAATTTGAACACCCAGAAGGCTGTGGAGGACAGGGGGAGCCCAAAATCCATCGGCAGACTATATAGTCAGATTAAGCCTTTGGCAGATCTCTCTAGCCACAGACGAGGGACCCAGCAAGGTTTACTATCAAACAGAGATTATTGTAAACTTGATTAGGGTGAATCGAACCGTGGTATAATATGATGTTTGCTCAATTGACCTCCCTCTTGAACCAACTTGAGTTTGTTCCATGCTGAAGTATTTATCACATATTCCAGGAAAGAAATTCATTTTCTTGCCTTTTAAATCTTGATGGTGGTCTTCTCTTTATTACATTTTATATGTATTTTTACCTTTGTATTATTATTATTGTTATTTCCTGATTGCCATTGTGTTTCGTTATTATTTTTACTGTTTTTGTTGGATTTCCCACACTGTAAAACTCAGAGTTGATGCCAAGTGGCAATAACTGATGCAATGGTTTATCAGGGATGTGGAGGGAGAATGGAGAGTGAAGAAGGTGAGGGTATTTGGGGAGTAAACAATGAATGCGGGAGGGAGGAGAGAGCACTAGAACAGATTGTGATGATGTATATAGAACCCTTTTTATAAAAATGATGGAAGTGTATATGTGAATAATATATCAAGAAAACCACTATAAAAAAAGAAACCAAACTTGACCAATGGCTACCATGGATAAAGTAGAAAGTGTTGCTGCCTGGAGGGTATTGAATTTACATTAATGATGATAGAATAATTTGGAGAAGACTATTAATATAATGGATGTACAACGTGAAGAGTGTAATCAATGGCACTGAATTATACATGATGATATTGAAAAAATGGAATTGAAAAAGCAGACAGCTGCTCCAATCAAAGCCACATTTTTTCAAAGAGCAGCCTGCTTCCAATGACTGAGAACTGCATGATATAAAGCCTAGTCCCTTTAACATAACTCTGAACAATTAGAAAACCTTAAGTATACTCACTGCCATCAAGTCAATTTTGAGTCATATCAACTCTGTAGTGCAGAGTAAAACTGTCACTGTGCAATTCTGAGGTTGTAAATTTTTGCAGGAAAAGAAAGCCTCGCTGCCTCCCCTGGAGTGACCAATGGGTTTGGACTATTGACTGTGCAGGCGCTAGCCCACTTTGCCACGGGCTCCTT
>NW_022103908.1:29027343-29030438 GCF_000313985.2 Echinops telfairi | reverse complement strand
ATTTATTCTATTGCACTGAGCACAAGATGTTAACAAAAATAAAAATGTTCCTTAACACAAATCTATCATTGCTTATTTTTAAAGTAACATATCTAAGCGAGATCCTGCATATTTCAAATATCCTATTGTTTTCATATCTAATTTTTCTCATTCTATGATTTATATTTTTAATTTTCATTTTAATTCTCTCAATTGGAAGCTGTTCTTTTTATAAATCTTTCATTCTGTGAGTATATATCTTGCAATTTCCTATTTAACTTACCGGTTCAAGAGGAGTTGTTCAGACCATTGTATTCATTTCAATGAAATGGAATTGTCCCAGAGGAGGGATATGTTAGTCTTTGCTAAATACACCCCCCAATTACTCAATTTTGTTAGAAGTGGACATGTTAAATTGCGTATTTAATGTTGTGTTATGTCATTGCGGAAAAGACTTCATGTACAATAATAGAAAAATCAGGCCAAAATATGGATATCAAGTAACAGGCTTTATTGGGAAGTGAAATCTGATAGGCCACTCCAAAAATGGCTAGAGTTAGTGCCCATACAAAAAAAGGCACTGATAGCTATCCCCTCAGGTGTGAATACCGCTAGCTAGAGGTGGGAGAGCACCACGTAGCCTGATTGGCAGGCTTGAATGGGGCAAGGGTGATGTAGTTTTCAGCGCATGCGGGAAGGTGGGGTGGAGGATGGTACAGAGCTGCTTGAATTGGCCAGGTGCCATCTTGCACTGGCCTGGACCTATTATTCCTGCCTTTTGGTAATATAGAATATGGCTAAAGGGCTCATCTTCTGTGACTGCTTCCTGCTGGACAAGGGCAGCGAAAGGCTGATAGCTGTTCTGTCTTGGCAGGGTCCAGTGAGTGCTTTAGGGCTTGGAACCCAACCATCCACAACTCTGAGTAGGTTTGATTGGTGAAGGCACACATGCATTCCTGAAAACAATTTTGAAAACAGCGGAGCAGATAAGGCCCGAGGCACAGAATTATGCTTATGAGACTGAGAGGTCCCAGGAGTGGCAGGAGCCTTGGGATTAAGATTTCCAAGAGCCAAAGATGTTTTCCCTTGTGGGTCCTGTGTCTCATAATTCCTTTAGTCTGGTTGGATTCATTCCTTTATTCTTTTACCTTTTGTGTAGCTGTGCCTGATTAACAAAGTAATAATATTCCTCTCCTAGAAAAAGACAGGTTCTCCATTTTTCTGCCGTGAACAAAAATAGGACTCACCCTATTTTGTAGTGCCACACCCACTAAGGAATAAATTTGAGTTTGTAGTGTTAGAAGATTGACACCTATTTTCCCTATATCAACACTCAGGTCTCTTGATGGTTTGTAGTAAAAATGAGCAGCAGTTCCAATTCCAACTCCAAGGGCCAGTGCTGCTGCTGTGCTAGTTCCAATGAGGAGAGGGGTCACGTTCCTCGTTTGTGTCTATAGAACTCAGATTTGTATTTTTGTATGGTGTTGTCCGTGTCTCATTCATCTAGGAAAATTATGTCTGGAGTGAGAAGGATTGGGATGCATAGTCCTGTCCAGTTATCTCATAGACATGTGAAGACAAATGTGTCACATAAGAAAAATAATGCAGGTGAGTCACACTACCTCATGATTTGGCCAAAGGAGGGTCTGACTACAAGTAGTTAAATTGCCTATGGGTTGTAATCCTTTAGGGATCAGGAGGCAGACAGTGTCTTGATTGGAAAGAGAAATATCTCAGTGGCTACTGGCCCTGTGTTTGGGGATGCTATGACTGTCTTGTCGCCCATGACAACGGAATGGGAGAAGCTTTATATTTTCTTTGTCAGAGAGAGAGGTATGCCCAGCCCTGTGTGGTGGGCGTTATTTGGCTAAGAAGTTGGTGGGTGATGTTAAGGAGAGATGAAACTGATGCCTGGGAGTCAGGTCGTTGTGCTATTTGTCTGAGTTTGACTAGGTCTATTGGTTTGCAGGGAGCCGCAGTTGGGGCTTAGCTCCTTGAGTCTTTTGATGCGGGTCAGAGCTATTTGCTTATTAGCTTCTTCACTGATCTTCCCCCAAGGTGTTCAGGTTCTATAACTGCTCTCATATGGACATCTCCTCCTGGACAGGGTTCAAAGACCCAACAGATATAATGGCCAAATTTTGTGGGACAACTGACTGGTTTTATGTCAAAGTTTGGATTATTCTGCTCGATCAGAATTCTCTCCTGCCCATACAGCATTTATGGAGCTCTCCAGGTACTATGCATTCTTCAGCAAATTCATGCTGGTATTAAAAATAAAACAAAACATTGTTCCAGACGTTCAGGGTGATCCATGACAATCACGCGGACAGAGGGGCATCTGTTGTCTATCTACAAATGTAAGCATAAGAGAGAGTACCCAAAAGTGAAATAATATCCAGGTAAACGATAATCAGTAGACATTTTTGGTTTTGACCCCAATCTTTTCGAGAAACATTTCCTATACTGATGTTAAAAAAATAATACAGTAAGAAGACCCACATTGAGACACATGATTCTAAGGGTGTCTCCTGAGACCAGAGTAAAGCAGTGGCCCATAGGATAGGCTAACACAGCAGGATCTCTGAGGTAGGAGAGACAGTGGAGATTGGCAGCAGACTAGAAGGAAT
The DNA here is from genome assembly GCF_000313985.2 of Echinops telfairi. Taxonomy (NCBI): domain Eukaryota; kingdom Metazoa; phylum Chordata; class Mammalia; order Afrosoricida; family Tenrecidae; genus Echinops; species Echinops telfairi. Next base: position 29,027,829 of record NW_022103908.1, on the reverse strand, counting down.
AAAAAAAATTCCATTTCCTCCCAGGAAAATATCATAAAGGTACTCTGTAACCAGAGGTCTCCAATCCACTGCAGGATGGCTTCAGGGGTGTTGTTGGAAGGTTAGAAGGGGAGATATCCTCAAGAGCACACTCGAGGAAGGTCAAAATTGGCATTAGAGATGTGGCCATCTGCCTCTCAGGAATCTGAGAGAACCTATGAGATGTTTAGAGCTTTGTTGGTCCTAATACCAACACATGATTAATTGGTAAATCGATTAATCTTGATATTAGATGGATGAAATGGGGAGGAAACGTTTGATTATTGAAGGTGATACCAGGAGGTTTTCCTGACAGCTTTACTGCTGTGTGGGTAGTGAGAAGGACAAAGAATGACCTCTCACACTTAGGCACTAAGGGACCGCATTTTCTTGACTTTAGTAATACTTGTTGTCCTGGGGAAACTGGAAAATGTATAGCTCCTGTGGGATAAGGTTGAGGTTGGTGCA
>NW_022103908.1:29025020-29026878 GCF_000313985.2 Echinops telfairi | reverse complement strand
CTTCTGTGGTAGAAAGGAATGCTTCCACCCATCCTGAGAAAGTGTCAACCATTGTGAGCAGGTGTTTGACCTTTTTATGAGGGGGCACCTGAGTAAAGTTGATTTGTCAGTCTTATCCAAGAACATGTCCCCTTGTCTGCGTGTGGGAAATGAACAGGATAAATTATTCCCCAAGATGATATAATGGAGCATTTCCTGGTGAGGTCTGTCTGAACATTGTAGATAGGTGAAGGTGAGAAAAGATGGGTTTCATTAGTTACAAAAGAGGGCGGTACCCTACTTGTGGAGTGTTATGGACATCAGTTAGAGTGTACATCGCCTCTGTGTCTTGTAAGACATTTTGGCCTTCTGTCATGAACCATCATCCATCTTTGAATTGATCCCCTTTACAAAGAAGTTCTTGTTCTTCTATAGGGATGTAAGTAGAGTGGATAGGATGGATAGCTACTAGTTTTGGATCAGGTGAGGTTTGTAAGGTTTCATGATATTTCCAGCATCTCACCACACAGAATGACAAACTTTGCAAAAAAGAAGAATTTCTGTGTGTCTTGCATCTTTAAGGGTGGGCCATATGAAAAGAAGATTCCCTGTGTCTATCAATGACCATGGTTACCATGTGCTCAAACCAATTATCTTGGGAGCACACCAGGGTTAATGTAAAGCAATAAGTAAACCTAAAGTTAATGATCTAACTTAAAGTTACTTCCAGGTCTCTGCTATGACAAAGGGACATGGCTAGTTGCCAGATATTGTGAACCATGAATAAAAAAAGACCAATAATCAACAGTATATTTCATATTTATTTTATTCCATTTTCATTGCTTACATTGTTCATCAGGAATAACCAATCACTGAAATATGTCCTGTTTGGTAAAGAATCAGCTGAAACAAGGACAAATTACCAATAACTACAATAATGGATTCAAATATGCCAACAATGTGATGATGACATAGGACAAGAAAGGCTTAGTTCCATTATACATGACATTTCCTAGAGTTGGCGTGAACTCCACAGCAGTTACAACCATATGAACAGCTTACTTGCTTCTCCAGTCCCATCAAACTATTGTCTGATTTACGTTATAAAGTAAATTTAAAATATGTGGCTTTCTTTACCCAATTTATTAGCATGTTACAATATGATATTACATAAACATCTCAAAGATATAAGAACAAATCTCACCCCTACAACTTTCGATGCCAACAGCAATATTTGAAAGAGCATGCATGCTTTGGCATTTACAAAAATTAACTTTCTTAGTACTTATTTAAATTATCTGATGGTAAAGAACTTGATACTATCCTCTATCACTTTAACACACTGCTACCAAAGGAAGCATCCTCCACAAGATGGATGGATCTACAGCTGCACCAATGGACCGAAGCATAAAAATCAGCTGTAAGATGCACAGAACCAGCCGGTGTTTCATTCTATTCAGTGCAGGGTCATTATGAGTCAGAATTGATTCAACTACACTTAACAACAACAACAGAGAGTTTTTATTGATGGAGCCACTTAAAAACCAAATTTGTAAAATAGATATTTTTATTGTTTATATTTGATAAATGTCTATTATAGGTTGAAATCTGTCCTCCCAAAATATGTGTCAACTTGATCAGGTCATGATTCTCAGTATTACATAGTTATCCTATATTGATTATCTGATTTGACTTTTGGTCATTTGTTGGAAATCCAATTCTTTATGATGTGAATTAGTTTGAATTAGGGAAGTTATGTTAAAGAGACATGATACAAACTATAGGATTAGACTGTATCTTGAATGGATGTTTTTTCATATATAAAGCACATTAAGCAGTGATCAGAGATCAGAGAGAATGACCCGAAAAAAAATAAGAG
>NW_022103908.1:29018145-29023843 GCF_000313985.2 Echinops telfairi | reverse complement strand
AGTGTAAGAAAAGATAAAATAATAATTTATAAATTATTAAGGGTTCATGAGGGAGGGGGAAGGGGGGAGAGGGGGGAGGAAATTGAGGAGCTGATTCCAGGAACCCAAGCGGAAAGTGAATTTTGAGAATGATGAGGGCAATAAATGTATAAGCGTGCTTTACACAATTAATGTATGTATGGATTGTGATAAGAGTTGTATAAGTCCCAATAAAATGATTTTAAAAATATTTATACATAAACTAAAAATGAATTAATGCATTAAAAAAAGACGAGAAAATATTGTACACTGTACTGGACATTATTGCATATAAGGTAAGTAGTATTGAATTTTTAAATTAGAAAACCAGCCAAGACATTTCCAAATGTTATTTCCTCATTGTTTAATCCAGGGCAGATCAACACATCGAGTATAGCTGACACATTGTATGGACCAGTCCCTGGAGAGCACATCATGCGTGGGAAATAGAGGGGTAAGGCAAAGAGGCAGGCCCTCAGTGAGATGGACTGACATGTTGTCGGAACAATGGACCAAGCATAGGGACAGTTGTGAGGGTGGTGCAGGACCAGGCAGTGTCAGTTTGCTGTGCACAGTGTGGCTATGAGTTGGAACTGATTCGAAGGCTTAACGGCACCTAAAAAACACACCACATGGTCTAGATTTGTCAAGTGGGTTCCCTTCACTTATACATTCATTTAATTGTCACAACAGCACTGTTATGAATGTTTTAGTGTTACCTATATTTTGCCTGTAGGGCACAGAACGATAATGAAATTTCAATATGGCATCCCTTCATGTCAAGAACCTGGCAAAAATCAGAGCCAATATTCCATCCTTACCTTAAATGATGCAATATAGAAAACATCATGTTGATGCTTTAAATCACTCTCAAGAAGGACAAATACTGTATGATCCTACTACTATGAAATATCTAGAATTGGCACATGTATAGACTTCAACTTTCATTAAGTTACCAGAAGTGTTGCAAACATTTAAAACTCAAACTCACTGCTCTCTAGTCAATTCTGGCTCAAAGTGGCCCTACAGGATAAGGAGAACTGCCCCTGAGAGTTTCCAAGACGGTAACTCTCTAGGGAAATAGAAGGGCTGGTCCTTTTCCTATGAAGTGGTAGGTTGTTTCCAACAGCTGACCTTTCAGTAAACAGATCATCATGTAACCATTACACCACCAGGGCTCCTGGAGTGGAAGGGAGGATAGAAAGATAACTCATTGCTACTGGAACACTATTCTGTTAAATCTGATGGTGTGATGTGGGACACAATAGGATGGTAGTTAAAAACAATGAAAGTCATCATACTATATTGGGAATATTATTACTATTTCAAATATGTCCTTAAGTATTTATTTGCTATAGTACAAGATACATTTAAAAAAAATAGCAAATGAGTAGAAAACAGTTGGTTTAGTAAATTTACTGTTGACATTTACATGTTATCATGATGTTTTCTATTGATTTTGTTGTAAGAATTTTGTTTTTCTCTATATTGAGTTGAATCCACACTTTTCACTACCCACCCAATAAACTAATGCCACATATAAACATTTAGATGTTATATTGCTTGTTGTACATATTTTTGAATTAATGAAAATAATCATTGTAATAAAAAAGTTGAGATCTCATAAACTATAGAAATGTAGCACTCATGTAAAACTACAAGTGGATACTACTGTTTGTTTACTTTCCAAAGTGATTCAGAGATTCAGTCTCTTTCCATTTTGTGAATTTTCAATTTTATCACATTAATTTCCTTGTCTTTTATATCTCCGATAGCAACAGGAGAAAAATCGAATGAAAGGATATAAATTGGATGTTTTAAGTGTTTGTTCTGTAAATGCAATGCTTTATTTGAGGTGATGTTTTATTCTCTAAATTCATAACAGATTTATAAAATATATTAGCCTATTTGTATAATTTGTATCAAAATTATGAGAAAAACATATTAATTAACACCTAGTTACCATTGACTAATGATATATCACTCAGGGTTTCTATTTACTTTGTATTGTTTTGTTCATTCATTCATTTGGTTTTGGAGAAAAATGTGTTTTTAAAATGAAGCTTCTAAAAGCCTATATTAAATTAAGATTAAAACTAGCTGACACATCAATATATTAATTTGATTTTCTCAAAGCTAAATTTTATTTACCTAAGAAAAGGACTGTGAACTAGCTTGTGACAAAAATATAATATATTCCTTTTTAAATAAATAGCTGTATTTTTCTTACAGATTAGACCAAAATGTTGGAGTATTTTGCTTCCTGATGCTAAGAACCAGGTGGATATTTATATATATTTCTGTTTTGTAGCATTTTCTTCCAGTTTAATTTGTCAATCTCAAGATGATTGTTTATTTTTCCAGGTCTGACAAGAAGATGAAGGCTGCTGTGTTTCACAGGCGTGCTCTTTAATGCCTGTAGCGCCACTGTGGCAGTGCCTGGAGGAGCATTGCAACTTCATTTGGAGAAGAACAGTTGACTTCCTTCTGGCTGAGAGTTAATCACCGAAATGGACAAATATTTTTATAAGTAAAATTGTGAAAAAAAGTATGAGGATACTGCGCAAGGCAGGCATAACAAGTAAATGCATATATTTTAATGGCAGTTTTTATCAGTTTTATAATAAATATCGTAAATTTGACTACATACAAATGTTGAGCTTTGTTTTCTCTTTCAATAGAATAATTCTTAATGGTAAAGTCTTGGAATAGTCTCTGAAAAAGTAGTTAGATCATGTAAAAAATGCACATTCTGTGTCATGATTCCGTAAATCTTAACTTCAAGTGTTTCATAGTATTTCCTGCCTTGCTATAAACACCTGTTGTGTAAGTGTTGTCTTTCTTGGGCTGTATTTGGCCATGTGTGAGTGGTTGGGGTAGAATGGACACATAATTAATTTGATTTTGGTACATAACTATTCCACTACTACTAATATAACTATAACATACTCATAGTAGAACAAACATTAAATTTTAGATTACCTCTTAATAATGTTTTATAATATGTTATCCAGAAAGATGCATTTACTCAATAGATAGTAAATCTGTGTTTATGGAAATATTGCTTTGCCTATTCTCACAGATAGAATATTTTAATTAAAAGCAAAATTAGTTCAGAATGCATCATGAGAATTCTTTCCACATGGATGACCTTGCTTCATTTCAGACCAGTGGACTTCATGTAGAGCCACCAGCCATCTGGTGGTAGTTATTGAACCTTTCAAGGATAGTGAGCAGATGTCAGTGGCATTACCAGACTGTCAGACACTGAACAATATCTTGAGGTCTGCTTCTCAAAATCAGGCAATGAAAATGTATCGCATGGTTCGATTTCATACCAACAGATTACACGGTGGGCACAAGACCAGGCAGCATTTTGTACTTTTGAGCGTGTGGTCTTCATGAGTTTACAATAACATGAATCACTAGAAAAATACAAATTGAATGATCATAATCAATGTTTCTCAACAGTGAGCTACCACAAGTACACAGATAAACTCCGAGACATTAGCAAAGGCATTTTAGAAACAGTACAAAATGTGTAAAGTGAAAAAGAGGAAGCTTCCTCAGGATGCAGTAACCGTAGCTGCAGCGATGTGATCAAGCAGAGGAACAATGGGGAGCACAGTGGGGGCTTGGCAGTGCTTTGTTCTGCTGCCCATAGGCTCGCTATGGGTGGGAATGACTACAGAACACCGACCAACAACGACACAAGCAGATCATTTATCTTTTTTCGTGGTTTTTTTTTCTTCATGAAAATGGAAAGAATATTTTTTGTCTTTTTACCAAATCATACTGAAAAATTCCAGGAAAGATGTTTACCATTTTTGCAATATGATTGAGATAATTTGTCTTAAAAAATAGATCTGAAGACATAAATAAGATGGCCTTGCTGGAGGGACAGAAAGTACTCCCAGAAATAATAGGTGCCTCCACCACGGCAGTGAGAAGTACCGCTGAAGAAGCCAATTACAGGTTAGGAAATGGGTCTCATACAACAGTAGCATACCAAAGACATATTAAATTAACTCATTTTCAGCATAAGCAACAAAAAATCATCATGATAGAAGTGATGCAAATCAAGGCATGATTTCTAGGTGAGCTGCTTCACTTTTAGAAAGAGTACCTAGTATGCTTAGATCCACACGAATACCAGGCAAGGGTCTGAAATGCTTTTACAATCAGACAGATTTTACTGTAAACAGGATTATGACAGATCAAACCATGGTATCTGTTGACCTCCCTCTTGACCCAAACGGAATTTTCTCTAGGCTCAAATATTTCTTGCTTGTTCCACAATGGAAATTTCTTTTCTGGCTTTTTAAATGTTGGTGGTCTTTATTTTTTCCTTCTTCTTCTTTATATTATTATTTTCTTCTTTCTTTTTCATTTTTTTATTGTTTCTGTTAAGCTTCCTAATTTATGAAGTACAGAAGAAGTGGGTGCATAGAGACAATAACTGATGCAATGGCTGATCAGGAATGAGGGTGGGGTGGCATGGGGAGGATGAGGGAAATCGGGGAGCAAACAAATGCGGGAGGAGGGGAGAGTATTAGAACTGATTGTGATGATGCTTATATAACTCTTTTAAAAAGCAATTTAAGTATGGAAGTGTATGATATATGAAGGTTATATTAAGAAAACTACTAAATAAATAAATAAAGAGAAAAACCAAACGACCTACAGCTACCATGGATGACAGGGGAAGAGTATTTGTGTAGGGGCATTGTGTATGTTAATGGAGGTGGAATAAGTTCTCAAAGTATATCAATAATGGCTGTACAACATGAAGAGTATAATCAACGGCACTGAATTATACATGTAGAAGTTGTGGAATTGGAGAACGTTTTGTTGTGTATATCTCTGGCACAATTAAAAAATAATTACAGCACAATCAGTTCAAAGAAGAAGAAAATACTCTACATTTGATTGTGGTGCTGATTGTTCAAGTCTTCTCTCTATGATTGAACTATTGAATTGCAGGATATGTAGATGAACTGTCAATAAAACTTTGTTTTAAAGTATACCTATGTAAGACATTATAGATTGAGAAACAACAAATGTTCATTGACTTGATGATAAAACAAAACATTCTCAGGATACATGTCAAGTAGTCAACAATGTAGCAGGCAGAATTAATGTAACAATGAAATCACTTAGCCAACTTTCACCTTGTATTGCCTCTTACTTCCTCATGTTGTATCTGTTTTCTTGGAAACCCTATAACTTCGCTTTGAGACATACTAAATAATGCCAGTTGCATTAAATGTAACTGACTTTTTAATTTAAAAAATTAAAGGAAGTTGAGAAGAACTATTGTTATTAAATTGCTAGATATCTATTTCTCAAACTAAACATTGAGGGTACCTCATCTCTTGATAATTTCTTAATTAAACTCAAATATGGAAAATAGGGAGTTGAGAATGCAAATAAAGTCTGTAAAATTAGGGTTGTGATTTTTTAATTCTATCTCCTTGATATTGTCAAATATTTCATATGATTATTAATCAATTAGAAATGTATGATACACAAATGTAACATATTCAATGTTGAAGAAATAAACACTACAGTATTTCATAATGAAAAACACTGTTATGGATCAGAACTAAGTCTAAACTTCTGAGTATTTAAATGCCTCTACTTTAAGGTTTAGTAACCAAATTAAGAACTGGTCTGACAC
>NW_022103908.1:29014987-29016773 GCF_000313985.2 Echinops telfairi | reverse complement strand
TATAAAATTGCAGTTATTATATATGAGGTTTCAATAGTCATTATTTTAACTAAAGTAATTTTTATATAATTAAATAGCATTTCAAATGTCATTTAATTTGCATTTGTATTTGAAAATTATAAGTTAATTATTTAATATATGTGTCTGAAATTTGTGTATAGTAAATTATCGATATAATTTTTGTTGTATCCAAATGATGATTTCTTATAAATTTCCACTTTACAAGAGGATAAAAGTTTTTCTTCTACCGGAGATTTAATTAATAGACTCTCAACCTGTCGATAAACAATCATCAAATCTGGCCTCTCAGTCACTCTCCATGACCCACCTGGCTTCCATAGATGTACAGCTGAATCGGGAGTAATTTTACAGCTTATTTGTTAGTTTCTGCCTAAACATACCGTGAAGATTATTTGAAAAATAGTGTGAAAATAATGAAAACTGCATATCTTTCCTTTGATTATTTTTTTTAAGGTCATTTTACTGGGGGCTCTTACAACTCTTATAACAATTCATACATCAATTGTATCAAGCATATTTGTACATCTGTTGCCATCATAATTTTCTAAACATTTACTTTCTACTTAAGCCCTTCTATCAGCACTTGTTTTTTCCCTCCCTCGCCCCTCTCACCCTCCTGACCCCTTGATAAATTATTATTATTTTCATATTTTACAATTGCTGCCCCCCTTCCCCCATGGTTTCTGTTGTTCCTCCCACTAGGTATCCAATTATTTTTTAATATCAGATGGTTAGTACTCTTTATCTGGATACTGGTTGATTATACCTTCAAGAACCATTAAGCTTACTCAGATGTCTAAGCAAAACAGGCCTTATACAACTTATCTGTGAGACTGAAAGCCCCAAGCCAATGAGAGTAAGAAATGTCTTTTTTACACTCTCACACTCCTACTCATGGAAGGAAGAAGTAAATTTCTATTCGTTGTTGTTGACCAACAAATTGTTTCCAGCTCATGCTTACCAGATATACAGCACCATGAAACACCGCCCAGTCCTATGCCGTATCCATGATCTATGATACGTTTAAGCCCATTGTTTTAGTTATCCTATCATTCCACTGTAGTGAGGATTTCCTCCTTTTTCCCTAACCTGCATTTCCCCAAATACGGTGTCCTTTCCTCGAGCCTTGTCCTTCCTGATGACATGTGCAAATAAGTAAGTGCCACTCAATATCCTTGCTCGGAGCATTTCATTTCAATTTATTTTAAGACTAAGTCATTTGTTCTTCTGGAAGTTAATAGTATGTTCAATGTTCTTTACCAACACCTTAACACCTTAATTTCACAATATCACAAATGGCAGCCACTGACATAGATTTTAACATAACATAATCTAAGATCAAAATAATAACTTATGTCTACATAAATTATTTATTTGAATGCTTATTACACATGAATATATTTTATTTATGAAGAATCAATGTTATATACATACTATATATAACTATAGTATCTGCCTTACCTTCTCTATTATAAATTTGGCTTAATTTAATCAGATTTAGGAAACCAAAAGCCTATAAAGGTATCTGTAATTTGGAAATGAAGACTGGTCTTCTAGTTAAAGTCCATCTTTTGAGCTTTAGGTTTTAATTTCTTTTAAAAGGCAAAGATTCTGGGTAACGACTGAACAGATTTACTTAGGCTTACTCAGCTACTCAAACTTTGTTGTAAGTGAAAAGCCATCCTTTGGGCATTGAAAAGGGGACCCAGTGTTGACAGCATCACAGAAGAGAAGCGGGGCAGAGGAGGAACTGGGTATGGTGATG
>NW_022103908.1:29011852-29013584 GCF_000313985.2 Echinops telfairi | reverse complement strand
ATGTCATTAGGATAAGGTCACATGCCTTGATACTGTTAGTCACCATTGGTTCATTCAAATCCCACTCACAGAGACTCCACGAGTGTAGAGGAGAACTGCTGCCCCGGAGTTTCAAAGATGAAACTTTTTGCCAGCTGAGAAGAAGGCCTGTCTCTCAATGTGCCTCTAGCTGGGTTCACAGTACTCCACTTTAGGTTGAGAGCATACAGCTATAGATTTCAGGATATGGATTGCACCACCGAAGCCTCCTAGATTACATGATTTACAAGTTATCAAATAATTGTAATAATAATAATAATATATGTATATTCCTATTTGGAGGTTTCAAAAACTTTAAGGACAAATTGAATTAAAATTTAATGAAATTATTTTCTTGAACTTAAAACAATGTAATGTATTATGAATTAATGTAGTAATTATGTTAACAATATATAAATGTATTAAGATACAATGATAAAATATATTAGTTATGTATATATAAATACATCTCTAGAAAGAGAGACTAGGTGTTATAGTAGGCAAATGCTAAGCTGTAAACCAAAATGGTAAATTTTCAGACTGCAAGTTGCTCCCCAGACAGAAGACTTCTAGCTCTACCTTCAGAAAAATTGTAACCTTTGACACTATACGAGATTTTCCTCTGTCCTATTTAGTTGGTATAAGTCAGAAACAACTCAACAGCAATGTGTTTGGGGCCTTCAGAAAATTAATGGAAAAAATTCATTATCTTTCAATTTCACTTTTCCGAGAATTTTATAAAGCTCCTTTGTATATGAAAATTTTTATGAACAGTTTCATAAAACTTCCTTAAATGGAGCTTCTTGAATGATTAACTGCTCTAGATTTTTCCCACATGAGAATCCTGTTGTTGGCTCCAGACCTTTCCCACATGAGAATCTTTATGATATACATGTTTATATCTTATATAACCATATTTAAGTCTTTATCTCCTCCATGAGGTATAAGAATGTTAAATTTTTGTGCCAATTTGGTGGGGACACGATTCTCAGAAGTTTGGCAGCTTAATGATCTCCCATGAGGAGATTTCACCAAGGGTGTGGCCTGCTTCTGATATAATTATACAATGTAGAAGAGCTTTCTTATTTTTGTGGCTGTATCTAGATTCTGCATATTATTTGTTGACCTCTGATTCTTTTCAATTGAGCCAGCTGTCTGCTCTATTGACTGCTGTTCCACGGCGTCATCAGTAGTGTGACATCTGACCTACTACTGACCTTAGCTTCCTTGAGCACTGTGGCCAAAAGTCTTGTCTTTGTCAATTTTGTAGTCATTAACTCCTGCCACTATTTGAGTCAGCAAAAAGCCGCCAGCCTAAAATCTGACCCAGGAACTTGAAACTTGACCAGGTCTGGAACCTAGCCACTTCTTGATATAAACTTTCACTTGGTCTTGCTATTCTATAGAACAAGTCTATGACTAGATTTAACAAATGAATGTATTAGCTTAAACAAATTTTGATGTTATCGGAATGTACTAGGAAAGAAAAGTTCTAATTTGTACTTATGCCAAAATTGACTGAGAGCTCCGACTGTTTAATTGCTGGAACAACTGAAATATGATACCTCATTTTTATTTCACATTATCTTTCACTTCTGTTATTTTCCTTGTATTGAAGTATGTTCTTCATTTGTCTATTGTTTATTCTCTTTTTTTGGATTGGTTTTGTTGGCAATAGAAAGATATAAAACCTTTGAAAGTATGTATATATAGT
>NW_022103908.1:29008649-29011226 GCF_000313985.2 Echinops telfairi | reverse complement strand
CCAGATCATCTTCAGACTTCAAACAGAATTAAGAATACTAAAATGTCATTTTTCAAGGTTGAACTTCTGATAAAAAAAACTGTTACTGAGACTATTAAATGGTTATAGCTAAATTATTATAGTTTAATGTTGCCTCTTGGATAATATTCAAACCTATATACCAATTCTTTACAACTAGTTGACCATTGAAACGGTTTGTAAATTTAAATTATTCAAAATAGTGAATAAAATATATCCCATGACATTTTATTAAACAAATCATTTATTATAATAACAAATACATTAAATTTTATGTATATAAAGGGGAAATATTAATTTTAGTGTCCTCAGACAAGCAATGGAAAAAGAAAGTTCATCAACAGCAAGATGGCTACTTTTAAGATTCCTGTTTAAGCAGTACTTGGTAAGCAGATGTTCCCAATAACTAAGAAAAAAATAAGAAATGTACTTAAAATTGTACTATTAATTTTTGTATCATAATTATCTTATGCAACAAAATATTAGTAGATATACTCACAGCTCACATAAGCACCTCATTTGACTTACCTTACCCTTTAAATAATAACATTAGGTTGACATGAACAAGAAGTATTACTTCATTGAAACAGATTTCAAATACCTGAAAAAGACATGTAGCACGGTTGACACTTATAATCATTAGTATGATTTTTTTTCCAAATGAACACTAAGGAACTCATAAATGCTATGCTTCAAAGAGTTTAAGTATCAATTCTTTTTGCATTTAACTCTTAAGAAATCACTATTTCCTTTTGCAGAATCCAATGAGATGAGAATGGAAATGCCTTTTTTCTTGCAAAACAATCAGTGCGTGATTGATTATGCCTGTCTATGCACATGTCTGATGGATTTAAAAGTGATAGTACCTCTAATTGCAAATCCAATTCCTGATTAATGCTGTTCTGAAGTTTAGTGACCTTTTAAAATGGAAACGTACTTCACATCAATTCTTGTATTGTTGCTCATCAGACTAACCATGTCCATTCATGTGGGTATGTGCTGCTATTGGACTACATGCCATTACTCCTTAACAAGAGGGGTTTGAATGACTAAACATTTTTATATAGCACAAAGAAATCTAGATGATAGTCATGTAGACTCCTGAGTTTCATTGTATGCTTTCCAAGTACAATGCCGCTTTGGAGGGAAGGTTTTTGGTGTAGAGAACTCCAGAGTGGCTGGGCTTTGGTTCAGCAAATGCAAACCAAACTCAATGCCATCAAATCAAGTCTGACTTCCAAGGACCCTATTTCACTCCTGGGGAGCTACAAATGGGTCAGAATTGATTTGATGTCAATGGAAATGATGTCAAAGGGATGGTTGATAATACTCCCTAACATAAAATGATAATGATGTCTCTAAAGTGAACCAGAGAAATATGAATATATACCATAGATACATGAATTGATTCTGTGCTTGCACTTAATTCTAGCTCCAATCTAAGAACAATTAGTTCTTATGACATGGCCCTCCTTGATGTTCAACCTCAGAAAGAGATCACTGAAGGTATAGGTGCTATAGCAAAGTGTGGTGAAGAAAACTACATGGTTCCTGTCTATCAAAAAGAATAGCATCTGGGGGTCTTAAAGGTTTTTCTTCAAACAAGCAACCATCTAAGTGAGACATAAACTACATTCATATGGAAGAAGTACAATACACCAGTGTGTGTGATCCAAGGTTTGTACATGATGTAATCCAAATCCAATGGAGGGAATTGCATTAGAGCTTAAATTGTTAACAACCAGTTTTCAGCAGGTTATGTATAACAGTTGAAGCCCCCAATCCATCTGCAGGATCCACACATAATGAATCCCCTCTGATCATAGCTGAAGGATGGATGTGACAGCCCTGTTAAAAGACAAAGAGCACTGTAAAATTAATTATGGCTGAAATAGTCAGGTCAAAGTGGAATATCATTTGACTCCATTTTGCCCCATTTTAAAACTGTTTCATTTAAAATAATTAAAGGGAAATATAAGTAGATTATGCACCTGGTAAATTCTCTCTGACCATGGACCAGGGAGGTGAACGATCATGCTAATTTGCAGAATCCATTGGAAAGTAGATTGTTGCAGATGCAGTTAGGTTAAAATTTAGTACCCTATCATTTGATCTCCCTTATTATCCATTTAAATGTTTACAAGTTTTTGTTTTCTACTTTCTTTATGATTGAGGTTTTTATCTGTTATCTTGTTCTTATTTTTAGATATTTTGTTTGTTTTTAATGTTTTTCTCTATATGAAACTAAGGATGAGTAAATCTATAGAGACAGTAACTGGATTAATGGTTGCTTGGGGGTATGGCAGGGGAGGTGGAAGAAAATTGGGGAGCTAATAACAATGAGTACAAGAAGGAAGAAAATGTTCTAAACCATTGTGGCGATGTTCTTGATATAGCTTAACTAAACTCAACTTAATTGAATTATAAGAATGTGAATTCACATTCTTATAATTCAATTAAGTTGACATAAACGCTGAAGAAGAATGTGTGCATAAGTAAGTGTGGTGAAGAAGGCTGATGGTGCCTGGCTATCAAGACCTATAGCATCTGGGGACTTAA
>NW_022103908.1:29006288-29007961 GCF_000313985.2 Echinops telfairi | reverse complement strand
GGGAATAATGAGGGCAACAAGTGTATAGACGTGCTTTACACAATTGATCCATGTATTCTGATGAATTGTATGAGCCCCAATAAATTGATTTAAAAAAAAAAGAATGTGAATTCTATGCCGATAAAACTGTTGAAAAAGCAAAGCCATGAGCAGTTGCTGGGAGTCAATTCCATCAGTGAAAGGAGGAATGGCTTGAAGAAATGGATGGACACAGTGGCTGCAACAATAGCCTCAAACAGAAGGGGACATTCTGAGGATGGCACAGGACAGGGCAGTATTTCATTCCTTTGTGTACTGGGTCCCTCTGGGTTGAAATCAGCTCGAGGGCACGTTACAGCAACAAAAAAGGAAGACAGAGTAGAATTGCCCTTACTGTGCCCAAGGTTGTAGAACGTTCCTGCAGCAGTCATGTCCTTCTCACACAAGTGGTTCCAAGTGCCAACATTTTGGTGCTCAGCCAAGCACTGTAACCATTGTGCCTTGAGTAAAATAAAAATAACTGTGTAGCTTAGTAAGTGATTTTCAATAGGAATTCAGTAACAATTGCGTGTAGACAACTACAATGTTGACATTTTATAGAACCATGTAAATTTATGCTGTAGAGTCAGAACAACAAAGCTAAATTATACAGGTAGACAACTTAAGTACAATGATTAATAAGCAATTTCAAGTATTTAGGTTGTTTGTAAGTAAATGTTATGCAAATATACTTGAATCAAGAATTAAAAGCTAAGCAAACATGCTAAACTTTCAAATAACTGCTAACATAAATGTTAATCTGACACAAATACTCTTTTGTTATTTATTTTACTTGTCAGACATTTTGTGACCTATGTTAAATAGAATTCACTAGTGTGCTCAAATATTACACACAGAGAATAAATCTACATAATTTCAGCTCTACTTTTTAATTAAGAAGTTAAAAGAAAGATACCTGCATATTTTGCATATTAAGATACTATTTTCTTTCCAACTTTTATTTTTACAGCTCCATTGCATTACGATTAATATTCAAATTGAATACATTACTTAATATGCTTTAATATGTTTATACATCCCTGAAACCATCATCAGACTTGTAAAGACTGTGATAACAGCCCCCAAGAGTCACTTTATGACCTATACAAACTATTTTTTTCTTACATTCCATATCATTTCCCGGCTCATTCCGCAACACGTCTCCAGAAAACCAGTCTGCTTAACATCAAGAAGGTTACTTTGCACTCTTCAGAATTTGAGATGAATTGAATGAATAGTGATGTATGTGTCTATCAGTTGTTTTTCCCCAACAGTGTAATTACTGTCTGACACAATCATGTTGCATGGATTAATATTTTTTATTCCTTTTGACAAATGAGCAGTATTTTTATGCATAAATATATCACAATGTATCCATTGCCAATCAACTAATATTTTTTGGTATTTGTTATTCAATAAACAAATATGCCCTGTGCATCTGTTCAGAAAGCTATTCATGGACAGACATGTCTTCACCCCCCCCTGTAAATACTTAGGGTGAAAGTACCAATGGCCATTTCTCAGGAAACTACCATACTGTTTTCCACTGTGATTGGAATCTTTTATAAACCAAATATATGTCTTTCAGTTCCAATAAGTGCAGCCCTAACATCTAATTGGCATTTTAATTTGAATTTACTTATAAACTAATGATA
>NW_022103908.1:28988360-29005771 GCF_000313985.2 Echinops telfairi | reverse complement strand
AAAACAATTTTAAAATAAGTCAAAAGGGAGATAAATGATAAGGTGTTAAATTTTAGCCTACTGTATACACTTGTGTATAAGCCAAGTTTTTCAGCATGTTTTTAATGCAGTTTTGTGGTAAAATTAGGTGCCTCAGCTGATATTTGGGTAGGCTTATACTTGAGTATGTATGGTAAGTACATTTGCCATAATTAACTTTCCAATGATTCTGCATGATAGAAGGGCTATCCCTGGGTTATGGTGAGAGGAAATTCACCGAAGGCTAAACCTCCTGCAATTCCTGTTTACCTTTTTATTTCCTTTAACTTTAAGAGCCCTGGTGGGAGAGTGGTTACAAGTTAGGTTCTGAAACCATCAGCTGCTCCTCAGGAAAGTGACAGGGTTTACTACTTATGCAAAGAGTTACAGTCTCAGAAACTCACAGGGACAGTTCCTCCTTGACTTATAGAGTCACTATGAGTCAGGATCGATTCTATGGTCGTGAATTTAGTTTCTGTATATCTACTATAATTGTGTCTACAATGCTCTCTGTCTGATAACAAGACGATTCATATCCCTGGACTGTGGCCAGAGGGCGTCACTGGAGATTTCATTTATTTGTGGATACTGGAAGAAGATTTGAGGCTTCAATTGTCACACAGAGCTTTCCACAAACCAATCATTCACACTTTAAGGTCTGATACCATTCCCTCCTTAGCATTTGGATCACATTGTTTATAATCCTTGAATCACATAGGCTGATGAGCTTCTTCCATGTGGATATAGATGTCTGCTTGTTTAAATATACACAGTTAAGGGCCAGACGTTCCTCTATCTGACAGCCAGACACCATGGTGTTTTCTTCACCACACTTTGTTAAAGCACCAATATCCTGAGTGATCTATTCCTGAGAATGAGCATCAAGCAAGGTCATGCCATAGATTTCGTTGTTCTTAGATGGGGGCTAGAATTAAATGAAAGTTCAAACTCCATTCTATATTTATAATTAATGTCTATGTGATTTATCTTAGAGATGTATTATAACAATACATTTCTTATCAAATGTTTAATCTGTGATTTTTCTCTTTGTCTTTTAATTCTCTTGATATGTTTTAAAGAGAAAAACTTTAAAATTTTGATAAAGTAAAATCTAGCTGTTTGTTCTTTCATGGATCATAGTTTTCATACTATATCTAAGAAATACTTTTGTAATACAAGGTTCTACACTCACACACACACACACACACACACCCCGGAAGAATGAACTACTGAGGAGCACTGAAGCTACAGCTTGGGGAGAGGGGCACATCTGATTAGAGCACAGGAGAAATGAAGAGGGAAGGAGAGGGAGGGGAACACGTCCTGGCTCACATAGCCCACGGGACGATATTTCTGCTCAGAGGAGACAATGCACAAAGAGGACCATAGGGCCGGCCGCACCATGAGAAACAATGTCCCTCACTGAACCATAGCGCTATGGGGGACAATGCTGGAGACACAGTGCGGGTATTGTGCCCAATCTGACTCCATAACACTGGCACGAAACACCAAGGGCATGCAACAGAGCAGCAAGGGAAGCAAAGTAATGGAATCCCCAGGGGAATACCAAAAGTAGACTGGAGACAGAGTGTGGCACCTAAAGATCAAAAAACAGACCTAAAACTATTCATAGGTTTTTCCTTTTTTGTCATTGGTTTTTATTTTTTGTTGTTGTTGATACTGTTTTGCTAGTTTTGTCTTCCTTTGTTGTTTTGTTTGGCTTTGCCTGGATTTTGCACTAATTAATGTCTCTGCATGTCTTTCTAGGTAAGATAGGTGGAATAAACAATTTGGAGATGTAAACAACGGAATCAATGGTTTCAGGAGGATATGGGAAAGAGGAGGTGGGAGAAACCCAGGGACAAGGGAACAATCAATGGAGAGAAGGGCGTAGGTTGCTTAATGGGACTTAATCAAGGGCAGTTTGAGGAGGACTTTGTAGACCATTGTTTGACATATGGGCTGAGTCGGACTTATGGGCTTGGACTGGACTGAGTTGAGATGCTTTCTTAATGTACAATTACCCTTTATATAAAGCTCTC
Source organism: Echinops telfairi (assembly GCF_000313985.2). NCBI lineage: Eukaryota > Metazoa > Chordata > Mammalia > Afrosoricida > Tenrecidae > Echinops > Echinops telfairi. The sequence continues at coordinate 29,003,711 of NW_022103908.1, read as the reverse complement.
TCTCATACATATATGAGTTTCTGTGGATTTGTTTCTCTGGTTTACCTAGACTAACACAAGTTCCCAATAAAAGTACTTAATAAAAAAAGAAAAGAAAATGCTTGTCAAGAATGGCACCCACATTATTTAAGATTAGCTATTTGCATATATGCAATTGATTATGTATCTAAATAAATTAATATTTTTCTAAAACAATACAAGGTTCTGAACATATGTGTTGTAGTAGTTTTATACTTATAGATTATACCGTTAGGCCTGTGATCCATATTGAGTTTATATGTGTATGTGGGTGTGTTGTTATACAGAATTTAAGTTTAGTTTTTCACATATGAATATACAGTTGTTCTAGAACCATTTGTTAAAGAGATTATTATTTTTCCTTTAGCAGAGGTTCTTAATTCATGGGTTATGACCACTTTGGGGTCAAACAACCCTTTCACAGGGGTCTCCCGATTCATAACAGTAGCAAAATTACGGTTATGAAGTAGCAACAAAAATAATGTTATGGTTGGGGAGTCACCACAACATGAGGAACTGTATTAAAGGGTCTCGGCATTAAGAAGGTTGAGAACCACTGCTTTATAAAAATTTATTTGTCCCTGTATGATTTTATGTTTTATCTCTGTTTTTATTTTAGATTATGTTTTAGTTCGGGTAGACTAGAGAAACAAATCCAGAGAGACTCATATGTGTATAAATAGTTTTATATAAAGGATAATTTTGCATTAAGAAAGCATCCCAACTCAGTCCAGTCCAAGCCCATAAATTTGATATTAGTCCACATGTCTGATACCAATCTATAAAGTTCTCTTCAGATTCACGATACACATGCAATGACTCAGAACGCAGGACTATCAGAGGCCAGTAGGTAGAAAGTCTTTGGATCTAGTGGTATTGTAAGCATCTCAGTGCTGGCAGGGGTCTCTGTGTGGCAACCCCAGTTCCCATGGCTGCATCAGTGTAGTTCCATGTGTCTTCTCCTCAGGTGTCTCTTGCAGGAAGTAAGCAGAGAGTGTCTTCCTCCTCCAAGGAGGAAATATCAGAATTCCCAGAATTCTTAGGGGAAGACTGTGCACACACAGAAGCTTCATTGGTTATGACCTGATTGACAGAGTAGACTCCACCCCTTCACTCTTAATCCTCTTAAATCCAAATTGACTCAGATTATGTACCTACCACAGATAATTCTGTTAATCTATTAGCAGATTAATAACCATGATTAAACCATGGTTTCTAATGCCATTAAACCATGATCAATTGTCTTGATTAATGTAGTTTTAAAATAATACTTATAATTAGATATTGATAATGTTCCAAATTTACAAAATTATAAAGTTACTTTATATTATTTTAATAATTGTATGTATCTGTGTATTCATTTCTAGCAAAAATACTAGTAAGATGACTGTGATTTCATTGGCTGTGCAGATGAATATCAGTAGCATTAATACCTACAAAGTTGACTTTTTATACATGGGTATCTCTAAAGTTACTTAGATTTTTTAAAGTTTATCTTAGAAACTTTGTTATTTTTTAATATATGTCTGCTACATTTCTTGTCAAATGTATTTATATTTTTGTGTTTATGTACATGATATTTTAAAAATATCAATTTCCACAATTTTAGGAGCTAATGAGATGCACACTGGGCTGATAAGCACTAGCCCTTCCTATGGAGAAAGATGAGCTTTTCTACTGCCCCAAATATTTAGTTTCACAAATCCAAGAGGGTATTTCTACTCTGTCCTACAGGGTCACTTAGAGTCTGAATTCACTCTAAATCAGTTGGTTTGGTTAGGATTTTAAAGAATATAGAAATGCAAGTGATTTCTATGTACTGTTCTTATTCTTATGTTTTTATGTTTGTGCTTTTATCGGTTTCTTCATATTTTCTAAGGAACACTCTTGGCAAAGAGGGTTACGTTTTGAGCAGTTAAATGCAAGGTCAAAACCATCAGCTACTCCACAGGAGAAGGAGGAGGCTTTCCACTCCCTTAAAAATTCACAATATCCACAATTCCTTTGATTTTGATCCCACATTATTCTTCATGTAGACTAGTTTTCCAGATTACTTACTTAGCATACAGACTGAATATTCTGAAAGGGTCCTACTCTGAACCTCATCTTTCCTGATTTTAACCCACACATGTTCACTTTTTCTGCAAGTGTACAATTAAATGTTCTGAAATGTTCATTCTTCTCAATGCTATCCACAATTTATTCTGAACCACACAGTCTCTTTTGCATAATCAACAAAACACATGTAACCCTTTTTCTCTAGTATTCTCTGCTTTGCCTCAGGATCTCAGAAATGTCAACAATGATGCCCCTTACTCCACATCCTCTTCTGAACCTGGCTTGAATTTCTGGCAGCTCCCTTGGATGGACTACTGCAACTGTTTCTGGAGTTTCTTCAGTTACTTACATGTGATATTATTGATATTGTTAGATGATTTCCACTTTATGCTAATCACCTCTCTTTGTAATGGGTACAAAAGGCTAAAATACATTTATTTAACACAGTAAACTACATAAATTAGCATGAGATAAATAAGGAATTTCAAAATATTCATAGAAAAATTATTTATCTTTTGTATCTATTTCTCCAGTAACTTATTGAAGAAATTGGTATGAGGCATAATAAGAGGTCTAGCTCAAAAAAGAGCAAAGGAGATAATGTGGTAGAAACAAATTATAAATTATAAATAGTCAGGAAGACAGATGTCATTTTGAGGAGTAAGGTGCACCTGGCCAAAACCATGGTCATTTTCAATCGCTTCATTTGCATGCAGAAGTTGGAAGATGACTAAGGAAAATCACAGAAGAATGTATGCATTTGAAGCTGCACAACCCCTAGTTATTATATGAGAGAAATATAGAATGTTTGTCAACTCTGTTTTGTTCATTTGTGTTAAAATTGCTAGTCACATTGAAAAATTTTTGCTTTTACTTTTAAAAAGAAAATCTTCTCTTAAGTATAAGAAGCATGGGTGCTACAGTGGATATGAATTTACCTGTTGACCCACAGATTCCTTCTTTGAACATACCAACTGCTTCATGGAATAAAGATGTAACAGTCTGCTTCCATTAAGATTATAGCCTTAGTTTTATATACATTGTTAGATTCTTATCAGAAATAAAGTACTAGTTTGTAGCTTCCCTTTGCCATTATTTAATAGTGGCTTTGATGAGCAGATGTTTTTAATTTTTAATAAGGTATCATTATTTATTTGCTTTTCTGTTGCTTGTGACTTTATTATTATAGCAGATAATCCATTATTAGAAGCTAATCCTGGCAGTGCTGCCTATGCATTTTCTTATATGACTATTGCATTTCCGGTTTGCCCATCATGTCTGTGGTTCACTTTGACTTTGCGTCTGTGTATGATATGGGAAATGGAGCCTTCCTCCTTCTTTCCTTCCTTCCTTTGTAGTCTTCCTTTTTTCTTTTTTGGGGAAAATCAACAATATAACAACATTTAACCCAATCATAAAGGGGTCAATGGAATTGAATAGATAATTCACCAAAAAGAACGTTCAACTAGAACCAATCATGACTGTACAACTCATATTGAAGGCAATTTAATCATGGGGGGCAATTTAACCTTTGATGGCAGCACGGGGTGGGAGGTCGGATGCTTAGAGATATTCTCCCTGAAGGCTTTTAGCCATCAGACTACTGTCTGGTCCACTGTAGGTGGAGTTCACACCCTACTGATAATTGTTTCCATGAAGATCCAGAGAACAGGCCAAACCTGCTCAGTGACATCCAAAGTTAGGCTGCCATCCTGATTCTAGGATCTGAAAAACTTGGCACATGTATACCCAATCCCTCCCCTTCCTATTATGTGTATACCCCTAGATTGTGCCCATCTCATTATTGTGTTACCAATAGTACAATCGCGTCCTGTGACATATATCTTTACCTGTAATTAGGGGACATGCATGTCCCCCAAAGATATATAAGCCTTGGTTAGCAATAAAGAGTTCTGTCTCCCTGGGTTCTCGCTCCCCTGTCCCCACTCCCCTTGTTCTCCTTCCCCTCCCTCTCTCGCCCCGTCCTCTCTCCTGCCCTGTAGCACCAGGAGGATCTGAGGTGAGTATTCCACCATGAAATGTGTCTGACTCCATTATAATCTTTTCTTAGTATGGCTGTCCAATGGTGCCTACCAGGTCTGTGATGATTTGTTAGGGGATGGCTCCCTGACAACTCAGCCTGTAAAAGGACATCCCACTTGGTAAAGTAGAGGGTCTGTGAGAAAGAGAAAGAACCTCAAGAGAATGGCATTTTTTCAATCCTGTTAGGTGCTATAGTATTAGTTCTGATTCGTACAAACCAGATGGACAACATTCTGACTAGTCTTGTATTAATATTTCTAAGTCAGCTAAGGTAAATTCACTGCTCTTGACTAGATTCTAGCTCATAGTAGCACTATAGGACAAAATGGAATTGTCCCTAAGCATTTCTGGGGCTATAAATTTTTATGGGATCAGAAAGTCTCATATTTGTTCCATAGAGAGACTAGGCTGGTGATTTGAACTCCTGGCATTGAAGTTAGTGGCTTAAAGTATTTTTCCATTTTCATATGATTTGTAATCCTTAAGCCAAAATACTCCCTGAATTTTAGGGGGGAAATGGTTTAGCTTAACTAATTTTATAAAAAGTCTATGTTGAACATTATTCTCTAAAAGAGCTACTATAAAGGATCAAATTGCAATAGCAACTTCAAGGGGCTGTAATTTGGTAATTATGGAGAAACAACTGGAAAAGGAGGGTCAGAGCAGTCGTGAAATTTATCAGATGCAGTTAATGTCACAAAAGTGCACAAGTAGAGGGTATTGAGTCATTGTGTGCTTCGCTGTATATGCTCTCAAGAATAATAAAATGAAATTGAGAGAGAGAAACAGAAAGATCTTAAAACCCTAAGGGGCAGTTCTACTACGTTATGTAGGGTTATGATTCAGAGTCACCTGACATGCACAATCACTATAAAGTATAGACAGAAATGTTTGTGACTGGGCGGTTATGCATCCACATAAAAGATAATATTTATCTCTAATAACCCACACTGGAGCAGCTGAAATCTCCATCAGCTATAAATGGATAAATGGAATAATGTTTTTATAATTGAACACAATAAACAATTAGAATGAACAAGCTACTGTGACATACCACAACAGAGAATTAAAGGTGTATGATTCTACTGTATGATCCCATAATTGTACATTTAAAAGAAACAAAATTAATAAATAGTAAATGAGGACAGAATGCAAGTAACAAGCTACCTCTTGAAAGTGAGAATCATGTGATGGAGGGAACCCACGGGGAGCTGAGGTGATGGTCATATTATAAAATGTTCAAAATCCAGAATCAAAATACATCTGCGATTTGTCACAGAAGAAAAACATGTTCCCACAAAACAAGCAGTAGAAACGGGTCAGATTACCCCCTGGTAAGATTGGAAAACTCTCGAGACCCAGAAGTACAGGCTGCACAGGTTGCATCTCTTACTCCTTATGCTGGAGAGTGCTCGCATAGCGACTGACTTGAAACAATTTAACTGAAGCACACACTCATCATTATTGCTAATGTGCATAATGGCAGCCAACAAGTGCAACCCAAATCACACTCAGATCTCACATTCAAAATCCAACTCTCTCATAGACTAGGGCTGCCCCTCTGGGTTTCCAAGCCTTTCCAAGATTCTAGATCCAACCCGCCCTGCAATAAACAGTCCAATGGGTAATCCACTTTGCCACCCAGCCTCCTATTGACAGCACGCTATCCTTTCATAAGATGTTTACCCCTCCCTAAAAGACCCCGGAAAATTAAATTTTCTCCTTTCTTTCCTTTCAGAATTGTCGTGTCTTGCATACTGCCCAAATCCCACACATGCAGCTCTTCTCCCTCTGGGCAAGTCCATATTGAATGAGGCAAAGGGCCAACTACTGCTGAGGGATGGTGTCCACATGACAAGAGCGGACAGGTGAAATCATTGACATTAAAAGGTAACAAAGCTTTGATTTTTACAGTTCTTCGGGCTTGCCACTGATACTCTATAACTCTGCTCCTGTAAACTAGATGTAATTACTAATGAATGGAAGGAATAAAATACTGCATTTTACTCTAGTGAGACTTATTTCAATGTTTCATTTCCAAGTTAATGATCTTAGCCTGCATTGTATATTTTTTTAACTTTTGAGGCAGTGTATTGCTCTCCCAAATTTGGTTAAATCGAAGCGTCTTTTATAGAGTTTGGTATCATATAGGTATTCCACATTAAGACTTAAAGATATTTTGAAGCTTTTCAACAGTGAAGCAACAACTTAAGCTTGAAGTCAACATTTTATATGAAAAGATGAGCCCCTCTAAAAGAGTTTCAAAATGGGTTGCCTGTCTGTACTGCTACTTAAATGCTTTCCAAGGGAAAGTTTGGGTTTTTTAAATATATGTGACAAGCTAGGACGCATTCTCTAGAGAAGAAGCAAAACCAGTTAATTTTTATATAGATATACACCTGCAGAGGTTTATTATCGGAAATGGATGACACAGTTGTAAAAGTGGGACATTTTCAAGTCTTTATCTCAAATGTCAGGCTGGAGGCTTCTCTTGACTTAGCTAATGTATGCTGATGAACGCAAAATTGGCAAGTTATGTGGCAGGCAGCTGATGAATTCCAATAGGTATATGGGTATATGCACTAGCTTTGCAATAATGCTCAATTTTATTGACAGTAAAAAACGCATTTTTCATATTTTAATATTTTTAATAGCTGGCTGTATCTGACAATTATTTGTGCATTGAAACCACAGTTATTCTGCTAGTTTTTATAACAGAGCTGTCATTACCTGTCATGGATGACCTTGGTCATAGGTATTCATATTATAATTACTTCAATTGAATTATGTGCATTATCAGAGCTGCACATGTCAAGTTTGATTATTATTGAAAGTGTCTTTTCAAATGTTCAACTAGATTTCAGCATGGAAGTACAAAATGTTATTGAGTATGCAGAGGTACAGAAATGGAACTTCAGGCCATAAATGTGACATTAATGAAACAAAGGCATCACTGAGGAATGGCTATAATTTCAAAGTGTTTGGAAAGCACCAAGCAAACACTTTACAGGTGTGTAAACAATTCCAAGGAGGAAAACTATCTAATTTTATGACTCTAAAATATGCACAATAATCCATTCACCAACCAAAGAGAAAATTTGATGTAGAAGAAATTAAAAACAGGCACAATGTTACTCAGTTTATGTTGTTTAAGAAATCAAATTGTTAAAATTTCTAGAGACTATAAAAAATCAGCTTAAATTTTGCTGATTAGCAACATTCTAATAACCTAAGGGAAAAAAAGTCAAACTAAGCACATAATCCAACACAAAATAGTAATGTAATACCAGCAACAAAACATGAAGAAATGAACTTTGATAGCTTGGAAGAAAATTATGGAAACAATAACTAAATACTTGTCTAAAAGCACTGATACCAATTCTCTTGATAGCATGGATGGAGGACATGTGGAGTAATGCAAAATTTTCTATTAAGATTAAAAAATGGAGTAAAAATTACTTGGGCAATGAATGAGAGAACGTTTTAGAAAATCTTTAAACACAATTCCATCTATATATTTTGTGTTTATTTGTGTCCAGAATTGCCATATTAAAAATTAATGTTTGCATAAGTCAAAATAGCTCATTCCATAAGGTATAAAGTGTCTTTTGGTGCAAAGGCCAAAAAGAAGCATTGGCAAAAGCGGAGGATAACACATTTCTTTGGGAACAATTACAGGCAAGCAGGTTCCTTATGGCTCCTTGCTTTTTAGGGTAGCCAAGCTGGGTGTCAAAGAGCTAGAGACTAATACTGGGTAATTAAGGAAACACCTCTCCCCTTCCTATAAAATGTGGTCTAACGCATACTAACAGATGGTTCAGTGGAAACATGGAGCAATTTTAATGCTGGGATCTCATTCTTGCCTGAAGGATCACCCACTTTTCTGCTTCGTGATTGCTGTCATGGTGTGTACCATGTGACTGTGGCAGGGAGAAATGTCAAGGTTGTGAAACATGTCAGCTTCTATGAGAAAAAAGAAACCACGGTGCTATAAGTTATGAATTATTCTCCTTTACTTAGAGTTAAACATTATAAAAACATTATAAAGGGGGCATCCTGTACCTCAGTATATTTTTAAGTTGGCTAGGTGAACCAAAATTAGTGATTGCTATTGTGTCCACAATTGAAGAAAATCACTAATCACATTGATACCTTTGTCAATATAATGTGCTCATACCTATAACAGCAAGCGTTGTACTCGTGCCCAGGATATGGTAATTACAAGGGTCCATGTAACACTCTTGGTCACTTTAAATATCATTGTACATTGATAATGATTTGCACATATACCCTGTATAAGCTATTACAATTTTTATTCCTGTACCTTTTTAAAGGTACTCTGAGATCACTACATCTCATAATAAAGTTATTACAATAGTACAATCCCATTCTTTAATATTTTATTTTTGATAATAAACAAGGTCTTTAATATTTAATAATATTTCCAAAGTAAAATCACATATTATGCACATTTTTATTAGTGAAAGAGTGTCTTCTCAATACCCAGGATAAAGGATCTTCTGGAAATATTTCTGATATCATTTTGCGTATGCACTAAAACTAAAATGCTGTGTAAAAGATTAGGGGCTACCCTAGAGCCGTGGAGCTGGAGGAGCCACGTGGAGATGCATGGCAGCACTGAGATGCTTACACCACCACTGGATCCACTAGACTTCCCACCCACTAGCCTGTGATCATCCTGCATTCAGTGTCATTGCAGGAGTTGTGTGAGTCTGAAGAGGAATTTACAGACTGGTGTCAGACATATGAGCTAATATCAGACTTATGGACTTGATCTAGACTGACTGGGATGTTTTCTCAATGTACAATTGCTCCTTTGATATAAAGTTCTTTCCTATACATAAAAAAAATTATATTCTCTTTGAAATTTCCATCACTGCTTCAAGTAATTGAGGGCTGACAGTGTCCTCATACTTTTCAAAAATGTGTATGTTTAATAATGGTATGATATGCATGTAAATGGGTAAATCAAAAGTAAAAAGGTAAAACAAAACAAAAGTTCTACGAGGTTCCCTGTTCATGTTTAGGCTGATCCAACACAAAGAGGTGTTTGGACATATTTGTGCACTCAGCGGAAAACCGCTGACCACTAATCTCAGCAACAAATGTAAGTAAGCCCCTGAGAGAAATGTTCAAAGTGTTCCAATCAAGACAGTGATTTCAGAGAGGATTCAGTCAGTTAGATTTAAAGCAGAAATGTCAGTGCATAGAAAAGGACAACAGTTTTGGAGGGATTCCACTGGGGTAATATTGATAGAGTTTTCCCAAAGGGCACAGAAAAGTCATGATTGTTTATCATTTAAATTTTTTAAGATAATTGTAAGCTACATGAGTGAGGAAAAGGCCAGAAAAGTGATGCTGGGGAATTAATTTTTCCATCACAATACACCTGCTCATTCCTCCAAGGTTCGAAGGCCAGTCTTGTGGAAATACCTTTGGGAAACCTTACCCAATCCATCCCACATTCTTGATCCAGTCCTTGAGATTTACTTTTGTTCCTAAAACTCAAAGAAAAGGGTACAATACAAAAGAACAGGAACATAAATTGAGCCTTTTGAGTATACCAAAATTACTGTGTTGACTTGGATTAAATCAGAAAATAAGGAAGTTTTAGAGGTGATGCATTAGAGAGATGTGAACACTACTTACAGAAGCGTGTAGACCTAGATTAAAGGTACATTGAGAAATAATAGCTTCACATGCTAACACTGCTATTAAATATTTTGTAGCAATGTTTTTTACTTACCCTCTTATATTGTTTTTCATATGATCAGGCTATAGAACTTTTGAGGCATGCATACAGCCTAATCAATTTGAAATGGTTCTCTGCAAATTGTGTATAAGCTTAAAGTTTAAATTTCACAAAGTGGGAATATTCCCTTCGTGCCCTGGTGGCTTGGTGGTTTATATGTTGGCCTGTTCAAGCAAGCTCATTGGTTTGAAAACACCAACCCCTGTGAAGCAGAAAGATGAGGTTGTTCACGCCCCCAAATATTGACAGTCTTGGAGACCCACAGAGCTCTGTCCTGTTGGCTAGCTCTGAGCCAGCATCGACTGCATGATAGTGAGTTTTTATTCCCGCTCTCTACCTCTACACTATGTAAGACAGTGTGAAATAGGAAAGATAAGTCATGAAAATGAATTAGTTTATTATGCTTACTCTTCTAAGAGACAAAAAGTACAGCAGTCCTAGTGACAAATCTATAAGGGGATGTGCCCAAGATTAAAAACAAAAGGTAAAAAACAACCTAGAATAGTAAGTGAGGACTAATTATTGGGCATTTTGATGATTCTGTTGGTTCAAAAGCTTCCAGATTGTTCCTGGGGGCTGAAATCCTGGGTTTGGAAGAAATAGGATGAGTACTAATGGCCTAGGACTTCCAGACCCAGTGAAAGGAAGTGGTTAGAAACTAGACTTAATAAAGTGATCAAGAAGGGCAATGGAATGGCCTCCAAAAGGTTTCATAAATTAGGTCAATAAAGCTATATGATACTATACTGATACATTATTCAATATAAACTACTACCTGATTGGATTCAGTTTATTATGACAGTGTTCTCCCAGCGCTGTAGTGGTCATGTGTCGGCCTGTTAGGAAGCCAGGAGTTTGAAAACCCCAGTCATCCCACGAGAAAAAGATGAAGTGTTTCCTCCCATAAAGAGTTACACTCTCAGAAGCCAACAGGGGCAGTTCCACCTTGACCTTTGGGATCACTAAGGGTTAGAATCACTTGAATTTTTTTGTTATGTTGGTTACACAATTCCATGTCAACTTGATAAAAGAATGAAAGGGTGGAGTCTAGCTTGTCAATCAGGTCACAGCCTGATGATCTGTCTTTGTGGGTGTGGGCCTTCTCATGAGGAATCTGGGACTTCCTCTCTCTCCATTCTGCCATCAGAAGAGGTGGGACACTTCTATGTCTGATTCACTTTCCTGTTAACAAGGCCCATGTAGCCATGCTGATTTCAGCTAGAGCCATGGAGATGCGTCCACCACCACTGGATCCACAAGACTGCACCCACAGGCCTGTGATCTTCCTGCATTCAACATTATTGCGAATGGCAATGTGAGTCTGAAGAGGAATTTATTGACAAATACTAGACATATGGGCTAATATTGGACCTATAGACTTGATCTGGATTAGGCTGAGATGTTTTCTTAGTATACAATTGCTTGTTGATTATACATATATGAGTGTCTATGGATTTGTCTTTCTAGTCAACCTGGACTAACACATTGTTGTTGGTAGCCATCAATAGTCTCTAATAGTTAAAAGTAGAAGAGGATATAATCTGACTATAAGTCTCACAAACAATTATTCTCCATTTGGTACAAAAATATTTATGTCACCTTATCACTCAGAATTGGTAAAAAGATGGTTTCTCACTCTAAGAAAGTATCTTAGGGTTAGTGCTTGCACATTTGGTAACATAAAAGTGGTAATATTTGGGTCATTTTCTAGATAGGTCACATGGTGTAATTTTCCGTTCATGACAGAATTCTAGGATAATGGCAAAACACCAAAGGGTGAGAATTGTTGAATATTCATGCATCTTTAAACATGTATATATTTTTTTCAAAAATACTTTTTATTGCATGACAAGAATACACACAATAACACATACATAATTTAACTGTTTATATATTTAGAATTCAATGACATTGATTGTATTTTTCAAGTTGTACAACCACTTTGCCTTTTTTTTGTTTAATCAGCATCAGAGATAGAGGGGTCATGAAGAATTAAATCAACTGATATTTAGAGGTCTTCCCATAAACAGTAGTAGTCAGATGAGTACATGTTCAGAGCAGTAGTATTTTTAAGTCATTATTAAGAGAAGCTGTTAGACAATTCTTTCTCTTTTAAGAAAAGAACTGTAATGTCAAAGAAAAATTCTGATGAATTTATAATAACTCCCTAGAGAAGCTAATAATTTATGATAGCCATATCTGGAAACTGCACTTTTAGCAATTTCAAGTAAAGGCCTTCCTATAATGAAGGAGCCCTGGTTGGGATTGTAGTTAAAGCACTCAGCTGCTAATTAAAAAGCTGTGACTTAAACGCCACTGCCTTCTGTGGGAGAAGGATGTGACAGAGGGCAGTGCCACTCTGTCCTACAGGGTCCTTGTCAGTCAGAATCAAACCTACATTGGTGTTTGTTTGCTCTTTTTGGTTTTATCTTATGAAATATCACAATTCACAGATGATCTTTTTATCTGGAAAATGTTCTAAGAATTCTAGGCTAAAGTTTTCTTTGATGATCCCAATTACTGAGTACCTTAATTGTAATAAATGGTTTTTATATTATTTGAAAATAAGTAGATTGAAGGATTCAAGAAAATGCTAAGAGCAACATGGTTAGCAAATGTCCTTTAACACCTCCTGTCTTAAAAATAATAACAATAATAATAAAATAAACAGAAGAAAAGAAAACTAGCAGAAGAAGCCCAGGGCTTCATCCGCTTGTGGACAGTCAGTTGCATAGACTGCTAGATATGGGTCAGTGTAGTCTGATAGCGACACCATTTTTAACTATAAGAATTGAAACAAAGGCAAACAGTGGGTTTCTGCTTGTTCTGTGAATGAGAAAAACTCTAAAATAGCCAAAGATGAATTACTAGGTAGAAACCATGACAGGTAAAGCTGATGACAGCAATTGAAATTGGGAGAGTGTTGTAATGGTTGACTACTGAATGAGCTCAAAGGAGACCAGGATAAGTTCATAGATGTGGTTGCTGACTGACATGGAGTCAATCTAAACTCATGGAGATCCCATGTGTTAGAGTCGAACTGTTCTAAAGGGTTATGCTGGCTGCAGGTTTTCACTGAAGCAGATCACCTTAGTACTGCTGGGTGAATTTTAACTGCTCACTATAGACCATTTATGTCATCCGTGTTCCATAATGTCATACATATAAGATTCTAAGCAGTATAATATTTTCGTTTTAATATAAAACCCCAAACAGGAAAGACACTACTGACAGTGAAACCCGCAGTGATCATTGGCGCAATAACAGAAACAATACGAATAAGAGGGAAAACAAAGGAACTATGCATAGTAGACTGTCTCAGAAAACACTCGTTTAACACACTGACGTGAGTCCTGTCCAACTCATGTGGACCTTATAGGAGAGAATAGAACTGATTCGACTCATAGAGACCCCACATGAAATGGTAGTACTTCCCCCAGCAGTTTCTGAGACTAACTCCTCCTCATTCTCCAGCCGAATGGCTGATTGTTCTGAATTGCACTTGTGGTTAGTAGCCCAAAGCTTACTCACTACTATGCATAAAACTAAACATTAGTTGAGACACATATAGCTTGAAAAGTAATTATAACCATTGTATCCTTCTAAAAGAAAAACACCTTATTTTAAACATAACATATAAAAGAATATGATTTTTATCTAATCTTAAACTGAAGTATCAAAACCAGATACCACTACAACAAATAAAAGAATGCCAGACAGGTATAATCAGAAAATAGATGTAAAGAGTGACAAAACATTTAGTATTAAAATAACAACAAATGAAGAAACATATGCAAAAAGGAATATTTTAAGGAGAGTGCCAGAATTTGGGAAAATTGTGTAATAAAATGTAAAAAAAGCCATTTAAATGTGCAAATACAATAAACCAGAATGAACTAAAAATTAAATTCTGTGGAATTCAGTTCTGACTCTTGTTGAGCCCCTAAGAGTAAGAGCATAACTATGTTCCATAAGATTTTGTGGAATGATATCTTGGGAGTTGTTTTCCAGGACTAATTTCCAAAATTGCTTTTGGTGAACTTGAACTGCCAGTCTTTACTCTTGGCAAACAAAAGCTTCAGAACATTAGCAGTTCAGATACTGGGAAGAATGCATAGTATATACGTTCTTTCTTGAGATATTAACATTTTGGAAAGCTGTGCAATTTTAAATAGTAAGCATGAATAAACAGTATTGAAAAAAGTGAGAGTTAAATAATTCTGTGTCATATATATTAATAGCAAGATATCAATAGGATTTTAATAAAAATAAAATGATTTTAAAACTACATAGTACTATTTTATATAATACACCTGAAAATAAATAACTGAAAACTCAACATGGAATGAGTGACCTGAGACATAGGTAGCAAAAATCTTGGACTTAAAAAATAAATTTAAAAGACATTCAACTGAAAATATCAAGTCAGTTTTAAGTGAGAAAAAATCAACTGTGATTAGATGTTTTTATAGGAATTACTTCCTCTAGAAGAAAATAGATTAATACATAATATTATACTATAATATGTATAAGAGATAAAAAATCCAAGATGCTGAACTACAGGAAGAAGAGCTAGACATTAATAATAGAGAAGACTTATTAAAGACCTGCAATATGCACATGATACAAATCTGCTTGCTTAAAGTGAGACGCGTTTGAAGGACTTACTGAGGAAAATCAGTATGGATTACAACTCAACGCAAAGAAAATAGAAATCCTAATGACTGAACTAATAGGAAACATAATGATAAACTGAGAAAAAAAGGAAGATGTCTAATATTTCATTTTACTTAGATCCATAACCAATGCTCACATAAGCAGCTGTTAAAAAAAATAAACAATGTATTCCCTTGGGCAAATCTGTTGCATAGTAACTCTTTAAAACGTTAAAGAGAAAGTATGTCACTTTGATAACTGTAATAGATTTTGTGTCAACTTGGCTGCACCAGAATTCTCAATGCTTTGGTATTTAAACAATGCAGCCCCCACGAATTGACCTAACATAATGTATCCAATCCACAATGTGATCTACAATGAACAGCCAATAATTAGTAAGAAGATTACGGTTGAATGAAACACCCTTGTTCAGGTAACAACCCTGATGCAATTGAAGGGGAATTTCCCTAAGTTCGTGGCCTACTTCCTACACAAGTGGACACGGAGGAAAACATCTTGTTCTTTAGACTTGAGTCAATGACCTTCCATATTGCCCGTCAATCCCAGGAGTTATCAGCAAACTTCTAATCTTTATGAAAGGTCATCTGCCTCAACAGTCCCAAGCCTGACTTTCTTACTTTAGCTTCATTGCCTTCTACTGCCACAAGCCTGTTGTCTTCTTTCCAATTTGGGGTTCATCAATGTAAAGATAAATGTATAGATTGAGAGATAGAACCAATTCTCTCTCTCTCTAGCTACCCATTTATAGCAGAGAATATTTATATTTACTTGTGTTTTATTGA
>NW_022103908.1:28978994-28987554 GCF_000313985.2 Echinops telfairi | reverse complement strand
GAAGATTGAGGAATTAGGATGGGAGGAAGGCTTATTAACAACCTGTGATATGCAGATGACTCAGTCTTGCTTGCTGAAAGTGAGGAAGACTTGAAGCACTTGCTGAAGAAGATAAAAAATTGCAGCCTTCAGCATGATTAACGACTAAATGTAAAGAAAACCGAAATCCTCACAAATGGACAACAGATAACATCACAATAAATGGAGAAAAGGTTGAAGTTGTCAAGTAGTTTGTATTCCTTGGATCCACAGACAATGCTCATGGAAGTCATTGTCAAGTGAACAAAAGATGCGTTGCAATGGTTAAACACTCTTTAGCATGTTGAAAAGGAAGGATGTTACTTTGAATGCTAAGGGGCACCTCACCTAAGCTATGATATTTTCATTCATTTCATATGTGTGTGAATGTTGGACAATGAATGGAAGTCCAAAGAAAATTAAACACATTTGAATTGTGATACAGAGAAGATTATTCAAAGTACCATGGACTGCTAAAAAAGACAAACTGATCTGTATGGAAAAAGTAGAGCCAGTCGCTCCTAGGAGTCAAATGGGGAGCCTTTGCCTTACAGACAGTGGACACAGGAACAGGAGAGATCAATCCCTGGAGAAGGACAGCATGCGGTGAACCAGAAAGCCAGCGAAAAAGATGAAAGTCTGCAAAGAGATGGATTGAATTAGTAGCTGAGATGATGGGTTCAAACAGCGTCATTGTGGGGACAAGGCAGTTCATTCTTTCTCTGTTGTCCATAAGGTTCCTATGGGAACAGACGGCATGGTACCTAACAAAAACAACACATTATATATATTGACACCCACATATACACATATATACAAGAGTGTATTCCCCCAGAAACCAATTTTTTTTTCAAAGCTAGGTATTTACATTTTTTAACACAACAACCTTATTACCTTCCACTTAATACATTTGTCAAATCTGCAATTCCATCCTTGGAAACGTTTTTCAAACTCATCGTTTTGAATGGCTGACAGCACCTCCTTGTTTTTTGTCTTCACCTCTTCTACATTGTCAAATTGATGTCCTTTCACTACCCTCTTCATTTGTGGAAAAAGGAATCTCATGGAGCGAGGTCAGGTGAGTGAGGTGCTTGGGGCAAGAGAAGCATGATGTATTTTTCACATAACTGGTGCACTGAGCTGACTGCATCAGCAGGTGGATTGTTGTGGTGGTGCAGCCAGTCCCTCATCCACCACAAATCAGGCCTTGTTGTCCCACACAGTTATGCAACCTTTTCAGACCTTTTAAATAGAAAGCTTGATTAACAGTCTGAGCTGGTGGAACTAACTTCAAATGCACTATCCTCTGCATGTCCAAAAACAAATGAGCATCAGGATTTTGGAGTACTCCTTGTACACACACTTATATATAATCTATAGATCATATATATGATACATGTAAGATGGATTATATGTGATCTATAGAATAGATATGTACACATAATATATATATGCTGTGGAATAGACCTTCATACTAAGAAAGTGCTACGTTAGAAATAAAATAGAATTAATAGAGTTGATATAAATTTTAAAATAATGTTACTGTTTTTCCACAGCTACTATGTTTATTCATTTAGGCCAAAATAAACACCATTAAATAATTGCCTGGAACAAATTATTTGAATTTGAATATTCATGTGGTGGAAAGGAATGTTTTGGTACAAAAGGGAAAAAAATTCCAAATCAAATTGTCACTGTCTTAATAAGTGTATTAACCTTGAATTAGTCCTGCTGGTATGACCAAATGCAATAAAACATTAAATACTAAATAAAGTATTGTACATCAACTATCATGTAATAAAATTATAATAAGTAGAAGAAAGCTTTGTGTTTCATTTTGTTTTGACTTTCTAGTTTGAAAGAATTAACAGAGGTTGGGTTAATTTAAACATTGCCAAAATAGGACAGTCAGATACTTTTGCGCCTTTCAACAAATCAGAATATCATTAACAAGATATTGAAAATTGAGTTTGGAAGCACTTGACAACCAAATACAAGTAGGACTTCATTATAACTTAATATACAAAAATGAGCTGCAAAGAACACTTAGAGTGAGTGTTAAATATGAATGATATTAAAGAATTATTAATGCATTAAGTATTTTTGAATTTTTGGTAATATTATCTTCACAATATAAGAGGACATTAAAATTTTTCTAGAACCCATACTTAAATTGTAAATTTTTATCCAGAAATGTTAGCATTCAATGTAGTTATATGTGAATGTACATTAGTGTTAAAATACAACCTAATTATGTGTAGTTCATATTTGAAGTAACCTAAGAAATGATACCTATTTCAGACATATTTAGTTAGGCTTTAAAAACAAGAATCCTAAATATTTTAACATTTTTCTCTGATAAATCATATGGAGTTTCTTCAGCATAATGTATACGTAGAACACCTTTTCCCCTTACTTTAAATGACATTTAAAAGTCTATTTGGGTGGCACAAAGGGTGAAGTATTCCACAATCAGCTACTAGGCTGGGTTTGCATTCACCCAGTAACACTTAGGTAGAAAGGCCTGGCAAATTGCCTTTTAAGGTAAAGCAAAACACAAACATTTCATCTTGAGTCCATTCTGACTCATAGCGACCATATAGGGCATGGGTAGAACTTCCCCTAAGGGTTTCTGGGTCTGTGACTCTTTAAGAGAGTAGAAAGCCTCATCTTTCTCCATGGGATTCCCTGGTGGTTTGGAACTGCTTACTTTGAAATTAGCAGCAGCGGAAAGTGTAACCACTATGCTACAAGAGCTTCTATTTTTCAAAGTCACACTCTTAAAATTCCCACGTGGGTAGAGTAGAATTGTTCCATAAAATCTCTTTGTTTGTTTGTTCTTTTTTTGTTGTTGTTGTTGTTTGTTCTTAAAGACTGATATTTTCAAGCTCTTGGAAATTATCTTGGGGCACTTATATTATGCTCACATAGGAATACCATGAGTCAGAAATAATTTCATGGCAACAAACAACAGCAAATTGGTGTTCAAAATATGTGGTTTCAAAAATATAGCATTTAAACACCTTTAATTTCCAGGAACAATATTTAAAACAAAACAAAAAAGAACAGAAGCTGACCTTTCAGCTTGATGTTCCAGACCTGGATTGTCTTTCAGGCCTGTGTTTAGTGAACAACAACAACAAAATATTCATAAGATTTCATAGTCATTCTCTTGAACATTGTCACAACAATACCAAATAAATCTTCCCTGCAATGTGCTTGTCAGAGTGGGAGGATGACAGATCGGGAATTTCTTCACAATTGCTGCTTATGTGGTAGCTTTATACCTGCTGCTAAGGCATGTCTGTGTGTCAAAATCTCATCATAGATTTGATTTTGCTTGGTATTGAATTTGGAATAGACTTTCATATTTATTGAATTGTGTTGATGTTTGAGACTAGGAAATAAATGTTCAAATTTGTTTAACTCAGTTTGTAATACTTTCAAATGGTGTGTATCATATTTTCATTGTTATAATTTTATTCATATTTAATTATCTAATTTGTATAATTCTTCAAGACATGCAAATTTCTTTGTCTTAAGATTCTGAGTATAAGAGAAGATTGTAGTTATAGCTGGAAAACCTTGATTTTAATAATTCAGTGATTGTATATTATTTATTTATTATAAGAAAAGTTTGTTTTCCTAATGATTTCAGAAAGCTATAGTCTCTGAACTAAAATATAGAGTCAAGAGAAAACACCAATTCTACATACTGTGTTCCATATGAAATATGTTTCATTTCCTATTTGAATATTATGCTTTAACTATAATGATAAATGTAAAGGAAAACATACAAGGTAGGCCTTCTAAATTATCTATAGCAAGCATAGTGATTGGAGCCATGGTAGGACTCTGGTTTAGGCAGTGAACTGCCTACCCAAAGGTCAGTTGTTCAAGCCAACCAGCTGCTCAATGGAAGAAACATGAGGTAGTCTGTTCCCATAGAGGTTTACAGTGTCGGAAACCCAGTATCAGGTTGCTATGTGATGGAACCAACTAAACAGCAATGTGCTTAGGTTATTTGGGTAAATAATCATTAGTATATATTAAATACAAAATCTATCAAAGGAAAATAAAAACATTAAAAATAAGGATATTTGTGAGATATATTTCTAAAATCTCCATTATTAACTTTTAAAGCAGAAAAGAATAATCAAGTTTAAAACATGAGGCAGCTGTATAATGGATCAGATTCTGAATTAGAAATCATTTATTCTCTTAACCAAGAGAATATCAGGGTTTGAGTAAATGACAGTCAATGTTAGTTTAAATTATGTGATTTAAATTAGATTGAGTACACGAAAGGTAATGCTCTGAGTACATTTGGAATGTCTTTCCAGTGAAGTAAAGTCATTTCAGTCAGTAAAGGTCTAATCCTGATAGTAATTCCATCATCCTCAGGAATACGAATCATACTTCTGGGAATCATATCTCATTCTCAGCCAATGTTGAGTGGCTAATAGGGTTGTGTATCATTTTTCCAGACGGTAAAATTTTTTTCTTCTTAATTAATCATCTAAATGAATGCTCGGGTTTCTTCACCTTCACTTCTGAAAATGAATCAATTTCAAACAGAAGCTTAATGAGAAAGAGCGCTAGTAAAATTTTGCCTTTGAAAGAAGTGATGTACAAAGGGTCAAAATACTCAATCAGCACTGTCCTCATTAGAAAAATTTGCATAAATGGAGACTAAATATTTTTTTAGACTAAAAGAAAAAATGCACCTTCCATCCATTAGTATTGAGCTTTAGAAATTATAATCATCAATTTTATTAGTAATTTTCTTATACATATGCTAATATAAATATTGCTCTTTCTTCTAAATGATTTTCTGATCAATGACACTCCATTGCAAGACTACCAATATTTTCAGCACAATTTAGAGTGCTATTTTTATTAGTATTTTAAAAATTCAAAATTAATGACTTTATTCTTTACAAGGAAGCCTGGGTTTCAATGGTTAAGTGCTCAGTTGCTAAACAAAATGTTTGGTATCCTGAACCCAGCAAAAAAGGAAGACTGGCAATCTGCTCCTATAAAGATTACAGTCTGGAAAACCAAATGGGGCAATCCTACTTTGTCACGGTGGGTCTCTATGAGTTGAAATTAAATAGCTGATAATAATACCATTACTAGTGCTTTCAATCACGTTATATGTGAAAACTGGACTTATTTAAAGTGCGGTGTTGGTGAAAAATATTATACATAGCATGCACTGTCTTGGAAGAAGTACAGCCAGAATGCCCCTTGGTAACCAGCATCGTGAGATTTTAACTCTCTCCCCTCGCCTTTGTCATCAGCAGGGGTCTGTTTCTGCAGAAAGTCAGCGTGCTTGGTAAAGTAGAGGTCAGAGTACAAGAGGGAGTCCCCCAATTAAATGCACATACATAGTGACTGCAACAGTGGACTCAAGTAAACCTACTACTCTGAAGATGATACAAGAACAGGAATTTTTTTATTCTGTCCTATTTAAGATCACCATGAGCAGAAGGAACTTGATACATAAGAACAGGGTTCACTCAAACAGATTCACATATTTTGATCAAGAGATATGTCTATTTACATTTTCTAATCTGATCTAAGGTACATAAATAAAATTCGCTAAATTATTATTGATCTAAGGTACATAAATAAAATTCGCTAAATTATTATCCACAAGAATAGATTAAAATTTTGATCAGTTTACCCTAATATTGACTTTCAATTAATGTTTCTTATCTATGTAATATAATTATCTGAACCAATGTTGGTGATAAATAGAGATGCATCTATTTTTCTTTTTGAAGAGAAATATAAATTCTAGATTGTTAAGGCTTTTTCCCATCACATTACTAATTATTGATGATATAAAAACTTCAACCCAGTTTAATTTGATTCTCAATTTAGTCCCCTTACTAAATTCAACTTGATGCATTTTGAATTGAGAACCAACTTAAATTTAAAGAAAAAAAAACAAAACAGTAAAAATTGTCAGTATTGAGCATTCATTAAAGACAGCTACTTTCTATATGTCATAAGTAACCTGATCAACAATCATTTAAATTGTTATTAATAATTTTGCAATTATAATTTATTTATCTCTATATTTACAGCTAAATTTTCAGCTATACACTATGCTAAGTATCTGCCTCAAATGTTTTCAACTTAAACTTGACAACCACATTATGCTTAAAGTAAAAATAGTATCCCTAATTTAAAAATGATAATACTGAGATTTAGAAAAATTAATGTTTTCCCAAATTGATAATATCGGGAGACTATAGGATTGCTACATAAATAGAGTTCTACATTTTAAAACTTGTGCTATTAATAAAAATGATAATGATGTAATTATAATGAATTCACAGATGGCAACAATTACAGTAAGATGTTTTCAATAGTGAAAATAAAAATGGTGAAGATGAAGGCAATATTGAGAAATGGGTAAGAAAAGAGATATTAGAGGAAATATTATTATATAATGTAGGCTTGTAGAAGTCTTGGTATGGCTCTGCCATCTGAAATCTTGAGGGATTGAAAGATACTTGTTTATCTTCTAGAGAATGATGACTCCGTGCGAGTCAATAAAGACTAAGGAATTCTATCAACCCCAAGCCAAATGGAATTCCACTGAGTGAATTCCCACTCACCATGATCCCACAGGGCAGTTTTACTCTGGTTTGCAGGATCACTATAAACTGGAATTATCTCAGACATTGGGTTTGGTTTGGGTTGGGAGATTTAAGGCCACATAGCCCATGTTTGCACATGAGTTTGGATATTGTTCTTTTTGTCAGCTGTGAAGAAAATGCTCCAGACAAGTACTTTACTTAGAATGTAGGCAAAATATTTATTATTGCCCCATTAGAAGAAGCCCTTGTGCCAAAAGGGCTATGTGCTTGGCTGCTAACCAAATATTAATTGTTTGAACTCACCAGCTTCTTCACGTTAGAAAACATTCTATGGCCAATACCTGTAACCATTACAGCCTAGGAAATCCTGTGGGCAGTTCAGCTCTGTCAGATAAACTCCATGGTATATAACAACCTCAAGGTTTATATAAGTTTCTCAAATGCTTTTAACCTGTAATATTGTCAGTAACAAAATATTGTCAATAAGAAAATATTAAAGATATTTACAAAACTAAATCATGGGGAAAATAGTTAATAAAATTGTCTATACTTTTCAAGCAAGCTGGTGAAAGAGTTTGAATTCATACTCATAGTTCCCTAACACCAAGTTCATATTTTTCCACTGTGCCACTTCATTTCCCTAACAGTATATTTAATAAAACACAATATCACTGATGATATATTTGTAGAATCTCTGTATGAAATTTGAATGCTGATCATTTTTAGCCAACTAGAGAACTACAGAGATTACTCTGCCACAAAGCAATGTGTAGCCAATTCAAGTGATACCAATGAATTTTTAGAAATTATACACAAAAGCCTTTTCACAAAATGGTTGATTTTCCCAATACACACATCTGGCTATTCAAAGCCTTTTCAAATAGAGAAATATAATTTTCAGAAATTTGAGTTTGCAAAGCATGGTGGTCATGAACTCTTCTCCATATTTCAAAACTGGGTAGCTAGACACAGCTTCTCTGGGCAGATGGCCCAGTGAATCATGCCACAAATATAGTTCTGGTTGAAAGTGCTCAGTGCCAAACTATATCCTAATGTTCTATTTCTATTCAGCAAATTCTATTGTGGCTTATTTTGGAAGAAGAGCATATTGGCTAACTGCCATATTTCTTGCTCAACCTTGTATAGGTGGCAAAGAGCCAGCTTTTGATAGAATTCTGTGTGGATATTTTAAAATCCCTTTTTCCGATATAATTACATATCATATTAATTGAACCTCACTTATGATTGGGAAAACAATTCAAAGAGGTATCCTGCCATCTCTTATGTGCAGATAATACAGGAACTCATTCACATTTTGAATTATTAGTTTATGATCTGTTGAGTTAATACAATATGGGTAAAATAGGAAATGGCTCCCTAAAATCTAAGGAGGAAGTAAGTAGACTAGGAAATAGATGTCAATTGCTGTCCAAATGTGTTCTAACAAGACCAGAAATGCCCAAAATAAACAAAAGGTTATGTATTTAAAGGATTATGTTAGAAAATGAAGGAAAAAATTGGAAATTAAGTAAATTATTTGAAAATAAATGGCATAATCAAATAGAAGCTGTGAAAAAAATGCAAGTAACTGCATTGTCAGCAAGTTGTTGGTGCCGTTCAATCAAATTGGCCCAAGTTGTTATTGTTAGATGCCATTGAGTTTACTCCAACTCATAGTGTCTTGCTGTGCAACAGAATGAAGCATTGCCTGGTTTTGTGCAATCATTATAACTGCTTTATTTAAGCCACCATCGCAGCCACTACGTCAATCCATCAGTCTTTCTCTGTTTTGTTAACACTACTTTACCAAGCCCAATGTTTTTTTCCAGTGACTACTTTCCCCTTATAGCATGTCCAAAGATAGACCAAAATCTCAATGCCATTATTTCTTTTTTTTTAAATCATTTTATTAGGGGCTCATACAACTC
>NW_022103908.1:28972143-28977263 GCF_000313985.2 Echinops telfairi | reverse complement strand
CATCAGTTGTTTGTCTTTCTAACAGTCCATAGTACTTTCAATATTCTTAGTCAAAACCATAAAGCAAATGTATCAATTTTTTCCCTTAGATCTTTCTTATTCATCGCCTATCTTTCACATGCTTATGAGGTGATTATAATGACAACAGCATGGGTCAGTTGCATATTAATCCCCAATGTGATAGCTTTGTTCCTTAACACTTTAAAATGGTCTTGTGCAACAAATTTGCCCAATACGATATATTGCCTCTTTTCTTGACTGCCACTTCCATGCACATGGATTGTAAATATTCTCAAAATTTCACTCCTGGGAAACAGATTTATGTACATATGTTTATATGTTAAGTATTAAGCTAGCAGATGTATTCCCTCAATCCAAGATGTAGTCAAGTACTCCATCAATGCAAGAACACTTTGTCGTAATAACCTGGCATTCCATAATGCTTACCTTCCCTACCTGATCGCTGAAGACAAAAATGGGTGCATAAGCAAATGTGATGAAGAAGGATGATGGTGCTTGGCTATAAAAAGATATAACTGTGTGGGATCTTCAAAGTTTGAAGATAAAGAAGCGGACATCTAGCTAAGAAGCAACAAAGGCCACATGGGAGAAGCTCACCAGCTTTTGTGATCATGAAGTATCGATGGATCAAGTATCAGGCATCAAAGACCCAGAAAAAAAATCATATCAATGTGAATGCAGGGGAGTGTGGAGTGGAAATCCAAAGTCCATCTATCTGTAGACAATTTGATATCCCCTGACAGAAGCATTATAAGGAAGAGATGAGTCAGTCATGGTGCAGTATACCATCAGATGAAATATACAACTTGCCTCTAGTTCTTTAATGCTTCCTCCTCCCCACTATCATGACCCCAATTCTACCTTACAAATTCAACTAGACCAGAGCATGTACATAGGTACAGGTAAGAGCTGGAACACTGGGAAACCAAGACAGATACCCCCCCCCCCCCAGTACCAATAATGAGAGTAGCAATATCAGGAGGGGAAGAGAAAGATGGGGGTAGAAAGGGGGAACCAATCACAATTATCTATGTATAACCCCCTCCCAGGGGAACGTACAACAGAAAAGTGGGTGAAGGGAGACATTTGTCAGTGTAAGACATGAAAAATAATAATTTATAAATTATCAAGTGTTCATGAGGAAGAGGGGTAAGGAGGGAAAAACTGAGGAACTGATGCCAAGGGCTCAGATAGAAAGAAAATGTTTTGAAAATGATGATGGCAACAGATGTACAAATGTGTTCAACAAAATGGATGGATGGATGGATTGTGATAAAAGCTGTATGAGTCCCCAATAAAATGATTTATAAAATGACTCACTGCCATCCAGTCAATTCTGACTCATAGTTGCCATATAGGACAGGGTAGAACTGTCCTGATGGATTACTGAGACTAACTCTACATGAATGGAAACCCTCATCTTTCTCCCAAGGAGATACTGTTAGTTTTGAACTGTTGACCTTGGAGTTAGAAATCCAATGCTAACCCACTTTGAGAACAGTCTTTGATAATTTTAATCTTTTCTATATTTTCCACGTTAACTTTTTTGGCCCAATTTTGAAGATATTTGTTTTCTTTACAAGAAGTTGGAATGATATGAAGACTTTATTTCTCTTTATCTTCAACAATACGTGCTTCAAGTTCTCTTAATGTTCAGCTAACAAGATTGTGTTATTTTGATATAGCAGGTTGTTCATGAATTCCCTCCATTGCTGATGCCTTGTTATTCTTCACAGATTCCAGATTCTTTGATTATTTATTCTGCGTACAGATTGAATAAGTATAGTGAAATGATATAACCCTGATAAACACCCTTCCCTAATTTAATTATGCAGTAGCACCTTGTTCTGTTTTAAAACTGCCTTTTGTGTCAATGTACAGGTTCTGAATCAGCACAATTAAGTTTTCTGGAATTCCCATTCTTTGGAATCTAATTGAGTGTGTGATAGAATGTCTTTTTATAGTCCATAAAACACACATAAGCATCTTTTTTTATATTTTCTACTTTCAGGCAAGGTCCACCTGATGCCAGCAATAATATCCCTCTTTTCAAGTTCTCTTTTAAATCAGGCACTAAAATATCTGGCACCTACTGGTCAATGTACTGCTGTAACAATTTTTGAACTATCTTCAGTAAAAATTTACTTGCATGTGATACAATATTGTTCAATAAATTCTACATCATGTTGAGTCACTCTCTTTGGAAAGGATACAAATATGAATCCCTTCCTTTTGTTTGGGTAAATTATTAGAATAGACTGTAGACTGCTTCCAGTCTTGCATCAGTATGTTGAAAGATTTGCACATTGGCTCTCTTGGACTAATTTGTCCAGTTACAAAATAGATCTTGAAATGCTTTTCTTTATGGTGAATGTGATGTTATTCCTCATGAGTTTGTTATCCACAGGCTAGTAAACCATATGATTATCTGATTCAAAATAGCTAACACCAGGCCACTTTGGCTAACTAATGCCTTATTACAACATATTCAAAATGATTCATTTTGGACCAGTATAGAGAGAGCCAGTGTATGATACCTGGAAACAATCATTCATTTTAAGATAGAATGAAGACTTTTCATCCTGATGCACAAGTGTTCTTAAGGCACATATTTCTACATATTTACCATTGGTTTGTAATGTAATAATTAAGCATATCAAGTGCTAATGACACAAGAGAAAATTAATTCATGCCTCTGTAATATTGAATCCACTTCAATTAATAATTTCAATTTACATAATTTAAAGGTATTTTTCAACTCTTACATATGAATTGTACAAAGAGAAACTTCCAATACATTTTTAATTAAGTTAGTCATGCTTATCTAAATATTAGATCATTTCAAAGACCAATGAGGAAATAATGAACAGAATAAAATAGCATATGCCATTAAAAAAAGCCAAACTCACTACCATCAAGTCAATTCCAAATCATATGAAAACATACCATAAGTAGATAAATTATCATGATCAGTTTGAGGTAATAAGATGCATATAGAGTAGGAAAGCTTACCAGTGTGCTTAAACTATGAATAAAATAATTTTGTATCAAGAAAAAATATATGCTTAAAAATAATTTCATAAGTAATAAAATCTATAAATTGTTGAATAGAAAACTGATCTGATCTCTAAAATTTCAAGCAATTCACAATAAAAATGTTCAATAAAATAAAAATGTGTGTTACAATTTTAAAATCGTGTGTCAAGTGTGCCAACACCTTGAAAAACATAAACACCCAGTGAAAGCAAGGGGGAAAATATATTTGACTTATTGATCATTTTCCTGTGTTAATCTTTAAGATTTAATAAATCAAATAATTGATTGTATTATCTCAATATTTAATGCTTTCATTTAAGAATGAACCTAAACTGAAAACATATTCTAATGATGTTGAGAAAATCTGCATGCATTTAACATTTTAAATCATATATCACAGAAGATAACAGTTATTTTCAGCCTCCATACAATCACTCCTTTTCCTTGGAATCTGATATTTTCATAGTTTAGATATGTTAATTGGCAGTTTACCAATTGTCTGCATTGCACATTTTTATCACCTCTATTAGCATACCTATTTAACGACAGCATCTGTAGAAGCCAACAAAAGTAAGTGTAAGGACAGATATTTTATCTCACCTGGCTTCAAAAGTAGAAAGAGGAATCAAGCACCACATCAGCATCTACCATTAATGTTCCTTCAACCTTCTTACCAATTCTACAACAACTAACTGTCCCCGCTGAAGCACTGCACTTTGTGGCTCGGTTTGATAATACATTGCAATTGCCTCACAGAAAACACAGAAAATATTCAGTTATGGGGTTGATTAAGGAAGTTAGCACATTAAAAGAAACTCAGGATACAATTATTCAGACTGCAAAAGTTTTTCTTCTTGGCCCACAGGCAGTCCTCTCTGGTCTTTAGCTTCTCAACCTCACAGTCAATAACCCTTAGCCTGAACGCAATCAACTCTTGCTTTGTGAATCACTAAACCTATTGCTGCTGTTCTTAGGTGACACTGAGTTGGTTCATAGCTGCTCTGTATACAATACAATGAAACTCCTTCAGGTTTTGTGCCACCTTTACAGTTATTATTATGTTTAGCTCACTGTTGTGGCCACTATATTAATTCAACTCATTGAGGATCTTCCTCTTTTCACTGAACCTCTGTTTTACCAAACATAATATCTTCTTCAGAGACTGGCCTCTAATCATTGCATGTGCAAAGTATGTCAAAAAAAAGCTTTGTCATCCTCAATTCTAAAGTTCTCTGGCTGTACTTATTCTAAGACAGATTTGTTTCTTCTGGCAATCCTTAGTACCTTCTGTATTCTTTGCCATCATCATACTCTAAATGCATCAACTTTCCTGTGGTCTTCATATTCATTGTCGAACTCTTACATGCATTCGACAACTGAAAATGCCTTCCAGTTGGGTTGGACTTATAGCGAACCCAGGGACAACTGAACAAAGCACTGCAAGTCCTGTGCCATGGTCACAATTGTTGTCATGCATGAGCCCATCAAGGGAACCTCTGAGCCAATTGATCTTGTCTAGGGTCTTCTCCCATCTTCACTACCCCCAAACACTAGCAAACATGATGGTCTTCACCAAAGGCTAGTGTCCAAAATATCTGAGACAAATCTCACCATCCTTACCTCTCAGGAGCATTCTTGCTATACTTACATTGAGGCAGATTTGTTTGTTCTTCTGTCAGTCCATGGTACTTTCAATACTCTGCACTAGCACAGTAATGCAAATGCATCGATTCTTCAGTCTTCACAGCAGTGTTTGTTTGGCTGGTTTTAATGTTTTATTATAAGATAAAGTAGGGGGGGCACTTAAAATAGCAAAAATAAAGAGAAGAAATCACTTTTTAAAAATGAACAGTACCTCTTTGTTACATTACCCTTGATTATGCCCTACAAGGCCTCCCACACCCACCTCACCACCATTTTGGATCACTTGTTGTTCCCTTGTCCCTGGGTTTGTTAACACCACTACCTTGGGGACTGAGCATGATAGTGGGACAGGAGGAAAGTCAAGGGAAATAGAGGGAAAGAGCTGGGAGGCAAAGGGCATTTATAGAGGTCTAGATAAA
>NW_022103908.1:28963137-28971080 GCF_000313985.2 Echinops telfairi | reverse complement strand
TCATGAGGGAGGGGGGAGCAGGGAAGGAGGGGGGAATGGGGAGGGAGGGGCAAAATGAGGACCTGATACCAGGGGTTTAAGTGGATACCAAATGTTTTGAGAATGATGAGAGCAATGAATGTACAAATATGTTTTCACAATTGATGTATGTATGGGTTGTGATAAGAGTTGTATGAGCCCCTAATAAAACTCTTAAAATATAAATAAATAAATTTCATTATTAAAAAAATAAAAATTAAAAACTAAAATGAACAGTAGAATATTTTTAATAGTTAGAAAGAAATAGCGTATTAAGGTGTTTGCCCCCACATCTTTAATAGATACATTTGAAAGATAGGACTGGACAAATTGGAATTGTTTAAGGTATATAATTTATGGATTTGCAAATGTCCAGAAAATCACTCCTAGTTTTGGGTTATGACAATGCATGAGAATAACTGGTGAAGACATAAAATATATATATGTGCAAACATATCACCCCAGTGCTTTTGAGTGAGTAGATCTGTGATAAGGCCCTTGTAATGTGTGCTCTCTTAAAACTTTCAATTGGATGTTGATACAAAATCAGATCTGAGTACATGTGACATCAAAGTTAAAAAATATTAAAAGAGATTTCAAGCAGAAGGGTGGTAGATTGAAAACTTGCTTCTCATGAAATCAATTTATTGTGAAAATTAAAATGAACTGAGTAGAGGAGACATTAAGGAAATAAAAAAATAAATGTTAAAGAATCTATGCTAGTATGTTATTTTAATTGACATCGTGGCTGTACTAATGGACTGAAACACAGGAACAATTGTGAGGATGGCACACAATGGGCAGTGCTTCATTCTGCTGTGGAGAAGGTTGCTGAAGGTCACACAGACTTGATGGCACATAACAACAGTATGTTATTTGCTGAAATATTTTAAATCAATAACCAGATATGCTTATTTTGTGTTTCATGTTGTAATATATATGCATGGCTAATTCTTAAAAACAAAATACAAGTAAACCAATAAACAAAATAATCCTAAATGCTTAATTCTCAAAATATGAAATTGTGAGATCGGTCAGGAATAATATCTCTATAAATAAGAATGGAAAGATTTAATATTTCATAATATCTGTTTTCTATCTGATGCATTTTTATTTAAAGTATTGTATTCAGTATAATGCTTATACTTATAAATACACTTAAAATATATTCATTTTTATTGCCTTATAACTAAGCTGTCATTCCATAGATTTATCAAAATGAATGAAAAACAGACATTTTGTGTGGTGAATCAGTTATTTAAGAAGATGCTACAGACAGATTCTATGAAGATAATGAGGATTTTTTAAAAGTTTTTGGATTTCCAATTTGAATGACCAAGTTTGTATTGAATTGGATTTTAATTAGGGGAGATTCCACCCAGGTTTATAATGAGATTAGTTAATGGCACAGGTACACTTTTTTTGGTTAGATTTTCAAGTACTCTTTCTTTTACATGAAACTAGAAATACAAAGAACTTTGTCACCTTTCTTGGAGTCTATTCCTTTTTTTTTCTGTAATTATTGGATTTTACATAAAACAACTATAGTATGCAGAGAAAACAACCTAAAGAAGAGAGAACAATTCCCTTTAAGTTAAAAGTGTCTGTGCAATTAAATATTCCCTTTACTCATTGGGTCTAGTTGTAAGCAAGATTATAGCACATTTACCTTTAATGCTCTAACTCCCAGTCATTGTCAAACCAATGAGATCTTTGTTCAAGCAAATTATTTGCAAGGCAGAACAACTATAGCTCATAGGTGTGATTTGTTAGAAAACCGTGTAGGATTTTTACATACTAAAACTAAACAAAACATTAAAAATGCAATTGGCAGTTAGCAACCTTTTGCCTTTGGAAAATTTGGCAGTGGTTGTATGCTTGGCATAACAAAGCAATGTCAGTCAAAACATACCTTATGAAGAGAAATAACACAGGAACAAAAATAATTGAAGAAAATAAAACACCAAGTTACTGAACTACATTTCTCTCTCATTTTTATTCTGTTAAACAAGTTTATTTGAAAGTCAACTGTTTTCAATGCACCGAACTGCCTATGCCATTAATGAAAATAATAAACATATATCCATATATATTGCCTATTTAATCATATCTGCATAGAGACAAAAAACTTTTTCTTTCTCTGCAATTAACAGGTGGTCTGATGTAAGCTACACTTTTATATTCAACTCTTGTAAACAGCTTAAAAACATCTTGATACTATACGTATTTCTAAAATGTCCTAATAAATGAATTTAATGTAATATTAGATTGTGATTATTAGAAATTAATAGCAATTTAATGTTTCTTATATTTACAGTGTGACTGTCAATTACATGATGTTTTTACCCATGGGATAATGAAAAGCTCCCAATTTCAATCTGTGGCTGTTTGTCACTAACAAAACACAGAGCTTCTAGAAATTAGTCCCCTACTGAGCCCACCTGTCTTCTCACATGGAGAGAGCATTATTATGTCCATCAGTGTGCCTTTACAGAATAATATATTTTTAAAAAGACTAAAATTTTCCTAAAGCATCAGACTCTGGTTGCTTTTATTTAATGAATTAATGGATTTATTTTATTAAAAGATCATTTTATTGGAGGCTCTTACAGCTCTTATAACAATTCATACATCAATTGTACCAAACATATTTGTACATATGTTGCAATTATTATTTTCTGAAAATTTACTTTCTATTGAGCCCTTGGTATCAGCTCCTCTTTTTACACCGACCCCCCCAGCCTTTGCTTTATTTTATTTTATTTACTTTTAAATATTTGTAGGGTTTATTAGAGAAGCTAACATATTACAAATTCCTTCTTTTTCCAAAATTTGTGTTCAATGTCCAGAGATACAAGGAAAGAGTAATCACAGAATTGGGCAGAGAAGAACCTTATGTACAAATACGTTTGCTTTTAGTCATATAAAAAGTTTACTAAAGACATAGATGGATATCACTTTGGCCCTACTTGCCTCTTAGTTTGTTGTACTGTGGTGACTTGCATAATGCTGTGATGTTGGGAATTATGACATCTTATTTAAAACACCAGCATGTCACCCATGGCAGACAGGTTCCAGACCAAGAACAAACTAGGAAGAAGAAATAGGCAACTCACTTATGGGAGACTAGACACTGAAAAAAATCCACACAAATGGACCAATAAACATCATTGTAAACTAGAGAAGACTGAAGTTATTACATGATTTGTTTACTTGAATCAACAACCAAAGCTTATGAAAGCAGTGGTCAAGAAATCAAACTACTTATTGTACTGGGGGAAATGCTGCACAATACCTCCTTAAAGAGGACTGAGTAGCCCTTAACAAAAGCCACCATGCTATTTTCAATCACCTCATATGCACATGAAAACTGGACAATGAATAAAGAAACATGGGGGAAGAATTAATACATCTGTATTACAGGATATCTAGAAGTCAAAATTGACTTGATGGCAGTGAGTTAAGGGGATTCTGGTGTTGTCAAAGAATATTAGAAGTGTCTTGAATGGTCAGAAGAACAAAAAATCCATTTGGAAAAAGGACAGTCTGAATGTTTTATTGAAGTAAACATGGCAAAACTTCATCTCCCTAACTTTGGACAAGTTATGAAGGAGGCCAGTCTCTGGAAAAGATCACCAGGCCTGGACTAAAAGCAAAAATCAGGAAAACTCTCAGTGATGTGGTTTGACACGGAGGCTAACAATCAGATTAAACTTAAATACAGTTATAAGAATGGTACTGGAGAAATTCAATATGCAATGCAGAAGGCACCAAGGTACGTTACACCAAAGAGCATATTGCTATGAAAGACAGAAGACATGCAAGAATGATAAAATATTGTCCCTGGTTGAAAAGACTTCATACTTTAAAAGTATAGGAAAATACAAAATGTATCTGTTATTCATATTATTCTCAAACATGCATTAGCTTCTCTGACTATCCGAATTTTGAAGAGAATGGAGAAGAAATTGGCAGAAAAGAGGGGTGGCTTATTAATAACTTCCATTTAAAAGTTAACATTTTGGAACTTTAAAAAAGAAGAAAAGTAAACTAATGCCTATGACACTGTATTTGAATGGCAATATTGTACTAATAGAGTAGCAGTGATGTGGTAAATCAAATGGCAAAATAGGGAATAGATAAATTTGACATACAGGGAGGTAAAATGTCCCTTTATAACATGAAAGTTGCATCATCTGATGATCATCCACTTTCCAAAAGATACTATCATTCTCTCCTTTTTTCTTAAACAGTGGTAAACCTTACTGCATATGTTGAACGGACTTTGACACCTGATTCAACCAAACTTCAAATGTACTTTTTTAGGGCTTACCTGTGGATAATGCAATCATATGTAATTATATATAGTAGATACCTATAATACATTTAATGAATAGATAAATGAATCAACAAATGACTGCATAAGTCTTTATAGCATGGTTTCTGTTTAAATAAAGTTTATATAGATTGTAATTTCCGATTTATAAAACTGGCATGTGAAAATAAATTATAAATCTCAAATATAACAAAGCAAGCACAGCAAGAAAGAGAAAACATAAATGTTTGATTTGTGCATACTACAGATTTTACACAATTTCATTATCATATAAATAGCTCACATATATAATCTTCCGTGCACTAATTCTGATAAATGTAACAGTAAAAAGTAAGATTAATAGAGTCTTACTTGTAAGGTTTGCTACATGTTATATCTACAGCACTTTTCAGCAGTTATATTGTGCTCTGAGAAACTTTGTGTACTGTGTTAGTGATTTAAAATATCTGCTTACTTGTGTTTTTATGGGCTGCTAGACTATGTAAAACTGCTGGTTTGATCTTAACTTTTGATACTTAGATTTTTGCAAGTTTTGAATCTTTAAAAATGTGCTTGGTGATCATAAAAGAACAAAGTTGAAATGCTTTGAAAATTAGGAGATGATAATTAAAAAATTCTTAAATAACCAGAAACCCTATACTGAATTTTGTAGCCAGCCATCATATTTTCTTTGATATGGTTAATATTATTATATCATTTATTCTTATTTAATTATCAATTTTTTATTTTGGTAAACATTAACATATATCATCTATAAATGGTAACTCAACTGCATAGAAAAACAAACAAAAATGCTACATAGCCCCCAAAGTCAGGAGAATCACTGCTTAGTTTTGAAAACATTTAAGGGGGGAAAAATGAAAATCAAGAAGCTTCAAAATGGCACCCAGGTAAGCAGCCCATAGGGGGACTTCTGCAGAGATTGGCCTGGTGTCTAGGAGGTCAAGTGAGAGGATTCTGGTGAGTGGAAAAATCCCCCCAAAAACCCTAGCACCCCATGCCCCAAGCGGGAGGCATCCCTGCCCTGCATCTGCTTTGCTACAAAGTCCCAGATATCTGGGTCATAAACCAGGGATTTTTCTGCCAGCTGTGTGGTTTCTGTTGCTCTCAGTCAACACCCACCAGTGCCCTCCCCGCCCACCAGGCCTGGTCACCACCCCAGTAACTGGATGGCTCTCATGTTGAGCTCCTCAAAGCCACGGTTTGACCACCACATAGCAGCTGTCCACTAACGGCATCTACCAGGGGGAGCAGCTCCCTTCTCCCTTGGTTCTGTGAGGCAATGATTCCACCGACAAGCTCTGGTGCCTCTCAAACAGCCACCCAGGGCACCAGGGACTGACCAGCAGCAAATTTGATCACTTGTGGCTCTGGGGGTACCCTGCACCAGTACCTGGTACACCTCCACCCGCAAGCAGTCATATCTGCCATGTCAACGGGGGCACAACACCCGCCACTTCCTAACCACCTAAGCTCATTGAAACCCTGGCCTCTCGTAGTCTGCATGGAGTGGTGGATGCCATTTTCCACCTACATTTCCAGCACTGCAGCTCCTAGAAGCCCCCACCCCTCCCAGCCCACAAGTGCACCACACTGTACACCACTTTCCCTGGTGGCACAGATAGTCGTGGCCTGGGTTTCTTTATGCTCACGTGGCAAGCGCCCCTGCCCCTGGAGGCACAGATAGTCAAGGATCGTTGTAGTCCAGGCTTCTCCCAGCCTGCATGAGCAGAACAGTGCAGAGTACATCCTTGGTCCAGAGGATATCTTTCCCCCAGATCTAGCCTAGCTGTGGGTTCCAGTCTGGGATAAGTGACCCAGTTCGAGGGTCAACCCGGCCCACAACAGACACACTTCTTTAAACCCCAAAGTGGCCACCACCCACCCATCGACCCCCTGTAACCCTACTGTTGTACCCGGAGCTCTCCATCAGTCATACTGAGTTCCCCAGAGCTGCTTCCACTGTGCCCACAAGCTCCACCCTGTGGGGGCTCTCCCTCAGGCACCAGCACCAGCACCAGCAGCAATGCGGCTGTTCCCTCCCCCACTCAGCATCCCTTCCCATGGCAGAAAGGCCTCCCTAATATTGTCCTCCATTAGGTGCCTATAGAAAAAAAAAAAAATATATATATATCCAAAAAAAGGATGCAAACTAGGCCCTGACTGGCCATAACAACTCAGCAAAGGGGCATACATACAGTGACCAGCCTCACTCTGGTCTCTGACGCCCCTCATCGCTGTTGAGTACCGAGTTGTCATGGGACCTGCCTACACAGCAGTCTGACTCTCCCACCTCCAAAGTAGGCCAAAGACAGCCTTTGAAAACACTATTTTCAGTCACACAGAGAAAGAACACAGAGCCTCTTGGTCACCCAGAAATATGGTGTCCAGCTCTGTGAAATCATCACATATACAATAGCATAACTCATCACTCCCAACAAGAAAACAAGAAAGACAAATCACAACAGTAGAGCTAACAATGCTAATAGAAGTATCAGATGTGGATCTGACACAAAAAGAAAATTTCAGAGAGCTGCTTGTAGTAATACAGGAGATGAAGGAAGTTACACAGAGTAAGGATGCAACTATAGAGGAGATGATGTCCACAATAGAGGAGATGAAGTCTTTGGACCATAAGGTAATAAGGAGCTAATGGATGAAATAACAGAAGCTATACACAAGATCATAGATCTCACAACCAGACTAG
The DNA here is from genome assembly GCF_000313985.2 of Echinops telfairi. NCBI lineage: Eukaryota > Metazoa > Chordata > Mammalia > Afrosoricida > Tenrecidae > Echinops > Echinops telfairi. The sequence continues at coordinate 28,964,019 of NW_022103908.1, read as the reverse complement.
AGAAGGCTGAGAATCATATTAGTGATCTTGAAGATAATTAGCCAGACCTCAGAAAATGAGAAAGACAGTCAAACAAGATAATAAACAAGGCAGAAAAAACTTGAGATCAATGACAGATGCTATGAAGTGGAACAACATACGTGTTATTAGCCTACCAGAACAAGACGTAGTGAAAAAGTTGACAGCTAAACTAACAAGGGAATTTCTGGAAGAAAACTTCCCCACCTTAATAAATGAGAATCAGACATTCATAGAGGAAGCAGATAGGACACCAATTAGACTAAACTCCAGGAAGAACTCACCAAGGCATAAAATAGTTAAACTATCCAATTGTGAGAAAAAGAGAAAAATTCTAAGAGCAACAAAGGAAAGGAAGACAGTCATATACAATGGCTCTCAGGTAAGTATATGCTTAGACCTACGAACAGAAACCATGAAGAGGAGGAGAGAGTGGAGTAACACCTTTCAAAAGTTGAAAGAGATGAACACCTCCCCAAGAATCCTCTACCCAGCCAAATTATCCATTATCTTTATAACGCCTGAATTTTTAACTTCAGGAAAAAAAAAATTTTTTATTCTTCACTTTCATAGTTATCTATCTATCTATCATCTATCTATCTATCTATCTATCTATCTATCTATCTATCTATCTATATATTTAATTAAATGTTACAAAAACATCATGCTTGGCATTATAGGGTTAAGATAGAAGGAGAGATAAGAGTCTTCCAGTATAAGGAAAAGGTCAAAGAATAAAAGAATATGCTGTACAACACTCAACCTGGTGGAAGATCCTTGTAAACTCACTATGGCCAGAAGACCAAAATCCACCAAGCAAAAACAGGAAAACACCATATAGTCCAACACCAACCAAAAGCTAAT
>NW_022103908.1:28960113-28962386 GCF_000313985.2 Echinops telfairi | reverse complement strand
GAGATTACTCAGAAATCCTTCTTGGATAACCATGCCATAAAGCTAGAGATCAATAAAAAGACCAGAAAAACTAGGGCAAACAATTGGAGGATGAATAATGATGTTCTGCGACATGAGTGGGTATTGACCCAGGTTAGAGTGGAGTTTAAAAAGTTTTTAGAAACTAATAGGTATGAGAATGCAATGTATCAAAACTTATGGGATATGGTGAAAGCAGTTATCAGAGGTAGCTTGATAGCAATAAGTGCAAATATGAAAAACGAAGAGAGACTTATGACTGATATGCTTTCACAAAACCTCCAGAAACTAGAACAGAATCAACAGAACAATCCCTCTAATAGCAAAATAAAAGAAGTAATAAAAATCAGGGCAGAGTTGAACGAGTGGGAAGACAAAAGAATAATGCCAAACATTAATTCAGCAAAAAGCTGGTTCTTTGAAAGGATCAACAGAATCTACCGACCACTGGCAAACCTAACCAAAGAAAGGAAATAGCAAACAATAATAGGCAGGATGAGGAATGAAACAGGGGAATCAAAACAGACCCCAATGAAATTAAAAAGATAATCACATAGTACAATGAAAGTCTGTACTCTAATGAATTCAACATCATGGAAGACATGGACAAATACTTGGAAAAACAAAGAAGGGGAAAGGGGGGAGGGGGAGGGAGATAATGGGGGGGGCCCACAAAAATGAGAAAATGCCACTTGGGGAGCAGGGAACTAACCCACCCAAGGGGGAAAGTATTGGTTTTATCTCTACAGAATTGTGAGTGGACATGCAGACCCTACAACAGTGCACCAAATTATGAGGTCAACGTGGCCACGTGGAAGAATGCATGAAAAGAGAGGGGGCTACAGGACTAGCTCCCAACCAGAGCCAAACTGACTTCCTCCCTAGAAATAGGTGTGATATGGGACTACACTAAACCCACAGGTTGGAGAGGGGCCAACATGCCACACCCACATGGAAGCAGATGAGGAAGGAAGAAAAGGGACAGCCAGACTGGACCCATACTGGCACACCAGGCCTGGAGGACGGCTGGCACACCAGGCCCAGAGAACCACATCCCTCTGGGGAGCTGATGGGACACAGAGGCGACTGTGGGGCCGACAACAGCTCATGTCATGTTGTCCCCATACTGGAGCAGACTGCAACAGAGGACAATTCTGAAGATATATGGTGGGTAGGTAGTGAGGTCTGAATCCCCCACAGTGTGGCAACCCAAGAAGGAAAAGATTAACAGACCAGCAACTGGAGCAAAGCAAAGCTATAAAGCCCCTGAAGAGCCCCCCAAATTGACTCCAGGCCGGTAGAGGCAGCTCCCAGAGTTCCCCCATGCCCAGTGGGGAGATAGTCATGAAAGTCAGCCAACAGACCTGGAATTATGTCTCTATTTTCTCTCTCTCTCTCTCTCTCTTTTCCCTTTTCTTTATCAATCTTTTGTTTACATAATCTGGTGTCAATTTGAGGATTAAGAGTGTAGAGGTAGAGTCTCTAGGCCGTCAACCAGGGTACAGGCAATGAGGCCTCTGTGTGGACTTGGCCTTCCCCTAAGGATTCTGGGAATTCCTGGATTTCCTCCTTGGAGACTGGAGACAGTGTCTCTCTGGGCTCGCTCCCTTGGATACTCTCTACTGACCATACTCACACCCTGAGAGGCATTCTAATGACAAGACACATGGCACTATGCTGATAGACCTGTGTGCTGGGAACTGGAGAATCCTCATGCGACCCCTGGACCCAAAGACTTTCTAATCACTGGCCTGTGATATTCCTGCATCTGGCATCATTGCACGTTTGTGAGTTTGAAGAGGATTTTATAGATTGGTATCAGACATAGGGGCTAATATCAGACTTTTGGCCTTGGACTGCACTGGGTTAGGATGCTTTCTTAATGTATAATTACCTTTTATATAAAACTGTCTTATTCGTATGAGTTTCTATGGATTTGTTTCTCTAGTGTGCCTGGATTAACACAGTCTGCTTTCCTACTTGTGTAAGACAGGCATGGGAAGCAAGTCTGAAGAGAAAACAGTAGGACCAACCGTCCTGGGAGACTTGGGGGGTGAGGGTGGCAGGGGAAGGGTGCGGTGATCAGGCAGCACCACAGACAGGGGAACAACTAAGGAATTAGAGTCAACAAGAAGGAGGAGATAGAGATCCTGGGGGAGTCACAGCAAGCGCAAACTAGCTAAGAGGAAGTACTAAGAGGTGGAAAAAGGGTGAAAGTGATGGTGGGGCAGGAGGAAGGTAAAAGGAAACATAAG
>NW_022103908.1:28947921-28957553 GCF_000313985.2 Echinops telfairi | reverse complement strand
CAGATTGAGTAAGTATGGTGAGAGGATACAACCCTGTCCCACACCTCGTGTGCGTGCGTGTGTGTGTGTGTGTGTGTGTGTGTGTGTGTGTGTGTAAGCTTAGAATTTAACTCAACTTTATGGCAATGAGCTTGTTTTTAGTTTGGGTTTAATATAACCTGGAAGCCAGGAAAGATCTCTAAGGAAAAGAAATCCTCAAATTGGCTCTTGTTACACGAAGCAAATTTAGAATGATTTGGATGTAAATGGGCATTGTGAGAAGAGGGAAACTAATAAAAGGGCAGATGTTGCAACCGAACATTTTACATTTTTAGAAGTTGAAAGAGTTACGCTTACTAAAGAACTAAATGCTGAAGTGAGTATAACTGTTAGTGTATCTCTTATTTCTAATGAGGAAAAGATTATATATTTTATGTCAGGTTAAATGATATTACTATAAATAAAGGAGTGACTGAAAGTTTTTAATAGAGAAAAATCACTTTAAATTTGATACAAGTGTAACAATCTAAAAAATACATTTTGTCGATATAGTGACCCTGTTATTGCTTATGTTATTTATGTTAAGCCTTATAACTTGTGAAACTAAACAAAGACAAGGATATTAGGGATATTAGGGATATTAGGGAAGTGGAGGATGGCATAATTCAAAAATTACTTAAGTTTAGAAGTAAATAATCACCAAATGAAAATAAAAAACCTGCATTAATTCCCAAATTGTTTATATTAAAGATATTCTTCTGGTAGAAATTTCCAAATTGATTTCCTTTAATATCATCTCTAGTAAAATTAAAATTGTACTCATTTTCACAAAATATTAAGTGACCTTTCATCCTTCATTCTTGTCAAGGATCTGTGGTGATGCAGTGGTAAAGCACTGTCTACGACTGTGTCATCAGTTACTGGTACTCACTAGCAGCTGTGCCAGAGCAAAGACCCAGTCATCTGTTTCCATAAAGCTTATAGTCTAGGAAAGCCTCTGGTGGCTGTTTGACTCAGTCCTAAAAGATCACTATGTAGTAGAATTGACTCAGTGGAAGAAAATAGAAATTACTCTATTTAAGTCTTCATAATGTTTCCAATCATCTTCTTTCAAACAAGTTTAATTTATCATTAAATTTCTTGCTCAATATATTCTTTTTAAAAGATAGTTGACTATATTTATCTAGGCTAAAATTTAAAACAATCAAATTTTTACATATAACTACAATTCAATTTTCAAGCTGAGATCATTTAACAATTTCTTGATATGACAGTATTTTGCAATTAAGAATAAAGATTCAAATTTTCCCAGCTATCTTGATAAATCCATTAGAATATAACTGCTTTCATTTGACTCATCTCTTGAAGCCATTCAACCTCAGCCTGATTCTTCATGGCACTTCAATCATGAATACTGTTTTTCTGTTTTTAAACTGTTCTGCTAGAAGAATTTGTGTAAAGTTTGCATTATTGCTTGCATAAATTTTGATAGTATTTAACAGAGAAAACATCTAAACAGATTTATTTTTCGTGTCTAGTTTTTTTGATCTTAAGAAAGGTTTGTTGTTGATGTCTGTCTCATCTATAGAAAAGAAAGTTTCACGTTATGTATTACTTCATGAGATAATTTGTGTCATTTGGCTTATTGGAAAAGAGTTGTACTTAATGGTATTTTGTTAATTACCTACAGAAAATTTATATTTTTATCTGGGATGTTTATCTGATAATCTAACAATTTATGCATAATTTGCTTGTTTCAACAACTTACATTTAATGATATATTTGGATTTAAACTTAATTTTGGAAGGTTTTTTAATCCTATATTAATATATTTGGGGATGAAGACCAAGAATTGTAGCTTTCTGTATGGATTACAACTGAATGTAAATAAAACAAGGAAAATTTCACAGCTGGACCAATAGGTAACAAACGCCATGATAAATAGAAAAATGGTAGAAATTGTCAAGGATTTTGTCTTGCTTGTGTCCACAATCTACGTTCATGGATCAGATGTTGAAAAGGAAGGATGTTACTTTGTAGACTAAGGTATACCAGATCCAAAGCAGGCTATTTTCAATCACCTTATATGCATATGAAAGTTGGACATTGAATAAGGAAGACTGAAGAATAATCTATTCATTTAAATTATTGTCCTAGCAGAGAATATTGAAAGTACCGTGAACTGCCAAAAGAACAAACAAATCATTCTTTAAAAAAGTACCTCCAGCATGCGTGTTAGAGACAAGGCTGGCAGGACTTCCTTTTTCAGCCATTAGACATGTCAGGAGAGCCCAGTGCCTGGAAAAGGACATAGTGATGGATGAAGAAGAGCGGTATCAAAAAAGAGGATGGCCCTCAAGAAGGTGGATAGAGACAGTGGCTGTAACGATGGATGCGAACATGAGAACAATTGGGCGATGCTTTACTGTGCTATACATAGGGTTGCTGAGTCAGCACCAACTTGAGGGACCCTAACAACACACTAGCAAACCACTATTTCCCCTTTTTTCCGCCATACTTCTTTTGCCATATGCTACTGTATTGAGGAATTTGTTGCTTTGTTTTAATTTCCCATTATCTTCACTATTGTCAGATTGGTGACACTGTTTACTTCTTAAACATTTTGTAGTTGCCATGCAGATTGTCATATATAGATTTAAATTGTCACAAACCTGTTTTGAATAATATTATACTACTTCATACATAATATAAAAACTTTAAATATTTTTCAATGGTATACATAACAGGGAGTACCTCCCCAAAATGGGAATTGTGCTGGGCTGAGTGGAGCTTTCATAGTACACATTTTTCCCATGAGAGGAGCATCCATCAACTTGCTCTGAATTAGTGCACCCAGTGGCATTGCCTGGGAAGGTTCTCTCTGGTCACAGTGAATTTTTTTGTAGAAGCAATATCACTTGAACCTTGCTTTTTGTGCTGGCTGATTTAAGAGAATAGTATGTGGCTGTGAAATTTTGTTTCCTGCTTGGGAAAAATGCCGCAGAAGCTCTTGTGGTGTTGAACACTGCTTACAAGGACAGCAATATGAGAAAAACTCAAGTGTATGAGTGGTTTCCTCGTTTCAAAAAAAGTGAAATGTTGAATAATGACAAACCCCATTCTGGACATTCATCAATTTACCGAATGGACAAAAATGTTGACTCAACTGCATTTGGAGTTAATTTCACCAGGTCAGACTGTAAATCAAGTTTTCTATTTAGTGGTTCTGAAAAGATTGAGCAGCAGCCACCTCACTGTGTCAGTTTTTGGCAAAAACAAACAAACCAGCCTGCCTCTTTTGCCCCACACACCTTATTACTTGACCTTACTCTGTGTGACTTCTTTTTGTTTCGGAAAATGAGGGACATGAAAGAACAGTGACCTGATGATGTAGTAGTGAAGAAAAAAATGAGGAGGTGCTGTCTGCCACCCAAACAGATACATTTGAAAAATATTTCCAAAAATGGAATTGCTGATTTGGCAAACATATTAAGTATAATGGAGAGTACTTTGAAAGTGATGTTTGTTTTGTAAAAAAATGTAAATACATAGCTTTCCAAAAAAATCCATTTGGGGGGTGGTACTCCTGTGTGTGTGTGCACGCATTCACTTACAATAATTATCTTGTAGGTTATTTTAAAATAACTCTTAAAACCTGTCTTTCATATTTACCTGCATTCTTATAATTTCCAGAGTTCTAACTTCCATAATTTTATTCTTCCACTGAATAACATTTTAAAACAACTTTTAACTTTTAAAGTCTTACTGGCAATATAGTCTCTCAGATTTGCTAATAATTTATTTCAATATAAAGGACACACTCTCTTACAACCTTCCCTCTCATCAGTCACCTGTCATTTATCTGTCTTCAAAGTGCAGTTATTGCTACCTTAGAATGTCTCTTAATTGCTTCTTCAGTTTTTGATGTCCCTCCTCAATCCATTCTCATAAAGCTAATTATTATACTAAAAATAGATTAAGTTGTATCCTTTTTAAAAATCCAAAACCTCTCAATGAGCTTAGTACAAATTTCCCCTTCTTAAGTATATCCTAAAAATTCCTTCATGAATCATATCTAGAAACACCCTAGCCTCATGTTGCATTGATTTTTCTAACTCATTTCTATCTGCCTTGACTTACTTTCAGGTAATTGAATAAATTAAGTGTTTACTTATCTCACAATATGAGCCAACTATATTGTCTTCACTGATGCTTTGCTTGATAATATTCTATTTACCCTTTCAGTTCTATAAATAACCCCCTAAAATCTGCTTGGTATGATACCTAGATTCATATTCGATAGAACTTTTATAATTTCTCATATTGTTCTTTATTTCTTATAGATGGACCAGCACTTGTAAGTATTTGTGTATATGTGGTAGATTAAATTATTTGTTCAATGCCTATCTGTCCACATATTGTAAGATTTAAAAGAGCAAGACTATGACTAGTTACATTATCACTATATCCTTACTACTTATAATAGTCATGAAATTGAAAGATTCTTAAAGAACATTTTTGACCGAATGGATTTATTTATTTTAAAGATTATTGTACTGTATTTTATATTATTTGGTTCTTTTAAAAATTTATGTTTTAGACTATGTTCTAAAGTAGAACAGTTATATTATTAAATGATATTATAGAAATACTATTACTTTAAAATGTTAAATTGATAAGACTAAACCTTATGGTGAAAAAAATGTATGAAAATGAATAAGAAATAATTTTGTAACTATATCTACTATGTAAAGACAGGGTATGCTAACAGGAGCCCTGGTAACACAGTGATTATGCTTTTGACTATTAACCTAAAGGTCCACAGATCAAACACACTCGCTTCTCCTATGGGAAATGGAATTGTACCTTCCATAAAGACTGCAGGTTGGGAACCTGGGGCCAATTTCACCCTGATTTATAGGGTGGCTATGAGTTATAATCAATGTAATTGTATTTTTTTGGGATAGGATAGAATTAAATAATAAGACTACATGTGTAAAGAAATATTAACTGATTAAAATTTACTTATACATACGTAACCATTTTAAGAAAAATAAGCCTTACATAGTGGACTAAATGTACTATGAAATAACATTACATTACTAGATCATTCTTAAAACGGACATGAAACATTGAGCAAAAACAAATTTTAACAAAAAGAGAATGTGATAACTCCGTGGTGTGAATTCATTCGTAACAGGAAAAGATATTTGAACTTCTTTTAATGTTGACACCTCTCTCAGTATTTGCGTTTGTTTTATTCTACTTATAATCTTGTTCTTGCTGTCATTCTATTAGGCTAGATGAATAGGGGCACAGCATCGTATTTTCTTATGCATTAGTTCCCATCACTGTGATACAAACTAATTTGTTAATTGCTGTGATTGTGTGGATTTCTTTTTCTTTTTTACTTCGGCAACCTGGTGTAATAGCTTAGAGCTACTGTTATATGTGACAAAGCACTCAGAGAGTTCTTGGCTATAATCTTCACAGGAGCAGTTGGTCAGGTTTTCTTCCTAATGGGCTGCTGGCTTGGTTTGAATGGCTAACCTTCTGGTTAGCAACCAAGTACTTAATCATTGCATCACCGGGGTACCTCCTAGGTGGGCACTGCCATTGACTAAATTTAAAGGGTTAAAATACCTTAATATTGGATTGATATGAAAAATATACCTTTCCAAATGAAAACTGTTTTGTAGCAAATGTGAGGACAAAGTTTATTCACACAATAGTATCATCTTAACAGCTATATTGCTGCCTTAGCTTCTCTATATTTCTTTCATGGCTTAAAATGCATCTCATGTAAACATTCCTTTAAGGAGAATGAGCAATAAATCTTTAATAAATTCCTAGACAAATATCTAGGTTGAGTGACAATTATTTTGCTACAAAAGTATCACTGATAAATTGTATTAAAAATAAATAAGCTAAAACTTATTATTAAAAGCCTTTTCTAGAAGATAGTATTTATATTTGAGTTTGTCAGGAATTAAGCAGCCATAGATTTTTAATGAAGCATGGATGAATATACGGATCACTTGAGACTTGTTGCCACATCAATATCCATAGGATAGCATCTTATTAAACTATTCCTGCTCTTTTGTTAATAGGATTTATACATTCAATATTAATAATAGATGGGCATTTTAAATTCATTTCTATTGTAAAACCCTATTTGTACTCCTGAAGGAATATTTTTATAACTGGTTTTACACAACTGATTTCTCGGGATGCATGTATTTAAGAGTCACTGTGCTTTAAAAATGTTTCTATGTGATAAAATTTTCAATTCACTTTAAATGAATTATTCATTTGTTAACTGGCAGACATGGTGTTTTCTGGCATTGATATCTTTGAAGGTGGCCTGAGGAATGATAAGTAAATCATTCTTCAAAGGATACATATTGTTCACTAATCTGTCAGAAAGAAATCATTCTCATCTTGCATGTTGATCTTTAGCGAATTGTTAATGAACTTGACTTCTAGGTCTGGCATAATCATGATTTTGCATAAATAAACTAGAAAATGTATGGTTTTCCCACAGTGTATAAACCATTTAAAACATGAATATCTATTTACGACCTTTAGTTCTGAGTCATGGCGAGAACAAAGGAGTAACCCAGGGCCCCTTTGCTCAGTAGGTTGGGGTAAATATACCTTACTTGTTTACTGACATGTGGTCTGGTATGAGCACTACAACTATGGGAATAAGAAATATACTTTTCCTCTATAAATATTCTGCTACTGAAGTAAAATGTCAATTTAGAAAAGTTTCTTCTTGGAGTTAAAGGTGCCATGCAATAGATACCAAGTTCATTCTGTTTATCCCATCTATATTAAAACACATTCTCTGCAGGAATGCTTTCCAAGATTCTTGGTTTCATAAAAAGAGAGAAACTATTGGGGATTTTCATGCTGTTGGCAAAAAATGAATTTGCTAAGAAAGACTATTAAATAGAAATGAGATCAAATGAAAACTTTCCCTTAGCCACTCACTAAAGAGTTGTTTAGTTCATATCCTCCCACCCTTTGCAGCATCCTGCTAGAGAAAACAGAGAGTAAATCATATCATTCCGATCCTGACCCTTAGAAAACTTAAAGTGAGAGTAAATTTCAAAGAAATAAATACGTATTGCAAAGCATACTATGAGTACATTCTTAGAAGAGGAATCACCCATAATTATGGGAGAACAACACCATTAGTGTCACAGTCAAGTACAATTTCACTAAAGATGTCTAAACATTTATGGCAGCATTACAGTGTCAGAAACAGCAGAAATTGAAGTGAGATGCAGAAGAGGATGTAGAATGAGGGCCATGACCAGTGATACCGGATAGATCTTCACTGAGAGCAGAGAATGTCAGAAAAAAATAATTGACTCTGCAAAGGCATTTGACTGCGTGGATCGTAACATATCAGAGATAATATTTCAAAGAATGGAAATTATACAACACTTCATTGTGTTCATGGAGGATGTATGCATTTACCAAGAGACAGTCATTCCAACAGAACAAGGGGTTTAGGAATCAGGAAACATATGCACTGAAGTTGTATCCTTTCCCCATAGGTAGTCAATCTATATTCAGAGTGAATAATTCAAAAAGTCATACTATGTGAAAGACAATATGATATAGGATTGAAGGAAGATATAGTAACAACCTGAGATAATGTATATGACACCCCTTGCTTGCTGAAATCCAAGCTACTCAAAGAGGTTACTGATTAAGATCCAAGACTAAAGCCTTTCAGTTTGGATTATATCTCAATAAAAAGAAAGCCAAATTCCTCACAAGTGGATTAATGACTAACATCATAATAAAAAAGCCTTAAAATTATAAATGATTTTATTTTCCTTAAATCCATAATCAGTGCCCATGGAAGAAGCAATCTAGGAATTGAAAGACAGGCTAGTTTAGTCAAATCTGTATCAGAAGAGTTATTTAAATGGTTGAAAAGCAAAAATGCCAAGTTGAAGACTAGTTGAGGCTGAGTCAAGCCATGGTATCTTCAATCACCTCATAAGCATAAGAAAGCTGGACAATGGATAAGAAATACCTTGGAAAATTTATGGTGTTAAAATAATTTTGAATATACAATGGATTGTCCGAATAACAGTAACAAAATCTATGTTAGAAGTGAAGCCAGAATACTCCTTAGAAACAAGGATGCTGACACTTTGTCTACTGCATTTTGGACAAGCTATCTGAACAGACCAATCCCTGGGGGAAAACATCATGGTGGGTAAACTAAGAAGGTTCTCACAGAGATAAACTGACACACTGGCTACAAAAATGAGTTCCAACATTGTGAAAATAAGGCAAAGTTAAACAAAATTCCTTCAGTGGTGCATGGTGTTACTAAGAATCAGAACTGAATTTACAATACCTGAACTGAATTTACAAACTTGAGTTCAATTTTGAGATGTGAGCATTGACATAGATACGGAACATCTCAGCCAATATGCTCCTTCAGCATCTCTTACATACTTTGGACATAATGTCAGGAGAGACTGATCCCTGTAGAAGGTCATCATCCTCTGTATAGTAGCAGGGCAGCCAAAGAAGGGCACCCTCAACAAGATGGATTAACACAGAGGCTACATCAATGGACTCAAACATTAGAACAATTATGAGGGTGACAGAGGACCAGGCAGTGCTTTGTTCTGTTGTACAGGGGGTCGATATGAGTACGGACCAACCCAAGGGCCCCTAGCAACAGCATGGTACTGCGAGGAGAACTCAGGTTCTAAGTGAAAGGTTGAATCTCAGAAGATAAACTTGGCGATCTGCTTATGAAATACCAGCCATTAAAAACCCAAGAAAGAACAAATCTATAGTTTCAATATGTACTTTGAGATGCCATCTATGAGTTGAAACCAACTTTTTAATACATAGCATCTTTTCAGGACTAAACATATAAATATGGAGGATAATGATTTAAATATACTATACAACTCAATTTGAAATGTAAAGCTGATTATTGGTTAAGTATATGTCAAAAAACTAATTATTTTGAAGACAATAAACAAAAGCATGAGTACTGCAAAATTATTAGTGAAGCATTATAAATTTACATTAATTAATGTGATTTAGACAGCATTAGACAGTTAATATAATAAAGCAGATGAAGTCTAGGTGTCTAAAGCTCTCAGCATATTTTAGTTAGAGGTCAAATTAATTGAAAGTAAGTAATATATATAACAAATATGATAATTATGGGTTTCAATAAATGTATAACAATGGATAAGATAATTGGTACCATATAACCAAAATAAATGCTGATTAAAATGTTTATTAATATATATTTTCTAATAACAATAAGCTAGAGAATACTTCCTTCATCCTTTAAAGACAAAATTATTTAAGACTTCGTCTTTATGTATTTATTTTCCCTTTGGGTCAAGCTGTCTATCAGGAAAAATCAACAATAGTTTAACATTTTTGTGTCTGACTTCTGTTTCTATGCAATATATTTCTTCTTTTGTTTGTTTTTTTCACTTTAAAATTGCAGTTCCTTTATTTAGGAAATCACAATTGTGTAAGTAGCATAAACACAGCTGGGTATAAGCCTGACTCATGGTGACGGAGCAGCACCTTTTATAAGAGAAGAAGGGTATAGAGGACCCTATAATCAGGAGGGCATTGCTCAGCCC
>NW_022103908.1:28942809-28946924 GCF_000313985.2 Echinops telfairi | reverse complement strand
ATAGATCTATTTCCCCATTCTCATATATAAATATATTTATATATGCACATGCCTTTATTTAGACCCCTATGTAATATAATTCTGATTTGAGGTGTGGTATGGAGACCAAAGTCAATTAACTATGAGGATGGTAGCACAGCACAGACAAAAAGGTCACATCAAAGGAATATGTGACATCTCAGAGAGATCCTTATTTAGAACATAATGTATCAGTAAGGGCGAGATCTAATTTGCTAGTCTCTTCTCTATTTTTTAGTCTCCAGAAATGGACTGTCTCCATGAATACGTTTATGGACATACATCTGCAATTGTAGGTGATTGTCCAAGATCCACACAGATTATAAACCACCTTTCTCATTGAAGTATGTGTTTTTTGTTTTGTTTTGTTTTTCTATTTTCCACACTGGGTTAATACTTCATGTCAAGCTCTGCCTCCAGGATAATAAAGTGACTGTTCGAGATGACCCTTGTTTGCTTTAAGCTGCAGCTGGTGTGATTCTTGTCACTTTTCCAAAGGTAATTCTTTGAAACTAAAATTCTGATATTGAGCAGACAAAGCAAAAGGATTTGTATCTGTGGTCTTCTGTCTATACCATCTTTGTGTTAATTATAAAGTTAAATTCATTAGATATTGGTAATATCCATTTATCACCTTAAATTCCCCATGCCCTTGTTATTTGTGAGGGCAATCTACTTTGTTCAATGATGTCACTGAGGTTTTATCTTGGTAAAATCTAATAGACTTTGTAATTGGCAGAACTAAAGGAGGGGCTATAAACTGAAATATGATGATGTGATTGAAGTGAAAGAAAGAGTGTTTTTGGATCAAGATACTCCAAAAGAAAAACAGATATTAGTTTGAGTTAATTCAGCATTTGAAAACTGTTTACATTTATTTTATTTATTTTCTTATTTTTAAAGTACTTAAACTCATACAATTTAAAATTTATTCTTATTCTCAATGACTAACATTTTATGTGTAAATTTAGATGACGTGCAACTGTTTATTAGAGTCTGTTTAAGTTTATCTCAATCTAAATATTTATTTTTATTTCCATGATAACTTCTATGGTACATGTAAAATAATTCCCAGGAGAAAATAGTATTTTATTAAGATACATTTTATTCTTTGTGAAGGCATTAAGGAAAGGTCATTTGAGATGATGATTCTCATACAATTTGACATAGAAAAAATATCATGGAATCAATTTTTTCCTTGTGTTTCTGGAGTACTTGGGATTAATTATTAGCTTATGATTACATATACATATTAATTTCTATTTGAATTGTTTACAGTCCTTAAACATTTTCTAATGAATTATTATTTATTTTATTTTATTCTTTTCTGTTCCAAGTGAGGGACAAAAGGTTCATTAATTCTCAACCAATCCACATTGACATATTTATTTGAATAGCAGTGGACCTTCTGATTTGCATTGGCCTTTGCACAATTTATGACACATGCATGATGTCTGAAAATCTCTCCAATACACTCACTAATCTATGTTTTCCTGTCACTTCCTATTTTATATAGGTAACTCACAAAACTCCACTAACATTCATGCAGTTCTTAATTAGCTCTTTGTTATACTGACTGGTTTCCTCTACTGATTCCTTATCTGCTAAACTGTCCCTATGTCCAGTTAAAAGGTGTTCTGTTTAATCAGATCTCTGAGCTAGTGAATAGTGTGTTTGAAGACATTTAAAGGCCTTTTAAATATTTGATAGTGGCATGAGTTACGTTGAAAATGTGCTGAATTTTAATTTTATCTAAAAATATTAATATCTTTCCATACAATGACGTTAACTACATTTATTTTGCAAATAAATTACTTTAGGGAGTAACTGTAAAACCATTTTTTTCTACGTGGATTAGAGATTTACTTAATTAGAGTCTATAAAAAAATAGATGCTCTGGGATTGTTGTTAGCAATAGAAGGTCAGTTTCTAGAACAAATATCCCTTTATGTCAACACCCCAAAACCCTATGAATGTGTCTGATTATGATCCTTCTTACTACTTTTAGTCTGTCTCAAAGGTAAAATCATACAGGTAGTAATCAGAAAAAAGGCTAAAATTCAAATTCTAAATGAAAAATCATACAATTCTTTGGGTCTAGCCTTTTTATTGCATTGCCTTATTTCACATGAGCAGAAACTGTGTATATTTTTAAGCTAACTCATACCTATTTATGTAAAATAATTAAGATGCTAAAACTTCTCAAAAAATAAATTTCTACTAGTGTGTTTCGTCAATTATAGAGTTTCTGAAGCACCATAAAGAATGCCTCATGTCCATCTAGAATCAAAATCGTTTCACTTGCTGCACTGGATTAGAGAACTTGAAAGAGACGCCTAATAAAATGCAGAAGAAAGAGAGGATTGAATGGTAAAAGATTGACCCTTTTATTTCACTTCTGAGACACTTTTCTCAGTGATATATGTTCATTAGACTTCTTAACTGCACAAAAGTTCCATCTCTACAATAAAACCACCATTGAGTCAGTTCTCAAGCACCTGCCATGTGTGTAGAGCCACCTGTTCTGCAGCAGCATATCTCCAACACCTGGCCTCACTCAGTCTGTATTATTCATCAAGCACGCATGTAGAAATTTTATATTGGCAGGCTGTTCTATATTGCTTTGAATCCTTAATTTAATGAAGTCAAGATAAAGAGGTGATGGAACAGAGAACCACACATATCAGTTGGCTTTACATGTTGCCCGTCTATGTACCTGCTGCTCACACGGTGTCATCTAAAATGCAGCTGTAAAATGAAATACAATAAATTGTACTTACCGAGTACCATATCTTCATATGTATTCCACTAAATCAAAAGTATTTATTGAAATATCTGCTCACAATTAGAAATCCAGGTCTAAATTCTGTACACTCAACTTACCCAAAAGAAATTTTAGGATAATATTATTGAATTCAAATAAAGGAAAGAGTGACATAGCAGTCAATTATTATAAACTGGTGGTTCTGTAGGATAATCGCAGGGCTGCTAACCCCAAGAACCTAACAGTATTGCCAGAGAAGAAAGACTAGGCAGTTTCCTCCTATGCCTATTTACAGTATGAGAAACCCTCAATGGCATGGTGTGGGGCCTTTGAGTTCCCTTATGGAGCAGGAAGTTCCACATTTGTATTGCTATCAGCAAAGTCAATGATTCAAACTCATCAGCTTTTCTGCAAGAAAAAAATAAATCTGTTTTGCAAACTCTAAGCAGGTCTACTCTGTTCTACAGCGTCGTTATGAGTCCAGAACAGA
The DNA here is from genome assembly GCF_000313985.2 of Echinops telfairi. Lineage (NCBI taxonomy): Eukaryota > Metazoa > Chordata > Mammalia > Afrosoricida > Tenrecidae > Echinops > Echinops telfairi. The sequence continues at coordinate 28,943,652 of NW_022103908.1, read as the reverse complement.
CAGTGGCAGTGACAATATGATCATTCGTCTGTCACATGTCTTTCAGTTTGAACAAGTAACAGCAGGGACTTCAGACTTAGACAGACTAGGAAGAAAGACCTGACAAATTGCCTCCAAAAAATAGCCAGTGAAACCCTAACGGATGGTCGGATCCCATTGCTCATTGGGTCTCCATGAATCAGGTCCACCTTGACAACAGCTATCAAGTACAACAAAAGAAATGCACAGTTGCTTAATTATAAGTTATCTCTCCACATGATTTATTTCTTGACAACATATTTATTTTTTTATATATGTATATACCCATAAACCAAACTGATTATAACCAATTTGATTCTGACTCATGAGGACACTATAGCAGTTAGAATTGCTCCATGGTACTTTCAATGCTATAAATTATTTTGGAAGGACACTGTCTCCTCTTTCTCCTGAGGAAACATTGATGAGTCCCAACACTGCGCTTTCTGTTATTGGCTGGACATTTAATCCACAGGGCTACCAAGATTGCTTAACAGGTGTGTATCTCAAACGCAAAACAAAGCACTGCTATCAAGTAGATCTAAACTCTGCAAGTTCTTCTACCAATCACAAGCTAAACTGTGGATCAGACCACTGTGACCCATAGGGTTTTCTTTTATAGACTTTTGGGTGTAGACTGTCAGACCTTTAAGGTAATCTGAAGGCTTAACATCTTCACTTAATAGGAAAGTTCCACAGACTTGCTTGGCATTATAGCAACACCTGTGCTTCCCATGATGTATTAGTCTAGGTACTTTACCATTTACTTTAATCACAGGGCATGGTAGCACTAAGAGTCGGCCTATGGGATCTCCTGGATTCCAG
>NW_022103908.1:28931981-28941498 GCF_000313985.2 Echinops telfairi | reverse complement strand
TTCCAACTGGAATGAAGACTTCGTGTCGAAAAACATGATTGTCTTCTCAGAGAACTGGGTTGATATAAGTGGGCAGTATATAAATTGGATAACTAAAATTGAGGGAGATAAAGGCATGAAGTGGTTGGCTTACAAACTTTCACACATGACAAGGAAGTTGTGCCTGCTTTTGAGGTGCATTGGCTGGGAACTGATCCCAGTTCTCCACCATGGAAGCAAGGCTTCTACTTCTGAACCACAATTTTTCCACACCAGAATATACATGCACACCTATGTTTATGCTAACAATTCTCCTAGGAATGACACTTCCTTTGTCTCTATATGTTTAAGTACTACTTATTAAACAGTACTTCTCTCAAAAGCAAATATCTCACATCTGGATCCCATGAGCCAGGTGTATTGTTATCATACCACTGTGATTTTACTTTTTCCAATTTATATATATATGTATATGTATATACATATATGTATATAAAATGTACTACCTCCTATTTTGGTTCTCAATATGCACATATTTTCTTCTATTATTTACTGAGGTTGTTCATTTTGCTTTTATTCTCAATTAGCCACAATATTTTGACTACATCTGGAATAAATTAAATGAATAAATCAATGAAGGAATATATTTTGTGATGAAGAAAAGTGTTTTGACATTAAAAATTCTTGAGCACTAGCCACTTCTCTGAAAGAGTAACACTTAGAAAAAGTGGAAATCTTAGAAAAAAATTTTAAAAGGATCATTATTGAAGAAAAGTGGTAAGAAATACCTTGATTAGAAAAAAATACAAAATAATTTGTTTTCTTTTTTAAAAACATTTTATTGGGGACCCATACAACTCTTATCACACTCCATACACACATCAATTATATGGATGTACAAAGCACATTGTACATTCGTTATCCTTATCATTCTCAAAACATTTGCTCTTCTCATTTTTCCCCCTCCTTCCCCACTTCCCCCTCCCTCGTGAACCCTTGATAATTTATAAATTATTATTTTGTCATATCTTACACTGTCCAATGTCTCCCTTCACCCACTTTTCTGTTGTCCATCCCCCAGGGATGAGGCTATTTGTAGATCCTTGTAATCGGTTCCCCCTTTCCAACCCACTCTCCCTCCACCCTCCAGGTATCGCTACTCTCACCGCTGGTCCTGAAGGGATCATCCATCCTGGATTCCCTGAAAATAATTTTAAAAATGGAAATAGCTGGAGCAAAAGCTCATTTTTTTAGGTAAGCAAGATAGAAAATAAAATGTATATTTCTGTTAGTATTCATATATGTTTTCATATAGATAGCATAGGTCTTCATGATGTCATTGGCTGACAGATTACGGAAACAGCAATTTTAAAAAGAAATCACATAATTCACAGTCAACAAAAGATTTGAATTTGTCTCTTTTATTTACCTCCGTTATTCACTTAGGACTTGAAGGTGTGTGCTATCATTTCACAGTGATCCTATTTCAATGCTTTCAACAGACAAGACGAGTTTATGATAGGTATTTGACGCAACACACATTTGGTAAATCTTAATAACATCCAGTTACACCTACATAATAAATTACTAATAAAAAAACTTTGCCTGTGACGTTTTTACTATTCTATTATCATCAACCCTTGCAAAAGCACATATTCTAATTGTAAAAAGAAAAGCTTTCACAAACATTGTGACATTTGATTGAATTGAGTTTCAAAACCATTCCTTATTAAAATATTTTCTAAGTTAAATTGCCCTTTAAAACCAGTACTAAGTGGACCTATAAGTGTAACTGGTACTTCTTCCCTTGAAGTAGCTAATATATTTCAATGTGATACTTTTCCAAAAATGGTCATGTCTTTCTCTGCCTGCCATTTACAGCATCATGTTAAATCTCCATTACACCAACTCAGGTTTCCTAAGCGTACTGATCACAGCTGATAAACAGATGAACAAGACTTTTGGTAGTCAAAATTAAGTAAATGGTGAAAAACAAATAAATGCAACACCATACACACACAAATAAAACCTTTTAAAGATCATTCAGGTCTTCCCCAAAATTTTATTTGAGATGAGATCCCCTGCATATCTTTAAACCAAAGGAATCAGTAGAAATAAAGGAAATGAGTTTTATCGCTGGGGTTTTAAACAGTGTAGAAGTAAAGTAAAGATTACCACCGTCTTTGGTGAGAACGTCCCAATAACCCAAGCTGCCTGAAGCAGATGACACTGCGTGATGTAGCTACCTCTGCCATCTATTATGATTGTGTGGGGAGATGTGGACCCTTTCTTTCAAAGCTACAGTGAGTCGAAAACAATGACTGATATTATACAAACAGCTAATACTTTATAACTTTAATAGGAATGGATTTCATAACTTCATGTACAAAATATCATTTAATCCAGGGGTTCTCCACTGGATTCAATTTTGCTCACTTTCAAAGGCGATTGTCTAAAAACATTGTTTTTTATCGGCAAAAAGGATGTTTCCATTCTACAGTGCACTGGCCATGGACCTGCAAAAAAAAAAAAAGTATTCTCTATTTTAAATTTCCAATTGTGCTAATACTGAGAAACCATGAATGACCTACTTTATTTCTTAATTAAAAAAATTAAGCAGCTACACTGTGAATATCATGCCAAAGTCACATAGGCTATAGATTACTGAGCTCAATCTTTATTTTAGGAAAATCTAGGTAAACTTTTAGCCTAGAGTTAGAGATCCTAGCACCTACATGTATTAGGCTGCCTGACCACAGGGCAGGAGCTCTGGTGGCACAGTGCTTCCACCTGGGACTAACTGCTAGGTCCTCAGTTGAAAACCACCAACTGCTCCCCAGAGAAAAAGGAGCCTTTCTACTCCCATAGAGTTACGGTCTTGGAAATTCACACGGGCAGTTCTACCTTGTCCTAGAGGGTCACTGTGAGGTGCATCCACTCAATGCAATGAGTTTGGTTTGGTTTTCCCTTAACCACTAGGGTCAGCAGTTCAAACCCACTAGCCTCTGTGAGGAGAAAATGATGTAGCTCTCTGCTCAGTCAAGAAGGACAGACTCAGAAACCCTATACAGGGTTGCTATGCGTCAGAATGGGCTTCATGGGCTTAGGCTATTGTTTTCTTTGGAGGGTGGTATTGTGGAAGACAATTTCTGAAATGGATTTACATAATTCTCAGCTCCTGGAATTCATACAACTATTTAACCCCCTCCCTCTTGGTGCCAAAAGAATTGCTTAAGGAGCAAACAGATCTGTCTTAGAAGAAGTACAGTAGAACCCGCTACTCGACATGGTCGGATTTCGACGCTCAATGGCGAGAACGTTTTGCATCAGAGCTTGAACAAAACATCAGAATCCTAACGGACACATGTGTTTTTGTAAACAAAAGCAGCTCATGTTTTGGTCTCTTGGCCGTTTGTTGGCGTTGTTTGTATGCGTTGTTTAAACCGTTTGCAGCTGTGTTCCAAGCATTTTGATATCATTTTCTTAGTTGTTGTGGCTTTTTGCGTTGTTTTTAGATAAAAAACATGGGTCCTAAACAAGAGTTTTTAAAAAAGAATCATCATGATAAGGAACTGGTTAACTATGTTATCAATATTATTGATGATAATTTAGTAAACCCTTTAAGAAAACAGTTAAGGAAACGCCAAGAACAGACCACATTCGACAGACTTTTTTAAAGAAAAAGCCAGCCAGGTCCTAGTGAAAGAAGACAAAGAAGGGAAAATCTGAGAAGCAGCTACCTGTTGATTTTATGGAAGGGGATTCCCCTTCCAAACAAGGACTCTCTCTCCATCCCTCCTCTCCACGTCCGTGTCCGCAGATCCAGATCCTGCTCTGTCTCACGGCATGGGCCACACTGTAGTTGTTAAAAAAACTTTTTTAATGTTGTGTTTCTTATTTAAATTATATTATTTAACTCTGAATTTATTTACTTTCAAATTTCTGTGTAAGGTTTTGTATAAAAAGGCAAGACGGGTAAAACTTGGTGGTCGAGGACAGATTAATCCATTTTCAGTTATTTCTTATGGGAAAAATTGATTCGGAACTCCACTATATCACATCTTAACGCTCCTTCTAGAACGGATTCGCGTCGAGGTCCGGGTTTCTACTGCCTAACTGGCATGATCCTCAGATGGCGAGACATTGTCTCATACATTGGACATAGTGTCAGGAAAAAACAGCCCCTGGAGAAGGACATCACACTTGGTAAAGAAGAGGGCCAGCGAGGAAGAGGAAGGCGCTGCACCAGATGGATTGACCCAGTGGCTGCAGCCATGGGTTCAGGCAGAAGAACAATTGGGAGGATGGCGCAGGACTGGCAGTGTTTTGCAGTGTTTCAGTTGAACAATGGGTTGCTATGAATTAGAACAGCACCTAACAATAACTGTGCCCCACTCGACCCACGGATAAAGAATAGAATTCAGCAAAGCTGATGGGTTGTTAATTGCAATATAAGGATGTAAAAGACTGACCTCTCCTTTTCTCTCCGTGTCTGTTGTTGTTGTTTTTTTGTCCAGCTTTTCTTGTTTTTGTCCTCAGATTAAAGAAGTTGCTGTGTCATGAGCTTCTTTCTGGAATGAGCCATGTAGCCAACACAGAGAGCTAGAGATATTGACAGTTGTCATCCATCAGCTAGGTGAGGGAGTTTGGAATTGGATCCTCCCCTGGAGCGGCCTTCATGTAAAACTCAAACTGTGGCCTGCACCTTGATTTCACATTTTGAATGATCAAAAACTAGGAAGCAGATAAACCATGTCATCTCTCTTACCCCTGGAAACTATGAGATAGCAAACAGTGCAGTTATAAACCACTAAGATTTGGTGGATTAAATGGTTTAGCATATAATTTTAGGCTCATTTAAGATAAGAATTTTTAAAATGATCAAAAGTTTTTTATGTCTGCTTTGGAAAAAGAAAACTTCAATTACATTATTATGAAGTATGCACAGATATATACTCCAACTTCTTTCAGCAAGATGGTCTACATAAATTAATGAAGCAAAATTAATTCATGAGTTTTAATATTTTATTTGTGATATAAATGTCAGTTCTACAACAAAATTAGTACATATACAAATTATTTTTTAAATGCCAATCACAATGATTGATTGTAGGTTATAGAGAACTTGGATTGGTATTTTGTTATTGCCAGAGAGCTGATGTAAAATAAATAAGGGCTAATGCATGTAGTAATTGCTTCACTCTCAAAAATATGTGACTTGATTTTAAAGCATTAAAAAAAGAAGACTAGTTAATTAACAAAATTGGCTAAGCATAATGAGTTACTTAACCACTTTTTGGTAAAATTTCACATCTCATAATGAATATTCTTGATCAAGATAATAATATTTGGAATTTACTGTCTTGATTTATTTTTGTCATCAGGTAACACATCAGTTTTTCTGCTATATAATTATTTTTTCACAAATCAAACTATTGTGATAAGCTCGTCTCAAATATAATTACTATATAAGTAATAATTAGCATGATAAATAATATATATGACTATTAATATAACTGTCATTTTACAATTATCTCAGTTATATGTTAATAAGATAAACAGAAATCTGACATGTCTTGAGGTCTTTGAGATTGTCTAACATATAGTAAAGTGAAGTCTATATTTATTGTCACATTACAGCTGTGTCTTTTTAAAATTCACTGTATGCACATTTGCTGATTTTAAAAGCATAAAAAAAAATCCAGAAATACATAAAAAGAACAAAATAGGGAAATATAATTTAATTATATTTTAATAATAGAATTTACATTATATTTTTATTCATATAAATGATTTCATTTGTGAATTAATTAAAAACTGTGTTAAAGGACAACTGAGTATACAATACAAGATTAGACTGAGAATATTTTTGTAAAATAAAAAGGAAGGAAATATATGTGTATGTGTGTATATAGATAACAGACTAGTTCCAGTGAGGTGGAGATTAAAGATATCTCAAAGGTGCAACTTTTCCAAAATTATGTACTACATCATTATCCCTGATAGGAACCAATGAACTTTCCCTTAGTATATTCATTCCCTCATATCCCAGGTTTTTACAATTCTCTGTAACATCTCACAGAGCTCATACACCATTAAGGAAATGCTGCATAGTGTTGTAAGTGCTGGTAAGTCCCAATCTGAAGTTAAAACCTCCATTTGGTACACCTTCCTCATTTTCAAACTGGTGAAGCAGGTAAAATCAGGTCAGGTAATCGGCTGCAACTCAAAAGGGGGTGAAGCAGAGGCAAAGGAGAGGCAGGATAGTGCAAGAAACACACCATTTGAAAGTCAAAGAAGGCCTCCTGCTTCAGTGCATGATCAGTTGGGAAGGAGAGGCCACAATGATGGCTTTAATGGAGGTATGATTTTTGCCTTGTGCAAATCATAGTACCTGGCCCACTACCCTTTCAAAGGAAACAAAGAGTGCTGACTTGAGTCCGACAATCTTGTAAGGTGGCCTCTCATAATGTACACGATCCTAATTCCACCTCATCAGCACAACAGACAACATCCTTCAAAGATAGATTATTCTAAATGTAGAGGCCAAAATTTAAATATGTTACAAAAGGGAGAATTATGGCTTGCAAGGTCATATTAAGTAATTAACTATATCTCTTGCCCATGCATATGTGGGGCAGGGTGGTGGTGGTGGGGTATTACCATAATAATGGACCCATTTAGAAGAGTTAGGAACTGAAATTAATAAACATATAGTCACCTTTTGCAATACTTGGTTTAAATAAGAAAGCAAAGGGCTATACCAGCAAATGGCTATTTTAGAAGACTGTTTAGAAAGACCTCACAGAATAAGTGACTTTTAAACTGCTTCCTGATGCTGAATAAATGATAAAAAGTTAAATGAAAATAACAAAAATCAATATATCAAAGTGTAAGATGGAAGTTAAATCCTTGCTAGAATCTTGCCTCAGTGTCTACCACCCACAGGATAGAACTGAAAGAACTGCATTTAGAAAAATGAACCACAAAAGCAGTTAATCTACAAAGTTGGAAAGGGGCAAAAGTTGCTTTTCCGTAGGACTGATGTATCAGCTTCATAGTTTGGGACATGGGCTGTATGTGGTTATCTTAATGAAAGTGAAACAGTGTATTTTTGTATTATTTCATTTTTATGCTAAAAGTTAGAGAACATTCCTTAGAGTTTTCTAATATGTTGCCAATTTAAATGCTAAGAGATTGCTCCTGAATTGTTGTGCTCCACGAGGTTCCTTAGTGATGGTGAATCATCAAAGTGATGAAATTCTGTAAATCAAAAGCTGCTAGACACAGCAATCACATGTACAGGGATGTGTGAAGACCTCCCATCTAAGGGGAAACATGTATCATGTATATATATATATAGAACAGAATACTAAGAATCATATGTAAAAATAACAACAAGTGTTCCTGGGGGAAGAGTGGATGAGGGAGTGGGGAAAAGGGGAGTTGACATCAGAGTTCAAGAAGAAGAAAAAAATGTTTTGCTACTGATTGTAGTAGGAATTGTACAATTTTGCTTGAACTATTTGAATTATAGAATGTTATGACATCCTTAAGAGCACCCAATAAAATAATGAATTAATTTTTAAAAAACATAAAAAAGAGAAAGAATTGTAATCTTACAAAATCCTCAGTACCTGCTGGCAAATTATAATTCTGCTATACATAGACATATTCCTCGTAATTTTCTGCTTCCAATATTATATATTTTTCAATTTTACAAACTTTCTCTCTAAATTGAATTTATAAAAGGTACATCTTACTTTAGATATAGTCAATATACATCTTTTGACTACTGTATTGACTACTGTTCTTTAATTTAAAAAATCATATCAGATTAGAGTCCTTGTGGTGTAGCAGTTATCTGCTAGGCTGGTAGCAAACCATAAAGTCAACAGTTAAAAACCAGCAGCTTCCCTATGGAAGAAAAGACGCCTTTCTACTCCCATAATGTTAGAGCCTAGGGAACCCACAGGGTAGTTCTGCCTTGTCTATAGTGTCACTAGTAGTCAGAATTGACTCCATGACAATGAATTTGAGTTTTTGGAGACTCTATCTTCCCACTCCCCACCTCCCTCCCTCCCTCCCCACCCCCATTCAAAATCTTGAGAATCCAATCATAGCAAATGATAGATTACAGCTCCAGTTTTGATAAACTTAAAAGGTGCTGTATTGGAAAGACAATTAAGCAGTCAAGCACACTAAGGTGTGATACACATTATGCTAGAAAAATACTAGATGAACAAATTATGAAAAACAAGTAGAACTCATCTATGGGAGGAGAACATATTCCAGAATGGTTCCACGATTTAAACCCGACACCTCAAGCTGCCCAGGGAAAGTGAAATTGTGAAGGAGAAAGTGAGGTGGAGAAATGAACAGTGAGACGGGCTTCTAACAGGACAGCAATGTAAAAGCCCACAAATGACAGATGGCAGCCCAGTTTTGAGATGCAAAAAAACCGCTATATCTGAGATTTAGATTTTGAGTTCAGTGAATGTGTGATAGGGGAAAGCAACAGATTGAGCTGCAGAGACAGGCCCAGTGACAGGGTATGGTCTTACAAGAGAGACCGATTTATTCTAAGGACTATGGGGAATCAAAGGGATTTAAACAGAGGAGGTTTGGTTTAAGAACGTTTTATTGCAGCATGCAAAATTAAATAAACATTTTCTTCTCATTTAAGAAGTTGTTCTATTAGTTCGGAGGAAGAATGATTTGATCTTAGTCTCTACCAGAGATAATACCAAACATTAATTAACATTATGCTCAGAAAATAAAATGGGTCTGATCGTAATGTTTGAGTTGTGTCTATGGGAGAAAATTGAGAAATTACAGATAATTTTCAGGATATGAGTTTGAGAAATAGATTTAAATGTGGACTTGCTTGTTGTGAAGAGAGAACCTCAATTTCTTACTAACTATAATATATTCGTTGTTGACATTAAATGATGTGCCTGGAAGTTTCTATCAGAATGATCAATGAACAAGAGACTGAAAGTTTCCATCATTTTCCTAGCACATTGTACAGAAGAGTGAAAGTCTTGCTCTTCTGCAAATGTTAATGCACTTCCTCTAATCATTTTTGTCTCATGTTGTTTCAGGTTACTCATAGAAACAAAGTGCTCTCTCTAAAAACTTGTTTTCCGACTGCTCTTATAACATGAAGTCAAATCATATTAAAGCACTGTGTTAGGCTAGCCTGACTAGAAACAACCCAGTGACACTCATCTATGGATAAGAAAGAGCTTTATGTGAGGGGGAGGGCAGAGTGGAGACCCAAAGCCCATCAGTAGTTGAAGACTCCTTGTCAGAAGAGAAGAGCCATTCAGGGTTCACTGTAGCACTGATGAAACACACAATCTTCCTCTAGTTCTCTAATGCTTCCTCCCGCCCCCCCAATACCATGACCCCAATTCTGTCTTAAAAATCTGGCTAGACCAGAACATGTATACTGGTACAGATAAGAGCTTACAACACAGGGAACCCAGAACAGATAAACCCTCAGGACCAATAAGGGGAGCAGTGATACTAGGAT
>NW_022103908.1:28928380-28931609 GCF_000313985.2 Echinops telfairi | reverse complement strand
ATCAGGAAGTTATTATACATCAAGAAGGCATCCCTGTCTAGTCCACCCCAAGTTGGTAGGTCTGATGAGAGTCCATACGTCCCTCTTCAGTCTCATGCAGCCACAAACCAGTGGTGCAGAAAGATGAGGCAGGGTACAGGAAGTTCACATGTCAGGGCACCAGCAGCACTTCAGTCATGGCAGACTCCCAGTCAACAGGAGCTAAGGGGCAGAGAGAGAAGGTGGTTCACCAGGTCCTCCTGACAAGAGGGCCATTCCCCCAAAGGGCAAAGTACAGCTGTGACCTGGTTGACAATTTGGATTGCACTGCTACACTTTCATATACCTTCACGTTGACATAAAATCATCTAACTAGCACAGCACCAAGGAAAAGTTAGAGATTCTACCTTATATTTAGGCTACATTATCTAGAAGAACTTTGCATTATGGTTATATGCAGACATCCCTCTTTTAGTAGCAGCCTCAGTTACTTGTCCCTTGTGTGGAAATTCTCAAAGCAGTCCAGGTTTTCCTCAGGGGATATGCTTCTTCCACAAGCATCACATATGACACTTCTCTGATGAGTGAGAGAACATCTGGGGACCAGAACGTCTCCATTCTCAGGAGTCAATGAATTGATCTTTTGAAGCATGGAATAGAGAAAAAATAATATGAACCAAAGAACCAAATTAGCTCTTTAGTTTGCTAACAGTTTCAAGAGCCAATCTTACCTGCACCTGAATCAACTGTGGAGATTTTAAAGCATACCTGCTTTAAGCTCCAGTTTGTAATTACAAAATCAGTAGCTGTGCATACAGGTTGCAAACAGGAACTGTTTTTAAAATGCTCACTAGTGATTCTGAGACCTACCCTTTAATATAAAGGAGTCCCCAAACAGCATAAATGTTTAATACACTTTTTTTCAACCTGAAGGTTGGGGTTTGAGTCCACCAAGAGGTGCCTCAGCAGACAGTCTGGGAGACCTGCTTCCAAAATACTGCAACTGAGAAAAGATGTAGTTCTACTCTGACACACAGGGGGTTGCCAAATGTCAGAGTAGATTTAAGTGCAACTGCCTACAATTAAGTTTCCATTAGTAAGACTAACCAGTTTATAATTCCTATTGGAAAGATGAAAATCAGGAAAATTATATTTTAATGTTATATATATTTATTTTACTAGTTTTATTAGGGGCTTATACAGCTCTTATCACAACCTATATATTTTTAATGTTATAATGACATTTTAAGTGACAAATAAAATATATAAAATTGTACTTAAATGATTCATTTTGTAATAATTCCTACATTTAAAGAGTTTATTTTGAGATCACGTCATAGTGTACAACAGTAATATGTTCTTTTTTAAATATACTTGTGACCCTTATTCTTTTGGAAATTTCTGTTTTTTAAGAAAAGCCTATAAAGGATGATTATTTTTGCTAGATTAACATTATATGTCACTACATTGTAATATGTATTTTGTCTCCGAATTATTTGATTTAGTTTTCTCAAAAGTAATCGATTTTTACATTTGTATTAGAGGAAAAATCAAATCATTTGAAGGAATAAAAATAGAAAATAACCCCAGTTCCAATAATCTGGGAAACACACACACACACACACACACTAATCACTTTGTAGTGGGAAAGATATAGTAAGGGCCCATTCTATACTTTTAAATGAATTTATCTCAGTCCCCACAACTTCCATAATGTTTTCCCTCTTCTGAGATAATATATGGTATTTTTTATTTTCCAACCAGTCCAGAGTTACATCAAAGTGGAAGGAAGGAGGAAAATTAAAACAAGGTTAGCTGAACTTTCCTTTTACTATGGCCAATTTCCTCATCTTTAAGAAGATGTCTTTCAGTCAAATATATTAATATGTGAACGACATGGTTTTCTGAAAATAGTTTATATTTTCTCTATGATCTTATAATCAAAGATTGACTATTTATATGATTTGTTTCAATATTTGATTGAATATTATAAAAGTTTTAAAACTTGCTGCCTTGAAAGTTATTTCATCTCATAAAGAACATTATATAGGACAAACCAGAAGTGACCCGTACAGTTTCTGTTCAGATTTACAGAAATAGAGTGGTACATCTTTGTTCTACAGAGCTCTTCATAGATTCAAACCACTGACTATGCTGTTAGCAGTGAAACATTTAACTATTGAACAATTAGAGGCACTTTTGAAAATATACTGTAATTGAAATTCAGAAGCTAGTCTATAACCTTTTCTTCCTTTATTTCATAAAATAAAATTTGAATATTGGAATATAATGGAGCCAAAAAGGTCTCTTTTGAACCAAACACAGCATCAATATTTATTTTGAAATTACTGTTATTGACAGAGTATATAAAATATAAGCTCTCAAAAAATGAACAAATAAAATGTACGATCTATTTAGATACAAGTTACAAATATTTTGAAGCATACATAAAAATTTGAACATATATACTATTGTGCAAACCTAATAAATATAATTGTTAAACAGGATTTAATTAGTAGTAGCTCTCAGGTCATATAGTCCTCTAATGCAGTCTCTCAAGTAATGAAATATGGAGCCTGCATAGCACACATGAAACCATTTATCACTCTCTTTATATGTACATCTTAAAAACCACTTCAATAGAGGAATCCTTACTTCAGGTGAGGTCAGTTTTTCAAGATGATGGGAGAGAGAGAGAGAGAGAGAAGACCATTCAGTTGATGTCATACAGCATTGTGCTTAGGCCACCCCAAATCAATGGACACACCTACAAGAGTTATAAGGGAACCATACTTGAAATCCAAGGGTAGATGGTGGGAGGGAGCATGTATGTCTTAGAGGAGGCTATTAAACTTATGCTGATGGATAAACCAGGAGGAGCAATTTCCTACTGGGAAAAAAAACAAACAAACAATTAACAACACTTACATAGAACTTGAGGGGAGACTATGTCCAGTACTGTATTTCTAATTGGACATTTGTTTACCTAGTTTCTATCCAGCCCTTGGGGACCCAAGCCATATGTTATAGACAACTGGAAATTTAAACTTTGTCCTTTTGAAGCTTACAAAATCTTTCATAAGCTATACCAAAAAAATTTGATGTGGAAACCTTACTAAGTAAACTTGGTTTTACTTGAAACTAACCTGTAGTAGATTTAAGAAACACACATACTACTTTGCAGTTAAGATTGAAACACCCTAGCATGAGAAGGAGGCGATGACTGCTATCCCAAAGTTATGGGATAGCA
>NW_022103908.1:28925047-28926507 GCF_000313985.2 Echinops telfairi | reverse complement strand
GAAAACAGAAATCATAGGCTCAATAATAATAGTAGGTTACTTTAAAACACTGCTATCAGAGAACGATAGGTCACCAGGAAAGAAACTCAACAAGTAAGCTACAGATCTAAACACCACTATTAGGGATCTTGACCTGATAGACATTTATAGAGCTCTCCACCCCAATGCAAAAAAAAAAAAAAAAAAAAAATCACTTTCTTTTCAAACGCACATGGCTCTTAATCAAAAATAGACACATACTGGTGCACAAGATGAGCCTGACTAAATTCAAATATTTAGAGCTCACTAAGACATCCCTCTCAGACCATCATGCCATAAAGCTGGAGATAAACAAATCAAGGAGATAAAAAAAAATAAAGGACAAACAATTGGAAGATGAATAATGATCTTCTGTGGATTGAGTGGATATGGGCCCAAATTAGAGAGAAAATTAACAAGTTTTTGTAAACTAACGAGAGTGAGAATTCAACGTACCAAAACTTTGGGAACACAGCAAAAGCAGTTATCAGAGGTTGTTTGATAGCGATGAATGCACATATGAAAAAGGAAGAGAGGCTCGTGACACATAATATCACATAATCTTCAGCAACTAGAGGCAAGTCAAAAGAACAATTCTTCCAAGCGTTAAAGAAAAGAAATAATAAAAACCAGGGCAGAGATAAAGGAGTGGGAACACAATCGAATAATGCAAAAATTCAGTACAACAAAAAAAGCTGGTTCTTTGAAAGAATTAACAGAATTAATAGAGTGCTGGAAAACCTAACCAAGGATGGGAAGGAGAAAACATCAATCGCCAGGATGAGGGAAGAATCAGGAGAAATCAAAATGGACTCTGATGAGATTAAAAGGATAATTACAAACCACTATGAAAATCTGTATGCCAATGTATTCAACAACCTGGAAGACAAGGAAAAAACTTGGAAAAACAATTCTGCCCTAGAATATCCCAAATAGAAGTCAAAAACCACAATAGATCCATAGCAATATAAGAAAAATATATGGTTATCAAGAAACTACCAATGAAATAAACTACCAGGCCAGACAGTTTCATAGGAGAATTCTACCAAGCATTCAGGCAAGAGCTGACTCCAATAACACACAAACTATTCCAAAACATAGAAAAAGACTGTAAATTCCCAAATTCATTCTACAAAGCTAGCTTAATACTGATACCCAAACTGGGAAAGGATACCACCAAAATAGAGAACTATAGACTGATATCTCCAATGAACACTGATGCAAAAATCCTTAACAATATATTGGCCAATAGAATATAAAAGTATATTAAACAAATCATCCATCATGATCAGGTGGTATTCATTCCAGGGATCCAGAGATGGTTCATCATCCAAAAGTCTATCACTATCATCCATCATATTGGAAAGAAAATGGATAAGAGTCACATGATGATATCAAAAGATGCAGAAAAATATTTGACAACATTCAACACCCATTTCTAA
>NW_022103908.1:28922812-28924458 GCF_000313985.2 Echinops telfairi | reverse complement strand
GTGACTTCCACAATTGGAAAAACATCCCATGCTCATGGATTGGAAGACTCAATATAGTAAAGATGTCAATCCTCCCCAAGGTACTATATGAGTTTAACACTTTACCATTACAAATACCAACAAATTTCTTTAAAGAAATGGAAAAACTGACTACCAGCTTCATGTGGAGAGGGAAGAAGCCAACAATTATCCAAGAACTTATCACGAAGAAAGACAAAGTAGGAGGGCTTGATTTACCTGACTGAAACATACTACATAGCCACAGTGGTCAAAACAATATCTTACTGGTATAATGACAGACACTCAGACCATGGGAAAAAACAGAAAACCGAGAAATAAAACCAGCAACATGTAGACAACTGATCTTCGGTAAGGGTCCAAAACACATCAAACGGGAAGTGAATTCCCTCTTCATCAAGTGGTGCTGGAAAAATGGATATCTACATTCAGAAAAATGAAGCAAGATCATTACCTCACCCCATGCACAAGAACAAACTCAAGGTGGATCACAGAACTCGAAGTAAAACCCGATGATTAGGGCCTTCAATGAAGGAATAGGAACAAACCTAAGAACCTTGGCACAGGAAATACATAGGCTAACTGAAATAGGGAAGGATACACATACAAAGAAGATAAACTTGACAAATGGGATACACTAAGGATAAAGCACCTGTGTGCATTGAAACACTTCACCACCAGATTAATAACAAAACCCACAGACTAGGAGAAGATATTTAGACAAAGGGCTTATTACTAAAATATACAATACCCTCCTTGCCTGCAACTAAAGAAAAGCAGAGAGCCCATTGAGGAGGTGGGCAACGGACCTGAACAGAAGTTTCACTAGGGAAGAAACCCAAATGGTCAATAAACATATGAGAAAATGTTCACATTCATTAGCCATAAGAGAAATGCAAATTAAAGCACTATAAGATACCACCTAACACCCCTGAGGATAACCCAGTTCAAGAAATCAGAGAGTAACAAATGTGGGAGGGATTGTGCTGAGATTGGAACTCTTATCCACTGCTGGTGGTCTTGTAGATATGTTCATCTGGTGATATCTAAAGTCTGATAGGTAGATTTATTGTGCCAATTTGGCCAATAGGAACATGTGGGATTAAGAAGATTGCAATTTGATTGGAGGGCAAAGAGATAATGGCTAAGCAAGGTTTGCCCTCTCTCCCTTGCTTTCTGGTGAACAGACAGCATGTGGATGCTTTAGCTAGTTCTCTGCCTCAACTTGTGAGCTACACTACCTGTGGGACAGCCACCCTGTGGATCATGTCACCAGAGTTTGAGGTTCTTTTGAGACCTGCTTTGCCATGCTATTGGTGTATACATTGCTTTAGATTAAGGTTGTTGGATCCTGTCATCTCGCATTGCTTTATTTCAATATCCTATGTGGGCCTGCTTGGCTAAGTTCCTGAGCTGCTGACTGTTGATGACCCGCCATGCTGTTTGCTGCCTGTGTCCAAACTACCTGCATTGATTTACCAAAGAACTTTCTGTTTCCTTGACCTTGGACCCAGCAGCCCTCATGAGTTGAAAGACTTCCAGCATATTAACTGTTTCACGGAAGTGAGTTGAACTGAGCTCTCTATACTGCTGTGTGGACTAACATATATATCGATTTCTATCTCTCT
>NW_022103908.1:28920318-28921187 GCF_000313985.2 Echinops telfairi | reverse complement strand
GAATGGTTACTAAGGGTGTGGGATTCTGGTGCAAGGAATGTAACATTAGACCAGTCTGAGTTTCTTGATATGGGGCCCCTAAACACAGATTCTTTCTTCAATGTCTCAGCAAGAGAGGTTAAGAGAGAATCTAATTGCTTATTTACTTGGTTCACTGAAACATGGGCAGACAGATGGCCTTGATTAGACCAACTTGAATACCTGACTTACCTTGGTACACTGCAGAGGAAGGCATCCAAGAGCTTCGGGAAATTGGTATGTTGGACTGGATATATCAGAATAATTCTATAGACCCCAAAAGGAAATGCCATGAGGACATACTTTTCACCACAGCCATAAGGAACAAGTTTGTGAAGTAGGTCCCAGCATGTCTGAAAACTCCTGTGAATTGCTATTTTATGTGTACCAGGATTAACAGTGGGAACTGCCCTAAGGGAACTATGACAATTGATTACAATGCAGCTGCTTGGACTCCGTGGTGGTCGAGGGCAGGTATCAGAACTGAGTCAACATAGACAGGTGGATGTGGTTATCATGCCATAATTTAGTCCAAAGGGACCTTGATTGCCTGTCTCTTCCTCAAAATGTCACACTAGTCCATTATATTGATGACTTTATGTTGATTGGACCCACTATGGAGGATGTATAAAAGACTTTAGACTCATTGGTACAAAATCTGCATGCAAGAGGTTGGGAAAGCATCCTAATCATGGATTAACACCACACACTCTGGTAAGAGTGGCAGACTTAGCCACACCTGTAGGGGTAAAGCTAGCATTATCAGTGCTGTTAAGCATAATCAGGATGGAGAGACAATTTGAGAAGCCCATATTTATGATCTTGTTTCTCTAGAACCACTCCTGGTACCA
>NW_022103908.1:28918391-28919875 GCF_000313985.2 Echinops telfairi | reverse complement strand
CGCACACTGGTCCAATCACCAGAGAGCAAGAGAGAGACAAGCAGGGCTTGCTGAGCCATTTATCACTTTGCCCTCCCATCAAACTGCAATCTTATTAATCCCACATATTCCTATTGGCCAAATTGGCACAATAAACCCACCTATCACAGTAGAATATTCTAATTAGTAGAAGTTTTGACTGTAAATAAAGTTTTTTAAACCTACCTTTTCATTAATTTAGTGAACTTATATAAATAACATTTGGTGTTGTTTTAAGATTATTCTTATAAAAAGAGGTAATATATTTATAGGCTATATCAATCATATTGATATTACAAAATATAATTGAATGATTTGTGATTACTAGTACTTGTAAAGAAAAGCTTAAATATGAAAAAAGGTTAAGAAAGTTAACTTATGTTCAACAATGGAGAACATAATGTAATCAGTTAAGAGCAGATAAATAACAGAGATTCAGAATAGATCTAGGTTGTATATAAACTATATTAAATCAACTAGTTCTATTATTAGAGATATTTAAAAAACATAAGAAAGAAAGAAAAGATCAAAGTGGGTGGCAGAAGAGACTCAAAAATTTGATCTCAATAATAGAGTAACTAAAGCAAATGGGAGAAATGATGAAGACAAAAAGCTGAATAAACAAATTTCTAAGAGCAGCTCTGGAAGACAAAGCCAAATATTATAATGAAATGTGTAAGACCTAGAATTTAAAAAACAAAAGGGAAATACACAGTCAACATACCTTAAAGAACTCCAGAGAAAATTAAAGCCTTGAGTTGCAATATTGAAAGATTCTATGGACCAATTGTTGAAAAATGCAGAAAAAAATCAAAATATGGAAATAGTATACACATTGTATGAAAAAGAACTAGCTGATATCCCACCATTTGAGGAGGTAATATATGAGCAAACAACAATGTCTGAAGGAATAATTTTAAGCTGCACAGAAATAATTTGCCAATATCAAGGTTTCAGGCATTGACATAATACCAATTAAAATAGTTCAACAAGCTGATGAAACACTGAAAGCATTCACTTGCCTATTCCAGGAAATTTCAAAGATAGCTACTTGGCCAACTGATTGGAAGAGATCCATATTTGTACCTATTGATGAAGATCAAGAAAGTAACGCAAGGAAAGACTCCAATTACAGAACAGTATCATTGATATCACATGCAAGTTAATTTTACAAAAGACCATCTAATGAAAGACACACCATTTCATTGACAGATGGATGTCAGAGGTCCAGGCCAGATTCAGAAGAGGACATGGAATAAGGGATATTCTTACTGATGTCACATTTATCTTCATTCAAAGTACAGTACACCAGAAGCACCAGATGTTTACTTGAATTTCATTGACTATTACAACATATTCAACTGTTTGGATAACAACAAATTATGGATGACTTTGAGAAGTATGGGAATTCCAGAACAGTTCTTTTGCTCATGTGGAACTTGAACATGGATCCGGCGGCAGTTATG
>NW_022103908.1:28910254-28917716 GCF_000313985.2 Echinops telfairi | reverse complement strand
GGTCATGTTTCTCCTGGAGAAGGCCTGGCAGCCTTGCAGTCCCAGTCCAATGCTTACCTCACTCTGACACCAGGGAGAACATATATTAAAAAGCAGGATAAAAAACAAAAGAAAGAAGCCCTATTGTTGCCGTTAGGAGCAGAGTTGGTTCCCACCCATAGTGACCCAGGCACAACAGAACAAACATGGCACAGATCTGCTCTATCAGAACAACTATTCCCCTGCCTGAGCTGAAGATGTTTAAAAGTCTCTCTCTGTGTATGTGTGTGTGTTTGGGGCAAGAGGGTATACAGAAGTGGCAGAGTTTCCGTGTGTTGAGAATAGTAAAGAGACACATTTTCTAATAGTTACTTTCCATGCGCTCATCAATCTAGAATGAGAAAATATCAATCTCTGAGTCATGTAGTGTAAACTCAGAGAATGAGAAGCACGTAATGATATGGGAAAAATAACTGGTTGGACCTAAGGTAATGGTTTTCCCAAACCAAAATGGCTCTAAAATTACACCTATGCCGTGCTTCAAAATCAAGTGACAAGAGTAAAAATGCTGTAAATGCTTCTGGATTCCTGTGAAATCGACCTTATTGGTGTATAGGAAGGAAGTTTGTAGCAAATAGGCGGTGGTTAAATTAGGTTAGAGAAAAGGGGACTTACTCCATAGGAATTTAATATCACCCCTAACCCACCCAAAATTACTTTTCAGAGTGAATATGAATTAGGGCTTTTTTTTTTTCCTTCTAAATATTTGTCTTTATCTGATTGTAAATTTGGTCCAGTCTGAGCGGATTCTATCTGTTCGTTTGTCATATTTTTCTCCCTAATGTGTTGCTATGACACTGGAAGGCATGGCCGTTGTGTTTCAAACAACAGCATTGCGGACGTTACATGGAGGGGATGTGAAAAATTTTGTAGAAAAAAAAAATAGAATCAAAAGATAATGATATTTTCCCTGGAACATTTTGATGACTTCAGTAGAGCTTCTATATTAAATCCAAAGAAAGGCCTAGGGATTTAGTGCTAAAAATCAGCTAACATTAACCTTATGAATAATGACAGAACATTGTCCAATGTCGAGTAGAAAATTAGTCCCTCCGATCGGCAAGCTAGCCTATATTGATGACTTACGGCACTGAACCAGTCATGTTTCCTTCTGTTGATTTAACATCAACTAGAACAACAAAGTACCTTGCAGGAAGAGTCAAGTTAAGAGTACATGTACTGTAAAGAAATAGCAAAAGATGATTAGTGTATGGCAAAGTTTATTAAGTGGAATAGCAGAATCTAGGAGCTTTTAGTCTTACTAATAACGAAAACAAAATAAAGCAAATGCACTGCCATTCGGTGGATCTCATGAAACTTCTCTGACTTTCATCTCAGGGACACAGAAACCTGAGCAGAGGGTTGCTGACATTGTAGCAACAATAAAAATATGGATAAAATAAAAATCAATGAAAATTTTCTCCTTGTGATTAATAACAAGTTATCATGTAACCCTAGATAATTGAGGGTGCTGGAGACAGGCACCTATAGAGAAACTCAGGGCACAAGTATTTAGTTATCGATAGTAAATTATGCCAGGCACAAAACATAGGCCAGTTAGAGGATATCATTTTGTAAAAACAATAATAATAATAATAATAATGAATTTGTACAGTCAAGTGCAAGAATTTGAAGCCTCAGGGGGATGCACAAGTTAGGAGGCCATCCATATTGGCTTGCAGTCTTTTCACCTACTAATCTTCAGAGCTGCTGGCAGAAAGAAATAAAGGTGGTTTCTCAGAAAGCTTTTTTGATGACACTAGCTTTGAGTGGAAAGGAGCCACTATTGCTGAAATTCCATATAAACCCTTTACTCAGCCTCCTCAGGTCTAATAGGCTTACTCTGCAGAAGGAAAGCAACAGAATCTGTAGGCTTCTGGCCCTACTACATTGTACTGTCTGTAGAGAGAGAGGGAAAAAAAGGCCAAATTCACTGCCATTGAGTCAATGCTGACTCATAGCAACCCCCTGTGGATTTCTAAAATTGTTACGAGAATAGAAAGTCCAGTCTTTCTCCTGCTGAACTGCTGGTGGTTTCCAACTGATGACCCTGCAGATTGTAGTCTAACTCATAACCACTAAGCCTCCAGGGAAAGGAAACAGGCAAAACACTAACCCTGAAGAATGAGCAAGGATACCTGATTGGCTCAGAAGTGCAGTTACTTAAGGTTATGTTCTATCACGAAACTGTAAGTGTGCGGTTTGAAGTGATATTACTTAGTATGGCTCTTCTAACAATAATCTTTGTAACTCTTTACCAACTGACTGGGTGGAGGCATGCACATAGATCATTGGAAACCTAGTGGAAGGGATTGGTCAATTTTACCACTACACTGACTAAACAATTTCAGAAATTGGAACAGAAAACAATGAATACCAAAAACAAACTAAAAGTGAAGCATGTTGACCACAGACCAGTGGGCTTTCCTGCACAGAGCAAGTGAAGCTGAGTGTCTTTGGACAAAAATCTGGCTTTGTTGTGTAGGATGCCCTTTGGGCATTTCTCATCATTAAAAGAGAATTCTGACTTTTTTTTTCTTTTTTTTGAGTCAGGGAGAACCAAGGGACCAAGGAACAGAGGCATGACAGCATGACTTACAAGAGGCAATGGGGAAAAAAACAACTGCCTCCTTCACATTTTGGAACCATTAGCTTCCCTAATAACTTCATGATCACGAGGATTGTCCAGGAGTTCTGTGTGGACATTGCAAGGAATTCTTGAACCCAGCAGAGGAGTAGAGTGCTGTGGGAGAGATGGGTGTTGGCAGAAAAAGATAAAGAAGGATGAACCATGGAGGCATGCCTCATGGAAATCATCCTTGGGCAAATAGGAACTTGGATTCCCCTCCTGTGTAGCTGGAGGAGGTCAAACATGGCCCCTCCACCATTCAAAAAACACAAGGATGCAGTGCTTATCTAAGACTGAAGCTTAATCAGAACCTTAAATAATACCCAATCACTTCTGCCTCCTCCCTCAATCACGTTAACCAATATTCAGTAGATAAAAGGGTGTCATGGAGTTGAAAGAGCTGCAAAAGACAGTATCCTCCTTGGACACAGCATCCAGGAAATACCCTCAGACAGTGAGAGGCCAATGAGGCGATGACACCTGGGACTGAGGGCATGTCCCTTAAATAAATGCTATGGTAACCATATTTTATTAGAGGATGTATGCCTAAAGTGCACTTAGCAAACTGAAAATCATCAAAAAATAATAAAAACTGAGCTTAATTTGATAAAGCCATCTAAAAGTGATTGCAATTTAAGGCAACTTGAATAACTGAACAGTCCCTAAAATAACAAATGGTTATATTTCCAGTCTAGTCTGTACTGATTGTAACACACAATGATGAGTGCTGACCCTCTGGATGTAAACCTTTTAGAGCATTACAGTAAAACGACAAATATCTGAAACAGTATTGTTTAACATGAGTGCATTCAAGATTCAAAATGCATCCTAAAGATCGAGATATGATTAACCTTCAGGAAGAAAGGTCTACAAAATATATACTAGGTGTTCAAAAGTATTTGAATCATTATAGGATTGAATAATTACATAATCTATATATAATACCAATAAATATAAATAATAAAAATTAATGTAAGTCATTGTTACATATATGATTTTAATCATGGAAAAATATAACTTCAAGTTAAACCAAAAGGAAATACACTTCTCTTGAAGTATATCATTACTCTTATCCAATTATATCTCAGATACACAATTTGAGGAAGTATGTTTTAGATAATTAAACATTATTAGACCAATAATTGATATAAATGATTATATTACAGCTCAGGCAAACATACAAGTTGTTAATTCAGTTTTTACATAGATGACTTCCAAGAAAATAACTCATGATTATATTTGGCTAGACATTTTACTCAATATTAGTTACTAGAACTTTTGTAAAATAATTGATTTGACAGTACATAGTAGACTTTCCATTTCAAAGCAAACAGACTAGGAAGATTGTTATTGTAAACACTTCAGAATAAACAAAACTTTACAGAATTGGGAAAAGCTTTGGAGGAACAAGATAGATAGATATGTAAATCATTCCGCCTCCCCACTGTCATAAAGTTGACTCTAACTCATAGTGCCTCTACACAGGGTTTCTGATGCTATCACCTCGTATGGGCGCAAAGAGCTTCAGCTTTCTTTCATGAACCAGAGAGTGGGTTTGAACCACTCACCTTGCAGTTATCAGCTCAATACCACCATCAAAGTGCTACCAGGACACCTCACATCTCTCTGCCTGTCTCTATAGACATATATATCCACATATGCAAATATCCATATATATCTATAGATGCACAGCATCCTTAAAACTTTATGGGAAAATGTACTTAAAAGAAAATGGAATTTATTCATGAAGTTTTTGAAGCCCCTTCAAATGTATTGTAACAAACGTAAGAAAAATCTTAAAGCTGCTCTGTGTTATGCATCGCTATATTTCCAAAGAAAAGCAGCCTCAGTAACGTCCGTGTATCATCTTTCATACAGGGAACACAGGGATTTGCCAAGATCAGTGAAGGTGACTTTCCTATAAGATTTTTCTTTTCTTCTTGTCTCCTTTTTACACAAAGTTCCTATGTAGGTTTAAAAATACCATTTTCACTTAAAGAACATATACTCAAATGTGAAAACATTATCATTTAAGAGAAAATCGTAACAATGCATGGTGGCTTGTGATTACAGGGAGTATTGCATGTAATAAAAGGTACAGTATTAATTAGCAAAAAGAAAAAAGAGAGATTTGCTGCCAAGAATTAGCAGAATGTGTGTGAGACAAGACTTACAAACCATCAGTGCATTTGTTCTTGCTTTTGTTTTGAACCTGAAGCAGAGATGACTGAACAGATGTGAAGGGATTTGTGTCCTGGAAGGGAAGAGTATCTTGGATCTGCACAAGGATTATGTGTTCAGTGCAGAGTCCTAGGAGAAAGCAACTCTTGTAACCCTGGCATTTTCTCTTGAGTCAACACTGCACAAGGGTAGTTTTAAATCTGTGCTTTCCTTGAGAGATTGTCTGACACTAAATTTAAAATAAACATTATGTAAAACAAAGTCACGATCACTATTCTAATAGAATAAGTTATTTAATAAATTTAATTATTAAAGAACACAGATTTAAATTTGATATTGAAATGCAAGTCAATTTAAAAATAACTGAATTTCTCGCCTCAGCACAAAGTGGTGGCTTACATTTAGTAGTTCATATTTTTTTAAAAAATAAATATAATTCTGTTATTAATATATAACAGCTGTAAGTAGTGCTGCAGTAAATAAGCAGCCAGAGTATGTAAATGAATTTGCCTCCCATGAGTTTTCTGTTTGTGGTGCCTTTTTACATCCACCGGTAGTTGATATGGATTGTGACATGAAATTTCATATGCAATACAGATAGCTTTATAAACTAACACAATAACTGAATTACTGAATTATTTCACTTGATTTTTACCTCTTTGCATACAATAGCCAATGTCCTTCTTTAGGCAAGAAATGGATAAGCACAAATATTAGAAAAAAATAATTATAATAAAAGTTATGCATAAAATATTAGGTGCCATAATGGCTGTTGGCCAAAATAATTTATATTGATTAGCTTTTTATATTGATAAAAAAAAGTTTGTACTATTCCTTTTAAGTAAATAAGTAAAATAGAGATATGTCATGAAATTATACTTTTTAATATGGTTGGCATTCAATAGTAGTGGGATTCTGGTAAGGAAGGCCCCAGTTGTTCCCAAGACCAGGTAATGAAGGTCCTTGTTTTCTTCCCTTCTACCTCCCAGAAAAGGACGGCCCAGTTAGCATAGCAACCCATCAAGGAAGGTTCTGGGAATTCCAGGCCCCTTAGGGCAGGTTTAGAAGATTCCTGCTGCCACCCCACCCCCACTCCGCCAGCAAGGAAGGCCCTGGTAAATCTGTGACCCATTAAAGAAGGTCCCAATTGATGGCAAGGAAAGCCACAGACATCCCAGCACCTTGACAAAGAAGTCTCTGGTTTCCCCCACACAAGGAAAGCCCCAGCTGCTCCTTGAACCTGACAATGTAGACCCCAGTCACCCCAACAACCCCAAAAGTAAACTCCTGGCTGTCCCCAGTCCCAGGCAAGGAAGGTCATGGGTGCCCCTGCATCCTGGCAAGGAAGGGCCTCGCTGTCCCCAAGGACCACCAAGGATACCTCAGCTATCCTGCCTCCTACAATGAAGGTTCCAATTGTCTCACCCCCTTGCAAGGAAGGAAGGACTTGTCCATCCCTAAGCCTCATCAAAGAAGGCTGCAGCTCTCCCTGGAAAATAGCAAGGATAATCCCAGCTATTATCTTCTCCACCCGGAACCCCCAACAAGGGAGACCTCAGTTCTCCCAGAAACCTGGAAGGGAAGGTCCTGTGCATCCTTGCTTACTTGGAAGGGAAGAAAAGCCCAATTTCTGCATACCCGTACCACAGTAAGGGAGTTCCCAAGTGTCCCCCTGACTCTGAAAAGAATGACCAGCAGTGTGGGACACATGAAAGACATCCAAAGCTTCCCCTACAACCCAACAAAGAAGGTTCTGCCAGCCCAGCAACCCAGCAAGGAAGACCCTGGTCATCCCAGCAATCCAGCAAGGCAGGCCTGAAATGGCCATCCCAAACCCATTATGGAAGGTCCAAGCTGTCCTGAAATCCAGCCAAAAGGGCCCTAACTGTTCCAGCAACCTGACAAGAATCTACTCTTCCCACATTACCAAGCAACCCACTCAAGAAAAATAGCTGCACTCCAATGCTGAGTAAAAAGTATTCATTTGCAGTAACCATAAAAAATTTAAAAAATAGTCGCAAACAACTAAACAACACAGAGACCCAATGAATCACTTGGCACAAGAAGCTTGGAATAATGAGAAATAGGATTCACACAAATAGTGTTTAGATACCTACAATGAATGCTGAAAACAATTGAAAAATAGAAATTCTATACCAAATAGAACTCCAGAAGCTACAGAGAGAGTAGTACAAGAAATGATGGAAGGGAACACCCCTAACATCATAGAGAAGGAGAAAATAACTATTCAGGAAGCTGAGAGGACGCCATACAGGATAGATCTAAAAAGCAAACACCATGAAATAGAATAGTCAAATGATCCAATATTAAAGAAAAGGAGATAATCCTAAGAGAAACAAGGGAAGAAGAAAAATCACTAGCAAAGGAAAACCAGTACGAATAAGCAAATGTACAATGCTGCAGAACCAGATTGAACTAGGAATTATTTGATATATGTATCAATCCCAATTCATAATAATAATAAAGAATAAGCTCAGATTTCTCAATACCATGCAGGCAAGAAACCAATGGAATGACATACATAAAATCCTGAAATAAGGTAACTGGACATCCCCTTACAGAAGAAGGGTTGCGGGGAGGAGAGGAGCCAGT
>NW_022103908.1:28906142-28909808 GCF_000313985.2 Echinops telfairi | reverse complement strand
GGAGGGGAAAAATGAGGAGCTGATGCCAAGGGCTTAAGTGGAGAGCAAATGTTTTGAGAATGATGATGGCAACAAATGTACAAATGTGCTTGACACGATGTTTGTATGGATGGATTGTGCTAAGAGTTGTACACGTCCCCAATAAAATGAATTTTTAAAAATCCTGAAATAAAAACCCTACCAAGCAAGAAGGGTCCTTTATCCACCCAAATTACCTCTCAAATGTGAGAGAAAAAAAATAAGGGTATTTCCAGGTAAAGGAATTTGTGAAAATAGGACCAGAATTACAAATATATTAACAGGGACATTTTGGACAAAGAATCCACATCAGACAAACCTGACAGCAATCTGCATAATGACCCCATGTGACAGAGTAGAACTCTGGTGGTTTCCTAGACTGCAAATCTTTCTGGGACTAGAAAGCCTCATCTTTTTCCCTGGGAGCACCTGGTGGTTCCAAACTGCAGACCTTGTGGTTAGCAGCCCAGTGTGCACCCACTATGCAACAAGGGTTCCAGAAATATGCATAAAACACAAAAATACCCATGATCATACAGTGAGGATGTTGTTACATTATTACACAATGTTACCTTTCTTCAGATTTTTTTACTTTTATCTTAAAGCTAGTATTTAACATTTGAGAAGACAAAATACGTAAAAATACTTTTTTAGAAAATGGAAGTTACTAGAGGCCATCGATCCAGTTCTGTCATTTTGAAAGGACATTAGAATTTGGATGATGTGTTTAATATCATATACATACTAAGTATTGGGTCTAAAATTTGATTGGTAGTGCTCTCATCTTCTTTAAAAAAATATGGTAGATTGGATAAAATTATGAATTGATTTGAATTGTCCCAAAAGCTGTGCTGATGTGCTAACACCTGGAACCTGTGAGACAGAATCAACTGGATGGCAGGACATTTGGAGTTTGTTTGGCTCTTTATTAGCTCATTCTAAAGCAGAAGAGACCTAGGCCAAAAAGAATGAGGTCAGGTGACAATTCAAGAAAGTATCTGAAGCTTAGATAGACTGCCCCAGAGAAGTCAGAGAAACGGGAGCTTGATAACATCCAGAATTTGGACAATAACTGTGAGTCAATCAATTTATGTTTTTTGAAGCAATTCACATTGTGGGACCTTCTTACTAAAGCCCTGGGAAATCAGTACAGTTTATGTGAATTGTTCTAGATATGTTTTCTAGCACACCTAGAAGTGTAATGATATGTTACACACTGTGTCTATCCATCATAGTATATAGACCTTGCTTTACACTTCGATAAATTTCTATGAGGCTAGGAAATAAACTTGCATTAATAGGGTCTACCTCTAAGTATAATATACTCTTTTCTTATGATCAACTTTATGAATGGGTGGAAGAATAAATAATCCTTTGCTGTAAATGTTCACAGATGGACCCTTATGTAAAAACACATTAACCTTGCCTGTTTTTTTAGTTCCTGGAAGAAATCATGAGTAATTCATCAATTACATCATGTAATTAATTGCTTTGGATCTTATGGTTTCTATGTTTCCTATAGGGTTGCTATTACAATTTCAATGCTACCCTTTAATTAAAAGTGCCAGGCCAGAAACAGGAAACATTATGAAGCTAATTTTTGTGTGTGACCAGGGCTTTATAGCACGAAGCTTTCAAGAGTCATTTTCTAATAGGCTGCGTGAGGTGAGGAGATACATTTCACAACAAAGTGGGAGATAGTGTCTCATCAGATATGTCTCATCTGAAACTATCAGAATTCATTCACTGTGCCTCTAAATTCAATTTAAAATACCATCTCCAAATAATCCCTAACCTGATCTAATCCCATATTCTTTCTTCTTCTCTCTAAACTTCACTCTTTTAAGGTATGAACCTTTCCTTTATCTACTTTTTATTGGATTGCAAAGGGGTTCATCTGGTAACTTATTTGCTTAAAATTGCCACTCTGAAAAGATAATTACCACCAATGACCTAGGCAATTGCTATCCAAAAAGGTGCCACAACCATAGACATTTCCTTTAATATTATCAGTGAAGTAGGCTTCTACCACTCTCATCTATTCCTATCCTAATTGCCTTAACAATTTACTTTCCCTTTCAGTCATTAGAGAATGTAACTCTTGCTCAAATCGTTCTCATTTTTTCTCGAATTTTATAATTTCTATCAATGCCAAAAGTTACATAATTTATCAATTAAAACCCTCATTACTCTACAGCAATGGTTCTAACCTTCCTAATGCCGCAACCCTTTAATACAGTTCTTTATGTTGTGGTGATCTCCCAACCATAAAATTATTTTCACTGCTACTTCATAACTGTAAATTTGCTACTGTTATGAACCAGGCAACCCTGTGAAAGGGCCAAGGAAGCATGGCCCACAGGTTGAGAACCGCTGCTCTACAGTCTTCTTTTAGCTACCAATATCTATTTCAGAGCTTCTGTATGTTCTTCCTAAAACTATCTTAGTTGTCTTTCCATACATAAGTTTTTCAAGGATAGCTCTAATAGAAGACACCATATCATTTAGCCTAGATATCGTGAGGAGGTGGAGAGAGGGAATCTTCCAGGAAAAATTAAAAGATTGGAATGAAAAAGACCATGATGAGATGGGGAAAGAAATACATATTAATTTATACCAAACTAAAGTCATTATATAATTTTCAGTACAGAACTCGGGGGGGTGTATGTCATCTAAATCACACTTTTCTACCCTCTTACTAATAAACACACCTTAGCATGCTATTTTGAATTTCCATGTCTGTGCTCTCCTGTTTCAAAGAATTAAACTTCTTTGGTTATCCTCTTTGACCAGGTCAAAGGGGGGACCGCATTTTCAAAGATTTTACCCACACTGGTCCCTCCAAAGAACAAGAAAAAACAGAAATTGCAGTATACAATTTTGAGAATTTTCAAACTGTGCATTATAGAACACAGAACGAAGGTGATGTCACCAAAAATTGGTGTCTGCCACTTTTTAGTCAGAAGACAAAGCTTTAAGGGAAGAGTATATCTAAAATTCATTGAAGTAGCCAGACAAGGATAACATCATGAATCATTTCCAAAGAATTAGAATACCAATTTCCATGTTTTTGTTAAGAAAATATTGGCATGCTATGCTTTGTAATTAGGTCACATGTGAGGTTTTACCAGGAGTCAAAGATAATTCAGGAAGTTGATTAGAAAATGTAGCTTTCAGCCATCTTGCTTTCAGCTTATCTGGACCTGACACTTGCAGCCGTTTGCCATGCATATTGAGGCAGTGAAATGAATTTTATTAAAACGCAGTTACTGTTGTCAGTTGGTTTCCAAAACTTGGTTTTGCCTAAAAGGGACATTTCTTTCTGAATATCCACCACCCAATTCCCTGGGTTTAGATTTGCTTTGTTAGAATATTCAGTTTCCCGTTTTCAATTGGAAAATTCTTATGGGTGGGAATTTTTACTTCAGGCAGTGATGAAAATAGTACACAGAGGAAATAGGAGCTTGACCTGCAGAAGCCCTTTTTAAGTGGCACCATGATCTTTCCTCCATTAAATTAAGTATCTTTAAAATATCTTAGTTGTCGGCTAGTAGATTTTCTAATCATATAAGCTCCTGCTTAGGATGACAACGCAAATCCTACTTGCAGTAACGCAACACCTATACTTTGTGTTGTGATATTTCCTTC
>NW_022103908.1:28894722-28905888 GCF_000313985.2 Echinops telfairi | reverse complement strand
TAAGGCAGCCCAATAACTTACAGGTGCCATGATGCTGAGTGAAATGTACAACAAATTTATCTTGAATTTTCCAGGTAAATGAAAATTGGTTTTCAATTTGGTTATTGCAATAAAAAATACAAAAATAATCATGGAAAAGCCTAAAGCTCTTCAGAATTCACGCGAATCCGTTTTGCCTTCAGTACTGCCTTTGCCTCCCACTTCACCCCTGGCAGAGGAGCACAGATATTGTTGTCGGCTGGTGTAAGAATTTGCCAGCTTGCTTCTCACTATATTATCATCATCACCTTAACCATGCATGCATCTTTAACTTGAGAGGGACACCGACTTTTAGCTGTTGTTTTTAAGGGCCTGATAATTGAGTGACTACGAGCCCTGGTAGTGTAGTTGTTACCGTTGGGCTGTGATGCACATGGTCAGCAGTTCAAAACTACTAGCAGCTCTGCGGAAGAGAAACTGCGCTTTCTACTCCAGTTATGGTTACAGTCCCAGGACCCCGCAGGATGTCGCTTTGAGTCAGCATTGACTCTATGGCAGTGAGTTTGGTTCGGGGTTTATAGTTGTACTGACAGTGTCAAAAGGTGCAGACAAACAGGGAAACGCAAGAAAGTATAACCCCATTAAGTGAGTAACTTTTATAAATTGTAGAGAAGAGTTTTTACTAATAGCAGCAATTTACACAGTGATAGACTATCATATTCATCTTTTAAAAAATAAAGAAAGATTCTAAATCTGAATTTCTTGGCACAAAATAAAAGTAAAAGGATGCAATAGACATGCCACATCCACGCACATGGTTTTAGTTAAAGCTTGAAAACAGGGAGGGAGGTGGGAGCATAAAGTAAAAGCTACAGGCAACTAATGTAGCAGAAGGGATAATAGCGTGCTATAAATTGAGAAGGAAATAAAATTAATGATGAGCTTTAGCAGCCAAGACACTGAGCTAATATTTTAAACTTGTCTTGAAGGGGAAAAATGGGGGAAAGATATCTAGACATTTGGAGAATGATGGAAACTGCAGAAATAATTATTCAAACCTGATAAGGAAAGAAACAATAACCAGAATTAATTATGTAAAATGATAAGGTACAGGTGTAATTTGTAATGACATAGTGAAAAACTTTGTTTTAAAATGTCTTTGAAAATCATATTGAAAAGAAAGAAATAGAACTTCAGCTTCAGAGAAGCTCCGAAAAGACACTCAAGAAATTATTTTGTTGTTGTGAGGGATCAAGTCGGTCTGACTCATAAAGGCTCATATAAAAGAGAAAGAAACACTTTATGAATCTGTACCATCTGCACAACTGTTCTTATGTCTGGGGATATTTTTTTTCAGCCACTATATTAATTTTGATGAAGGGTTTCTTTTGTGCTATCCCTCTATTTTACGAACAGTAATGATCTTTCCCAGTCAGTGTTCCTGTCTTATAATATGTCCAAATGTGTGAAACAATAAAGAATGAAAAACACCTGTTTAAGCGAGAAACAAAAGATCTCATCTATCACCTAATTTGCCACAATGCACCAGGTAATTTCTTATTCAAATATATTATTTTTCTACTGGAGTAAATTTCTTTACTATATGCTGACACGCCCCCCCCCCAAAAAAAAAACCCCACATAATTCAAGAGGAAAACAAATAAAATACTTTGAGCATAGCACATGGCCATTGAATCAATTATGGAACTTTTAAAAGATAAAAAGCTGTTTCATCAAACATTAAGCAGAAACAGGGTGAAAAATAAATATTATCAGAAAAAGGACTTCAAGATAAAAATGTTGCTAGCTATAAAGACTACTTCATACTTATAAGACAGACACTTTATCCAAAAACTTGAAATCCTAAAGTATGTATATGTTCAATAATAAATCTCCCTGATAAAGGGAAAATGATAGAAGTGAAGTGAGAAGCAAACATATCGTACATACCTGGCAGGGGAGACACCATGATCACGAAGGTGGTTTTCCCAGGCAAGGCTCATCCATTGCACTCTGGATGTGCAGACCCCTGCGATTTCCCCAAATGTGGGAAACTTGACTGCATCATTTTTTTTCTTCATTGATATTGTAAATTTTTATTTTGCAATTATAGATGTACAGGAAATTGCAAAGATAGTACAGAGTGTTATGTACTCTTTACCTAGCTCTCCCAAGAGGAAAGATCTTGCATAATAACAGTACAACTTCAAAATGAAAAACTGACAATGGTACAGTAACTATTAACTAGACTATAGGACTTATTCAGTTTCACCAGATTTTATATGCATTCACTGGCGTGTGCATGTCCATGTTATTCTATGCAATTTTAACACAGGTATAGATTTGTGTAATTACATCAAGAAACAGAGCCATTCAATTCCCTTTTATATCAGTTCTTGTCTCTAACTACCACTCATCTGTCCCTCATTCCTGAAAGGGCTATTTCCACTTGCGGGCTACTGCAAAGAAAGCAGTTAGAAACAGTTGGACACAGGTTTCCTTTCTCTGAGATAAATGTGAAGGAGCAGAATGACTGGTCACATGTAAAGTGGAGGTTTAACTTTAAAAGACATTCCAAATTCTTTTCTAGACTGGTTGTACTATTTTACTTTCCCATCAGATAGATGAAATAAATAGTTTTGAAAGGTCCAGTTTTTGTGTTCAAAATTCAACAGTATTTGGTATTATCACTATTTTTTCCATTAGCCATTCTGATGGATGTGTAATGATAACACAATGTGATATTAATTTTCTTTTTCCCTGTCGACTAATAGTATCCAACATTTTTTCCATACTCCCACTCATAAATCTTCTTCACTGAAATATCTATTCATGTCTTCTGCCCAATTCCTAACGTTTTTTACTTTGGAGTTTTAACTATTCTTTGTATTTTGTAGATTGGTCAGATACATAAAAGGTTTATATATAAGTTCCCTCAATTTGCAGGTTGTTTTTTGCTTTTCTTTAATTTTTTACAGAGCAAAGAATTTTAATTTGGATGGAGTCCAATATGTCAATGCTTTACTTTTGAGGTTCAAACTTTTATGGGAAAATCTAAGAATTGATTGCTTGCCCTGGATCCTGAGGATTTTCTCCAATTGTTTCTAAATGTTTTAATATCTTGCATTTATGTTCAGGGTTCATTTTGAGTCCCTTTTTATAAAAACGAGGTGGTTTGGGTTGAAATTCATATCCTTAAGTCGGGGGGCTATGGATGCCCACTTGTGGAAAAGGCTATCCTTTCCTCTGTTTAATTCCTTTCGCACCTTTGTCAAAATTACTTGGGTCTATTTGTATAGGTCTGTTTCTGTGTGCCCATCCTCCGCTGACAGGCTTCATTATTGTGGCCTTATGTGGTAAGTCTGGAAATCAGCTTTATGTATGTCCTCCAATTTTATACGTCTTCACAATGGACTTAGTGTCACTCATTTTACATCTGGGTATTTTGCCTTTCCCCAGCTCATCTCCGGCTTATTCCAGAGAAGAAAGCTCTCGCATAAGCTCTTCTTTTTCTTGTTGCAACTCCTGCAAATACTGTTGGTTTTGCTCCAGTCTGTCCTCCAACCACTGCGGGAGAGGCCCGCTGACTGCTGCCATCTGACTGCACAGGTTCTTGGTAAACACGGGACCGTTATGGATCTTGGTTCCTGAGTCCAGATGAGTAAGGCTGTGGACCCTCCTGTATGCATCCTGCTCCTCCTGACACAGGATCTTGGGTAACTCTACTGCTGATTCAAGGCACACTTTCCCAGTGGTGACAGGAAGCACAATATGGATTGGGATTTCGATTCTCTCATACTCGGAGCTCTTCTGGGCCTGTATGGACTGGAAGCAAGTGTAGAGCAGGCGGCCAGTCTTGGTGTTTTTATCTTCAATGAAACAGGAGAAAATCAGTCCTACAAAGTTTTGTTCCATCATCTGATACCTGGCTTGCGTGCGAACATCAATATGTGAGCTCGGCCAGTCTCTCTGCCTCTGTGGAAGCCGCAGACAACTGCTCTGGAGAAACCTCCACTCGGTCCTTCCTCTATCAGAACGTGTCGCAAGATGATGACAGAGTGAGTGTGAATAATCTTCCCAGTGTCGACCTTTTCACCAACTATTCGGAATTCAGTTCCAGTAGGTACAAATTTTGAGTCACTCCTATTGGGGCTTATGTCATCATTCAACTCCCCGATGCACAGCCCCATCACCTCCTCCTTCTCTGTGCTCAGAGCGTGGTTGAGGCAGACGAGGAAGGCGTCCGACTCCAGATGTACGGCCTGCACCAGCTGCCCCGCCATCTTGATCCGATCGCCTCACACCCGCCTTCTCACAACTGCACAATTTGTGGTAGTAGGGGACTGCGTTCGCGCACTCTCCTGGAAAAAAAAAAAGATAAATAAATACATCCACAAACTTAGCTACATGTTTTACCATTCTGCTCCCGATGACTTAGCCAGAAAGAGAATTGAAGCAAGGAAAATTATGCATATCATTTGAGCAAAATTTGATTTATGATATTATATATATTTATAGAAAGTACACCCAGCAAAAGTACACCACTCATTTTCAAAGGCGTAAATAACATTTAGAAAAATAACCACAAAATAGTCTATGAATTTTTGAGGATCAAAATCATACAGAACAGATTCTTTAAACACAAAACTAATACCATTTTCATAAAGCCATTTGCGAAATGATAATATAGGACTGACAAGTACTGCTGCCCCATCGGGTTTCTAATTTTCAATCCTCATGAAAGAACATGGACATGTTTTTCTTTCTCTGGTCTTTCACTTAAGAACTGATCCCTAATACACAGTGGTACCAGGGCCCTTCTCTTTGACTAAAAAGTATTTGCTGAGAAATAAGTAATGATAAGAAATTCATAAAATTTACAAATATTTGAAAATTAGACAACACATATAAGAAGGTAAGTCCAAAAGCAGTGCTACTAGGATTCCATTTCATACATGCTTGGGCTTATTCCATTCAGCAGTGTTTAAACATTTTCTGCCATCAGTGGATGCCTACAGAAATGCTATCTCAGCACTATACTTAGTTAACAATGGCAGAGTTGTTAGCTTGTGTTCAAAGAAAAGGTCCAATCAAAACAGTGAATTCTGAGGGGATCAGATAGTCCAGTTGACCAAGAGGTCAGATCACAGGCTATAGAGAGTATTTGGGAGATTTCAAAAGGAGAATCTTGATCTATTTTCTCAAGGGCACAGAATGATCACAGAGGCTCATCATCAAGAAGTTCTAAGAAAATTGAGAACTGATTTCATGAGAAAAAGTCACTTTTAGCTGAGAAGTCCCTCAGCCCCACCATGACAATGTATCTGCTCGTTCTTTGAGGGCACCAA
Source organism: Echinops telfairi (assembly GCF_000313985.2). Taxonomy (NCBI): domain Eukaryota; kingdom Metazoa; phylum Chordata; class Mammalia; order Afrosoricida; family Tenrecidae; genus Echinops; species Echinops telfairi. Next base: position 28,900,561 of record NW_022103908.1, on the reverse strand, counting down.
GAGCTGTTCTCCATGTAGTTGGCCCGAACTTGAAGAATACTGAAAAATGACATGTGTGCATCCTCAAAGACACCCAAACTACCATGTGAGTCTGAATTCAGAGTCTGCTGAGCTCCCGAGGGAGGGCTAGGGGGCAGGGATCGCCCTTTCGACATGTATAGGTACAGTGAGAGGGTATGTCGAGAGTCAACAGCTTCATGTTTTGATATTTTTGTTTGATAGAGGTGTCTGTGATTTGGTACAAACAGGTTTTTACTTACCTTTGTGTACTGGAGGGCAATCCTAAATCACATGTTAGCATTTCACTCTCTTAGCAAAACCTGGATAACGTCACATTGTTGCATGGATTGTTTGAATGGAAAGACCTTAAGGCATTACAGTTGAGAATGCAATGGAATAAGCCATTCTAGAGAGAACTAACTGTATGTAGTCAAGGAAAATATATGAATGAAATTTCGAATGACCAAACAGTATAACTTTTGTCATCCTTCACATCCCCACACATTTCTTTGCAGGCAAGTGTTTAAGTTGTTAATCACAGAAGTATGTGTGGAATCAGGAAGTCAGAGGATACATAAAGATTTGGGGGGTGGAGGCAAACTGAGAGAAAATTTTAATGGACAAATATAAACACATACACTCAGCAATGTGAATATATTTTGAAAATATTGGTGGAACTAAGAGGTAACTTTGGTTGACTGATATCAGTTATATTAGTAGATATGTAGAAATGTAAGTAGGTTTGGTGTCTTGTTGGCAATAATTTGGGGTGATTCTTTCTGATAGACAGTATTTGTTCTGTGAAGTGGGACGCAAGGCCATCTGCTGAGAAACACATAGGTAGAGGAGTGTGGAAAATGGAAAAGTTTGACTACAGAAACTAAACAAAGGAAATGTAATAATAAATTGTCAGCAAGGATAGAGGTCCAGCTGAGGTCGGTGACTATGAATTTATATTACTAACAATCTCTTTGGTGTGTGATTTCTTTTCTAACAGTTCCTAGCTGCCCATCAGGAAGCCTGGAAAAAACTGATAGTAAGTCAGCCATAAAAGAGAGTATGAAACACATTCATTTATTCAGACAAACACATTTTTTCTTCTCCTGTATTTTTTTAAATTATCCAGTTGGCACTTACTTTTATCTGATGCTTCTATTGGAGAGCATAAAGTGAGCTTAGCCATGATTAAAATGGCAGTGTGGAACAGATGAATTTTAGGAAGGCTATGATATGTTTAGAAATCTGATCACAAGTATAATTTCAGAAAGTTAACCTTCAAATTTTTGCTATAAAATAGAAGGGAAGCTATGATGAATTAGAAAGGATGGATCCGGGATGTGTCACTAATGAGATTTTTTAGTTGGGACTCATTCTTAATAATTTGAACAGCAGTTCCATCATCTACTTGGGGAAAAACAGAGAGAGAAAGGTTTAGGTCACTTCTGCCAACTACAGATATAGTAAAGCAAATGATTCTAGCCAGAATCTCGAGCATGACTACCAAATACTTGGACACAGAAAAAGTGCTAAGATACTTAAATGAGTGTTTTCCTTTCTCCTTCTTTTTCTTGGGTCCAAAGATACCGTATGGAACAGACAAAACCTTCTTTTTGAACAGCAATGGAGAGGGCTGTCAATCACAGGGAATTCAGAGTCCATCTCCTTTTTTTTTTCATTTATCATGACTTGAAATTAGATTCTAGATGTTACACGATGAGGGTAGCTAACCAATTACTGGAAATATGATAAAGAATAGATGAAGAGAGACAGCATTTATTTTGCCTTGCTCTTTTAAAAAATAAACTATCATAGAAGTTATACAGTTAAGAACATGCCCATTATCTATTACCTTAATCTTATGTTTGCCTACATTTATTGGTGCGGATCAATCTAGGCCAAAACACCTAGTCCTAAATGATCTGGGGGAAAAATCTTAATGATGGTAAGAGATCATTTCCCCTCAAAGAAAATGAAACAGTAAATAAACTTTGTTATTTTTTCCTTTGTGGAAAAAAAACCTCCAGAAAGACACAATTAAATAATCAATGCTTTATGCTTAGTGCTGTGTCCAGTATATGAAAAAAGGTACTTAGGATGTTGCATATCCCATTTCCTTCACCTAGATCGTGCTCTCTGAGTCACTCTAACCAAGGTGCAGTGGCAGATCTGACATTTCTCTTTTTGGACATAAATCAGAATCATATCTATGACAAATAGATCAAATCCCTGGGAGGTATGAATGTTTAAGGTTCTCAGTTGATAACCAAATATTTAGAGGTTAAAAATCTATCCAGTCCAGTCTTAAAAGAAAGAACTATAAATTTACTTCTGCAAAATAAGTTATTAAAAGTCCTATAATGTCAGGAGTTCCCAGGGTCAATTAACATAACATAATTCAGAAAGATAATATTTTACATCTACTGTTTAGCAGCTGGGACATAAAGCTTATGAGCAGCAATATAGGTTGCAACTTAAAGGAAATGATGAAAATTAAAAAAAAAAACCATTTAGCACAATTAGTCCACTAGGTTAATGTACCACAGAAACATCAGTCTCCAGAATCATAAGACCAGAAGAACTAGTTAGTGCCTGGTTATGGTTAGTTTTAGAAGAATTTTATTAGAAGGTTCTGGAGAGAGTCAGAGAAAAATGTGGAACACAATCCACATCATCAATGAGAACACGGTTACTAGTTGGATGAGAGTGGTACAATCCCCAAGGTGCTTCAGGTCTGGAACAAAAAGGCTCAATTTCAGCTGACAAGTAGGCCTGTAAGGGAGAAGAACACTGTGAGGTAAGCATACCTTGGAATAATCAACCAATTAAGGTCAAAAGGGTAGCACTTACCCAAGGATAAAGGATAGAGTTGGGAAAGGAGGAGGATTGGTAACAGGAAACACAAGGAAAAAGTGAAATTGAAATGGATGAGTTGCAACAATATGAATATGAATTAGGGAATGTAAAACTGATGATCTGTTCAGTAAACCTTCACCTAATTCACTATAAAAAGGCAAGAAAGCAAAACAGCAAAACTGAATGGAGCAAAGCACGTCTCTGAGACTCACCACTAGTCACCACTAGTCAGACTCAACAGCAAGGCAACTGGTTGGCTCTTTCTGGTCAAACCATTTGATTGCGGTGTCAAGATTTGTTTTTCCATCGGTGAAGACAATGAACACATATGCATACATAGATGTCACCTGCTTCGGCAAATAACATAAACCTGAACTGGTTTTGTGTGAGAAAAGACAAACAACAACATCAAAACACATACCTAAACCAAACCAACTTCCAGGGAGTCAATGCCGACTCACAGGTGCACTATAGGTCTATAGCCTAGAACCCCAAGACTGTAAATCCTGGGGAGTGTGAAGTGCCCCCTTGCTCTCAAGGAATGGCCGGGTGGTTTGGAATTGCTGACCTTGCAGTTAGCAGCCCGACCTGGAACAATTATACCACCAGGGTTCCTAAAATGCAAACAGAACCACAAAATATTCTTCCCCCCAAATTCAACAAACACAAACCTTTGTAGCTTGAGCTATGGGGATAATGTGATGCTTCATAAAACAAAATATCCTATACTGATTCATGTAATAATCATTGTAATTTTTCCTTTCATTAAGTCTAATGAGAATCCCAGGAACAGTAATTGAGAGAGATCACGCAACGGTTGTCTGACATCATATTGTGAAGCTCAAAAGAGCCACATTTTCTAATAAAGTACTTGCTCTTATTTTATAAACTATTGACAATAATGTAAAGTATATGGGAAATTATAAATAATCAGGATCCTAATAATCTGGTAGGTGATTGGGAGCCTACAACTCGTCATTACTCATTAAGAAGCGAACCTGTACAAGGTCAGCAGGGTGAAGCTACCTGCCACCCCGCAGAAGAAAGCAGGGCGATCTACTCCACTAGAGCTTGAGAGTCTCAAAATCCCACAAGACCAGTTGCACCATGACCTACTGGGTTGCTACGAGTCGGACTTGACTCAATGACATTTCCTTCAGTCTGTTTTGGTTTGCTGTCAAAATGCCATAACTTCCTTTTTTTTTATCGTTTTATTAGGGGCTCATACAACTCATCACAATCCATACATACATCAATTGTGTAAAGCACATTTGTACATTTATTGCCCTCATCATTCTTAAATCATTTCCTCTGCACTTAAGCCCCCGGCATCAGGTCCTCATTTTTTACCCTCCCTCCCCGCTCCCCCCTCCTCATGAGCCCTTGATAATTTATAAATTATTACTCTGTCATATCTTTCCCTTGTCCGACTCTCCCTTCACCCACTTTTCTGTTGCCCGTCCCCCAGGGAGGGGGTCACATATAGTTCCTTATAATTGGTTCCCTCTTTCCAATCCACTCTCCCTCTACCCTCCTTAATTCACAGCAAATTTAACTTTTTAAAAGATTTTTCCCTTCCTATTCTCACGATAGTTTTCTCTATTCTCATTTAACATAAGGTAGACCCTTATGCTATTTAATAAGCATAATTTTGTTAGCTGTTTTTCATAACTTAAAAGGGTTCCCATCTGGAAATCATATTTTATCTTGCTCATTTATTTTAGTTTTCATTTCCATTAAAGTTACACTTCTGGCACAGAATTTTGGACTGCTTCATCCACTTTACCAAATTTCTTGTGCTTTGGTTTCAGTGTAACATTGGAAGGAGTACATAAAAATGTTGAGGAGTAGAGAGGCAATTAGTTCCCTCTGTCAAAGGCTCTGACCAAGTTTTAAGAGGCTTCTCTTCCATAAACAGATGGTTGGATGTGAATCAAGCAAGATATCTAAACAGATGTCTGTCCTCAGGTCATCTTGCTACAGATTATAAAATGAGCAAATGCTAATCCAGATCTTGCTAAACAATCTTTTTTCTTTTATTTTTTAATCCAGTAAAACTGGATCAGTTCAAGAACCTAAATTTGGAAGTCAGTTTTCAGGAAGCCACAGCTGTGAGAAAATCAGATATGAGGCTGCCCATTATCACAACACATCACTTGGTCTGATGTCAATTTTACAGAATGAGAACCCAAAGTAAATTGCAAATATTAGTAAATTATTTACATTTAATTATATATATTATGGCAAATCTAAATGACACCATTATTTTTGTTAGCACCTATCATTTTAGAATTATTAGTTCCTAGAATTATTAGTTGAATAAAAGATCTGCTAAATGGATGGCAACATTTCTAATAAATATTGCAACAAAATTTCCAGTATCTCATTTCAGTGTTCGGGTAATTAATTTTAAAAATTAGGTTTCTTTATTAAACATTAAAAAAATCTATGATAGATACTCAACCCTAATTAAACTATGTATTGATTTTATTTTAGAAATATTATTGTACACCACTGATGTGTTATCTTTCCTTGTCATCACTAACAGAACATCAATAAAGAAAAACAATAGTTTATATTTAAAGATAAAATTTCAAATCAGTGGTAAAACAAAACCAAACCCACTCAGTCAATTGTAACTCATAGTGATCTCATGTAGAGTCTCTGAGACTAAACCAGTCTAAGCAGACACCATCACCTTTCTCCTGCTGAGAGGTAGGGGGATTTAAACTGCCGACACTGCTGCCAGGAGCCCAGTGCCTAACTTACAGAGCCTTTCTAATTAGCTTATAGGATTGGCTTTGAAAGGCACTTTACTTTATTAAGTAAACGTGTTACTAAAAATTTTATAAAGAAAAACAAATTTTATTGGTTCCCCTAAAATGTAGAACCCTCACTTCCTCTTATGGGAGATGAATTTATACCAGAGACCCCACCTCTTTACTCTTTGATAGGATATTTTTGTCATGAACATCATTTAAAAAAA
>NW_022103908.1:28892364-28893956 GCF_000313985.2 Echinops telfairi | reverse complement strand
ATCAGAGGGGAAAATACCTGTCTCAATGAAGCGTGTTGAATTGCCTGACATATATTGCAGGGATTGATCTAGAAAAAGTGTTTATTATATCTATTGATGTTTTTAAAAGAAACATTTTCTAGAATGGCCTTCTATTTCTTTAAAAAATTCTCATGTGTATGGCGAAAAAGTTTAGAACAAAGGCTAAGATATTTATGTTTTTACAGACTTTTGTTTGTTTTCTTTCACAAATTTGTCATTATATTATTATGAACACAATCATTATTCTCCCATCGAGGAAACTAATTAATTAATGAGTCTATCACTATTCCATCAAACATCTAATATATGTTAATTGGCATATTATGTTCTAATGAGTAAGGAGGGGTTTTATAGAACACTTATTTCCAAAGAGCTTATAATATAGGTTAGTGTACAAATAGAGATACAGAAAGAAAAGGGTAATGTAAACATGTATAACTAGGCATTAAATCTCTTTTAGGGAATGGCACAGGAATTCTGCTAAACAAAATTTGCTCTACTTGATGCATTGTCAGTGATGGACTAAAAATAATTAGAAATGTGAAAAATCAAGTTAGCAGATAAGTGTCTGTGGCAGTTACATAATCTTTTGTCAACTTGAGAGAGAGGTGGAGTCTAATTCTGTCAATCAGATTATGGTCAATGAGGCCTTGGTGTGCGCATGGCCTTCTCCTGGGGATTCTGGGAACTCCTGTCTTCCTCCCTTGAGGTGGGACACACACTTTCTCTGTTAGACATTCCTGTTGACAAGCCACATGGAGCTACAATGATGGAACCAGAGCCCTGGAGCTGGAGGAGCCATGTGGAGACCCACTCAAGTGCTGAGATGCTTCCCCTGCTACTGGATCCACATGACTTTCCACCCACTGGCCTGTGATCTTCCTCCATTTGGCATCATTGCACATGTGCTGTGTGAGTCTGAAGAGGAATTTATAGACTGAGATTGGACATGTGGGCTAATATTGGATTTAAGAATTCAATCTGGACTGTACTGGGATCTTTTCTCAATTTACAATTGCTCTTTTATATAAAGCACTTTCTTTACACATATGAATGTTTCTGGATTTACTTCTCTAGTCCACCCAGACTAGCACTGTCCATAGTATAGATGTTCCATTAGGAAAACAAACAAACACAGAGTTCTGCAGCCATTGTAGATCAATGTAATTGACTTGTTGGGAAGATCCGGGGAGAAATAGTGTGAAAAGTGAACCTTAACAAGTATGGAAGAGTATTCTGAATATAATTGATGTCATTTCCAGCTCTACAAGACTGAGCATCACTGAAGGTAGTTGGAGAATTAAATGTAGATACTATTTTACTTAGAATCATTTATGGTGTTTTTCAGTAAGGATTGCAGATTAGAAAACTCATCAAATTCATATGGCTTGAGAAGAAAACTGTCTATTGTACTCATATAGAAATCTGATGATATAGATGATACAATGCAGCTTTCATAAGGAGGCTGCACTAACATTTGAAATTAAGGGAGGCCTTTGCCATTAAGAATGCATAAATATACCTTTTGTGTTGGGTGTTTTCCTACTTTCCTTTCTCATTAGTGTGTTGTG
>NW_022103908.1:28889445-28890411 GCF_000313985.2 Echinops telfairi | reverse complement strand
TGTTCTACAGGATTGCTATGAGTTTGCATCAACTCCACGGCAATGCGGTTTTTTAACAATGTATGCAAAGCTTGCAAAAATATGGGTAAATTTGATTTATATTTCTACTCTTCTATTACAATTAAAAATAAGGTGTGATAATTGGGTTATATGTGAATTAACTTAATCCGGGTTTTCAGTAGTTTAGCAGTCCCCCATCCCTGCCCACACCATCCCCACTTCAACAAAACTAAACTCAACTCACTCCCATTGAGTCATTTTCAACTCATAGTGGCCCTATAGGACAACTCAGTCCACAACACAGTCATGGAACAGAATATCTTAACCTGAGGGGGAAAGTTCTGAGACTTTCTCCATGGAGTGTGGTGTCAGCTATGCATTTTTTACTAAATGTCCTAAAATTATGTTGGTGGATTATCTTTCAATCTCAGATTGTTTATTGCTTTTATAATGATAAAATGTGTTGGGTGTTGAATCAGTTCCAAGTAATGAAGACCCTACAGGACAGAGTATAATAGTTCCATAGGGATTCCAAGGGTATAATCATTATAGGAGAAGATTATCACATCTTTGTCTTATGGAGAAACACGTGGGTTTTACCCACCAACCATTTCGTTAATAGTCAAATGCCTACCCACTGTGCTCCTGGTGCTGATGGGTTTGAAGTTTGTCAAGTGCTTTCTTTCTTCACATCAACTCAGGTGGTCCTGTGGTATTGTCTTATTCTATTAATGTGGTATATATCACTGATATTTTTAACATTGACAAGCTGCATTCCTTTGCTGAATCCACATTGGTTATGGTGTGCAATTCTTTTAGTATACTTTAAGATTTGATTTGCATCTGTATTCATAAGGGATATTGGCCTGTTGTTTGTAGTTTTCTTGTGGTATCTTAGTTGGACTTTAATGTCAGAGTAACACTAGCCTTATACATTTAATGAAGGAGTATCTAGCAAAAAATAAG
>NW_022103908.1:28886770-28888401 GCF_000313985.2 Echinops telfairi | reverse complement strand
CACCTAAATTATAATGGATAACACTTCAGGTGTCATCCATCTTCAAGTAAAATTCTAAATTTTGGAGCCTATGTGATATGACATATAAGCCAACCAAAACATAGTGGTATAGCAGGCACAAGATATACATTTACAATGTAAAAGGGAGAAATTAAAGGGAAAGCAGGGATAACAAGCACAAAAGCAAGTACAAAACCCAACAGAACAATTTTGACTAGTTCTCAAGTCTTGAAAACAGCCCTTACTGCTCTTAGACTTTCTAGCCAAATGGTCTTACCTTAAGATTGTGAGTGCTGGTTCTTCAGCCTTGGTCTTCCACTTCATCTTCCATGTCCACCAAGATGGAAACTCTTTATCTTCACTTTTGGAGGACCTCTACCTCTTAGTTCCTCTTAGTGGTGATGCCGCCCTGAGCCCTGTCAGGCACCATTGTTCTTGGTCTTGGGTGTGGCAGTCTCACCACCACTTCAGTTCCAGTTAGATTCCCATCATCGTGGTCAAATGAATGTCATTCCCCACCTAAGAGTAGAGATGCTGATGATGTGATGCTTTGCAATATAGTAAGCCTTGGCTCTGTCCTTTCACACCCCAGAGGCCCTGGCCTCACTTTATAACAAACCAGAGACAAACGAGTCCCATCCTTTGAGATTGAGATAACTCTTCTTCTTGAGCTTCTTTCAATAGTTCTACTGCTTTACAAGCTTCAGAGATGAGTCTTTCATTACAAGCACTTCTTGACTTGGCTGAAGAAGTCGTAGACTCAGACACTGTTCTCTCCTTTCAGTTTCTTCTCCACAGTGCAGGCTTTTCCTTCAGCCTACACTGATGGGTTTTCTGGTCTAGGGTTTGCTTAGATCAGTCCACTATAAGCTTAATCTCTTTAATAAAACACCATGGAGTTGCATCTGGGAAAGACATTCCAGACGTATTCCCTTAGTTAGTATAACAGAATTTTCCAAATTTTAAAGTTTCATTTTCATTCGCACAGTTCATTTTTAAGTCCATCTTTTTCTGCTTGCATATCAGTATACCAGGAGAAGCCAAGTAATTTCTTCAAGGTCTTGCTTAGAAAGCCTATCCTTACTTACACGTTCTACCTTTCACCAAGCATGGTACAGTAGCGTAGTCATTGATTTCACTAGAAGCACATTTAACAACCACATTTCTAGCAACATTCCATTGCTGGTCATCTATGTCTTGTCTAAAAGAATAGGGCTGGTCTTTATAGCATCCTTTGAAGCTCTCTCCAATATTGCGTTTGACAACCATAATTCTACTAGCTATCTATGTAAAGCCCTGTAGGATTTTACTATTACCTACTACCATCTCGTCAACCTCAAATTATAAGCAATCTATAGGACAGAGTAGAACTGCTCTTTTGGATTTCCAAGACTGAAAATCTTTATAGTAGCCAAGAGTTTCATCTTTCTCTCCAGCAACTACTATTGCTTTTGAACTACTAATCTTATGGTTAACTGCTCAGTGTTTAACCCATTGTATCAGAATGCCTCCTTAGGCTTTTTTCTAATAAGCACCCTTATTAGATTAAATTCTTCTAGCCTCCACAAATTACACAATTTCAAACTCCTTCCATATTTCTGTTTCTGTTAGCAGGATTCTACTCTTCATGG
>NW_022103908.1:28876405-28885873 GCF_000313985.2 Echinops telfairi | reverse complement strand
CCATTAGTCATTAGGAAATACAAATCAAATCCACAATAAGATATCACTTCACCCCCCTGTAAGATGGCTATGATCTAGCACATAGACAATAAAAGTGTTAAAAATAACCTAGAGAAACCGGAACCCTTGTCTGTAACTCATATGATTGTAAAATAGTACAATTGCTATGGAAAACGGTTGTTTAGTTTTTAAATAGCAAAACATAGAATTAATCTAGGATTCACACCTTTTACTCCTAGTTATGTATTGAAAGCAAATACAAAAAAATTATATCTGCACTTTAGCATGTATTGCAATACTATTCACAAAAGTCAAAAGGTGGAAACAACCCAAATGTGCATCAGCAGATATAAGGATAAGCAAAATGTGGGCTATATGAATATTGAAAAGAACTAGGTCTAAAAAGAAATGGAGTCCTAATATCTAGTACAATCTTGACTGAATCTTGAAAACATCAGAGAGACTTAAGGCAGTCATAAAAAGACACATACTGTATGGTTCTACTTACATCAAATATCTAGAATGTATAAAGAACTGGGTTTACAAGTATCCACGGTTCCCAGGTAGTGCAGATCGAGGCAATAAATAAGGAGCCGGCTTTGGAGGCACTGCTCCACTGAGCAGTGAGGAGAACATCTGAAAACAAATCCACAGTGATTTGTTGTGATGTCTACACAAGTCAGTGAACATAATTAATGTCTCTGAATTGTAGATGCAAATAAAGCTGGAATTTTATTTTGCTTTATATAATTACTACAATAAAAAGAAGTATAACTATCACATATAGTGTACAGATAAAAGGGAGTAAAACTGCCAAAATATTATCTATGAGATTGAAGTTTTATCAAATCTTCTCTGCTGGTTTTAAAAAACAGTTATATGATGTTCTTATGATATATTTACCCTTAAATTAAGGTGTGATATCTATGTTTCAAAACTAAAACACTACAAATTCTTCATATACTGCATGATAGGAAGCATAAATGGATAGGTTAAAATCAGGAAAGATGTGCACTCTTTTACCTTACATATTCAATCTGTGTTTATTGAGCAAATCATCAGAGAAGCTGGATTAAATGAAGAAGGTTGTGACATCAGGAGGGGAAGAAGGCTTATTAACAACCTGTGACATGTGGATGCTCCAATCTTGCTTGCTAAAGGTGAGGAAGATTTGGAGCACTTGCTGATGAGAATTCAGGATTGAAGCCTTTATTATGGAATTCCACTCAAGGTAAAGAAACCCAGTCCTCACAACTGGACCAATGGGTACCATGATGATAAAGGGACAAAGCATTGAAATTGTCAAGGATTCCATCTCGCTTGGCTCCACAATCAATGCTCATGGAAGCAGCAGTTAAGGTCACATTAAATTGAATAAATCTGGGTACAAGACTTCTTTAAAGTTTTTAAAAACAGGGATGTTACATAAAGACTAAGGTGTGCCTCACCCAAGCTATGGTATTTTAAATTGCCTCATATGTAGGTAAAAGGAAGACTGGAAAAAATTGGTGCATTTGAACTATGGTATTGGTGAAGAATATTGAAGGTCATATGGACTCCCAAAATAACAAATAAATTTGTCTTAGATTAAGTACAGCCAGAGTACTCCGTATTGGTAAAGATGGAAAAATTTTGTCTCATGCACTTTGAATATAGCTGAAGAACCCAGGCTCTAGAAAAAGACATAATGCTTGGTTAAAGGGGAGGGGCAGAAGTGGAAGGCTCTGGAGAAGATTGATTGAAACGGTGGCTGCAATAATGGATTCAAACATAAAAAGCATTGTGAGGATGGAGATGTTTTGTTCTGTTGAGCGTAGGATTTCTATGAGTGGAATCAATTCTATGGTACCTTCAACAACAACCATATTCACTAAGGAGAAAACATAATCTGATACATTTTCAGCATCTCTTTTATACAAGCTACTAATTTTTATTTCAAATATTGGTACTCTTGAGACTTCAGACCTTTATGAAAAAATTATTCTAAGACTTAAATCTTACTTTCTGATTGGGAAATTATTTGGTTTTTTTTTCCAGTTTAATATGAACCTTGACACATGATAGATACTCAATAACTCATAATTGAATATAAGACCGTTAGCATTTCCAAGATTGAAAATACTGAGGCTTTGAATTTAACACATATTTTGAACTCAGAAAATTCAGTAAATTATAGAAATAAAGAACTATAACTTATAAGGTATCATTAAATGTAAATATTTCAGTAACCAGACATTGGACAGAAGGCACATACTATTAAGGGGTTGAAATGATTTCCTTAAAACCACACACAGATCAAGAAATCACCTTTTGCGTTTGAAGGTGGATGAAAAAAGTCAGATACGTTTTTATTCTAATTATCTGCATATAAAAGTCATAATTTTATTTGTTATCAAACATTATCAAGGGTGTCAAATAATTAATGCACTTAAGCTTCTAATTTATGTTATTTTTATTTACCTATACTCTCTATTTCAGTCAAATATAAATGCAAACAGTTACACAGAAAAACAACCCCTGTAAAAGAATGCCTTTGCAAACTACACTCATAAACTCTTTTGCATAACATACACAAAATATCTATAGGCAAACATCCACATATACCAGTATATATAAAAACACATACACTTGTAATTGGAACATCAAAATATTTCATAATCATTCTATTTACTTTGACATTTTTCTTTAATAATAACACCTTGATTTGTAATTTGGAGGACAGAAGGAGGTAATGTTCCTCTTTTGGTGTCTAACTTGCTATCATAGAGTGACTGAGGCACTGGGGAGAAGGTGGTTTATTATTTCTATATGTCAGTGGGAGGCAGAAAAACAACAAACCTTTTCTGGCAAAAACACCTTGTTCCCAAGAAGAAAATGAACTGATTTTGTTCTCTCACCAGGGCCATTTGTGCTAGATATGGGTAATGGTCACAGGTGGCCTGATCTGATCTTTTCCTATTTTAGTTGAGAAATAGCTTTTCGCACTTAGGACAGTTCACTCCTATTTAGTTTAGAAAAGGAGACCTCCTTGCATTGGAGACAAAACTGAAGTCACCTTGCCTTTATCTTGATCAAAGCTCCTCATAAATAGACTGTGAAAAACTATTCAGAATGGAAAAGAATAGTTATTACTACACACAGAGAAGGTATTCAGTAATTTGATCCATATACTGTTAATATAATTTCCAACTCTTATTTACAAAACTTAAAATAAATGCTCAAAGTGTTTATGGCCCATTTTCATTGGAATAAAATCTTATACGCTCTATGAGGTGCCAAGATTTTTCTTTTGCTTTAACATTCTTCATTTAAACGATTAACATGAGCACATTCTTGACTTCTGGATTGAAATGCTATATACAAATCACTGAAAGAAACTACTAGAAAAGGTAATTGTCTTGGGCTGAGTTTTTAGAGAAACAAAACCAGTGACCCTCATATAAATAAATAAATAAATATATATATATATATATATGTGTGTGTGTGTGTGTACATATAATATATACATAATAACTTTATTTTTTAAAAGAGACTCAGGTCAAACTCCAATACTAGTCAGAATTCTCTCCAGACTTAGACAGTTTCAAGACAATGAAGCAGAAAGGTGAAGCAGGAAGCAAAGAGATGGCAGGTCAATGGTTGCTGGGTCGGATGGCCCCAAGGCTGGCAGAAACATAGCAGGGCACCAACAGCTCCAAGGACCAGACCAGCGATCTAGGCAAGCAGGGAAGGGGCCTGTGCGAGAGAAGTTCTCAGTGTTTCTCTTATGCCAAGCCTCACCCCTAAGAAGTGGTCATCAAACTATGATCTAATTGATAGGTTCAACTCCACTCCTACCTCCACACAGGTACCACCAATTTGACATAAAATATGACCATCACCCTAATAAACAGAGATGTTTGAGGCATGAGACAGATTAACAATAATTTGAAAACATTTATTTAATAAAGCCTATTGCTATTGGATTTTTAAAATGAATGACTAAAATAAAATAATAGTGAATTCTTTGTGATTGGTGTAAAAAATCCCATTACTTGAACAAGAATTACAACCACATCAGGAATAGATGCTTGTCTGAGTCATACATCTTACTCTCGTTTTTGTAACTAGTAACAAACTGATGGTGGAAAAGCAATCCTACAGACACAACTACTGGCTCAGAAAACTGCTCTGAATCAGCAAGTTCGTAGGAACAGATTACACTGGAAAATATGTGTTTAAATATGAGTTTGTTTCAAACAGAAAGAAAAAGGAAGAATTATTTAGGAATGTCACATGTTTAAATGTGCTTCTGTTATACTCACTCAAGTTTCCTCATGCTGCAACAATTTTCAGGAATTTTTCAGTTTGTCTTTTAAATAATTTTCAAATCAACTGGTAAAAATATTTTTTTATGCTTTGAACAGTCTATTTACTGATTAAGGAAGTGAACAAAAAGAGAAGAGAATATCCAGGTAGTTATGATATTCTATTAATAATACTTTTAAATATTTGAATGCATATTATTTTAAAATATCCAGTAGTCTGATGAAGATTTTGCCCATGCAAAATTACTAATCTTTTCATATTTTCTTTATGCATCTGTTCCCACCAAGATTTTTTCCTAATTGTTTTTCTTAAAGCTATTAAATATTGTTCATAATGTAAGAACATAGGGTTCTTACATTTTCCAGTATGTAATTGAGACTCCCATGGAACCATTGAGAAAAAGTAAGAATGGGTGGCTTATATAGTCTCAAACCAACTCTGAATACTGACCCAGAGATACTTTGATGTCTCCTGATGCCATCGTGCAATGGTTAGTTTTTACTGTACAATATAACACCCCTCATCTCTCTCTCTTTCACTGTTTGAGTCAATTCTACCTCCTAGCAATCTGATAGGCCCAGGTAGAACTCCCTCTGTGGGTTTCTGAGACTGTAATTCTTTATGGATGTAGAAAGTCAGATAAATAATATTTCTCCACCCTTCCTATCCCATTGACAGCATACATCTCATCATTTTTTCTTAAGTTGGGTTGTTTACATTTCCATAGGTTGCATTTTAAAGAATCATTCTTTTCTCTTTGTAAAATGTACACATATTTCTTTTATTTTAAAAAATGGTAATATTTTGCAACCATTCATTATATAGGCCTACTTTATAAAACTTATTAAAATCTTATGAAAAATGTGTTCCTCCTTCTTTCATTTTATTAATAACAAAGTTATCTTACTCTGAACCCGGTACCAGGCAAGCAGTGTTTGTACTGATGTTTACCATTAACCTCATTCTATGGTCTGTTAATTGACAATTCATTACTGCAGTGCTGATAAGGAAGCAGATGAATTCATTTTGTACAAAAGTCATACAATACATATAAAACACTTTACTGGAATCAAAATAAATGGTATCTATTATTTTTAATACTGGCAACTAGTTTAATTTATGAATGTACTTTCTCTTACATATATTTCATTTTCTATGCATGACTCATTTGCCCTATAAAGAGAATTAATTAAATACATATTTATAATATCCAACATGTATTATTCTATTACTACATGTGACACTGCATGTACTTAGTTTCTAGATGCACACATTCGGTAACACCTACTCTGTGTCACAGATACATTGGTGTGGGTTTTTTATAGTATCTCAATGATTATTTTAACAGAGACATAAAATATTCATAGATGTTTAATATTTTTATTAAATTTATACTCTGGATTTTTCAAAAGGTTTTATAAAGACTGGCTCAGAATATATGATTGTATATTTCATATTATAAAGCACATCAATTAGTGTGAATGAGCATATATTTTCACATTTTTTATCTCTTTATTTCATAAGGCTACATGATCTTATGATTGAGTGTTTGACTTTAGAGATTTTTTTTAGACTAATTTTGTATCCAGAGAGTTAAAGGGAATAATATATCAGAGCAGCTTCCTTGAAGCAGTCCAAAGAAAAACGTAGTATTTGTAATACAAGGAACAGAGAATATGGAGATGATAGACCTGAATTCCTGTTCTAACTGCCATCGGGTCCTTGCCAACTCACAGGAGCCACATAGAATAGGGCAGAACTGCCCCTGTGAGTTCCTGAAAATGAACCTGCTTACGGGAGTAGAAAATTCCCTTTCTCCCGGAATTCAGTGATCAATTATTATGTCTGTGCATTGATAATTCATTATCTACCTATAATTTGTTTAGGACACACTATAAATCTGAGTAACTATTCAGGAAATGTCAACTATTTTTGTTTCCCAGATTATGAAAAAATTTTCCTAGGCAATTATTCATTCCCTATATATTTTTTCTGAATTTTTGGTTTTGCTTTGTTTATTCCTCTTCACGTATCACTGCCACAATTCAAGAGGGAAGGAAAGATCGTTGTAGGTAAATGAAAAGACACTTTGCAAAAGAATGGAAAGAGTCTCAAAGCTAAATAATAAAAAATGTTTCATTCAAAAAGAACCCTGAATTATTTATGCTTCACAATTCAAAATCACAGTAATTGAATTATTAATTTAAGAAGATCTGAACAACCTTTAAAATATTTATTTGAGAAGGTATTCTGAATTTTACATGAAAAATTACACGTGTATTGGATAGTATCTGATGTTATTAATGACTTGCCTTGAGAAACCTCTTTGATATTTGCTTGTTGCAGCACTCAGTAAAATCATCTACATAGTACCAAAATTGTCCTTGTTTGCTCATCATTACAATTATGAAAAAATAGCAAAAAGACAATCAAAGCATCTGCGTTAGTTAATTGTGCCAGCCTGGCCGATAATCACATGTGGGGCTGGTTGAAAGGCGGAGGGATAAATGGGTGGTGAAGCCTCGCCTTTCTAGTTCTCGGGTCTCTTGGTTTGTGATGGTTGCATCGGGTGCAGCTGCCTTAGCAGTTCCCTGCTTCAGCTTGCAAGATGGATTTCCTACAAGACATCCCCAAGGAGAAGCCGCATGGATCTATCCCGATGCAGCCCTGGGTGCTGGAGCAGCCATGTGGAGACCCCTGCCAGTGCTGAGATGCTTACACGTTCACTGACTCAGCTTTCCTCCTGCAGTCGGCATTATTGCCTCTGTTTTGTGAGGTGAAGGACTTTGTGGACTGGTGTTGGGTATGGGTTAATGTTGGACTTGTGGGCTTGGGCAGCATTGGGTTGGGATGTTTTCGTGATGCACATTTTCTTTACATAAAATCTCTCTTATACGTGAGTCGCCGTGGATTTGTTTCTCCAAAGTACCCAGACTAATACAGCATCCTCTGTTTTAATCATAAAATAAAAATAATAAAGCAACTCACACCTTTAACAAATGTTTGGACTGATGGACTGGGATAGAATACAGTAAATTATGGATTGTGTGCTGTCTCAAATCAGGAAGATCATCAAAGGGCCATTTAAAAATATTTTTGAAGAGCATATGGAATAATAACTAGTAATTTCCATTTATTTTTCTAGCCTTGAATATGTAAATATATTCAAATATTTGTACAACAAATTATAAGTATCATTTTTGGTGGAGATTTTAATTATTACCATTGACATAAATGTTAACATTAAAATCTTTAGAAATGTGAACTTTCTTCTCATAACAAGTCATACCTTTTGGTTAGGAAAAAAATTTTAATATGACTGAAAAAAGTATTGAGAATTTTATCAATGGACAATACACAGGTCTTTAAATAGTACATCTTTATCAGTTTCTAATGAGAAAGTTGAATTGATTTTTGAATTGATTTAATATGAAATATTGGATAAAAGGGGGATTGTTTTAACGTTGTGATACATTTTTAGTTTGTTGCTTTTAACTTGTCAACATAACAGGAGCCTTAGAAGTTTTGTAGAAAAATTCCATGATCTTTTCATTCCATTTTGTCACAACCTTTTTGAAGCACCCTTGTATTAATAATAGACCGAGGAATTGTTTGGTTTTTGCTTTTAAGTTGAATGTTTTGTGTGGGAATATTATAGCTTAATATGTTAGAGCTAAGAAAGACCTTAAGAAGAACCACTTCCAATCATGTAATTAAACAAGTGAATAAGATTGCAAAGTGATTAAGTGGCTATCATCATTTTTCAGTCCTGCGGAAATAGACACACCACTCATGGTTGCCTTCAGTGAGCAGTTTCCCCCACTGAGTCTAGAAGTTTAGAAGGGTCTGTGTTCCGAAGAAGGCCATCGGTTTTTGGTTATGGGGAAAATCCTTGTGGCAGCTTTTCTCACTTGAGTTCCCTGGTTCTTCAGCAATTGCCTTGTGACATCTATCACCCACCCATTTGTGCGGCTGTCTTACTTCCCTTTGTGCCTAAGATACTTGCTTTCTCTCCCAAAAGGCATTTGTTTAAGATGCACCCTACGCAGATGTGACATCAACGATATAACAGAAAAACCTAGCCCCCAAAGGAATGGCCGTCAAACGGTGTGCGCGTGTTTGTGTGTGTGTAAAATAATCCGATCCATAACAGTGTCATTAGCACTCCATCAGAAGACTGGGGGAAGAGCAAGGCCAGTTGTTTCCTCTCAAAGTAACTTTATAGTGCTAGCACACAACATGGGTGGGAATTGCCTCTTTATACGTCAAGTGAATCTACAGAGCAATGGAATGTTTTCTTTAATACAAAAGGCAGAGCGAATGTTGGTTTGATGTGGGGCGCAGTATTTTTTGTTTTTA
This sequence comes from Echinops telfairi, assembly GCF_000313985.2. Taxonomy (NCBI): domain Eukaryota; kingdom Metazoa; phylum Chordata; class Mammalia; order Afrosoricida; family Tenrecidae; genus Echinops; species Echinops telfairi. The sequence continues at coordinate 28,877,206 of NW_022103908.1, read as the reverse complement.
TGTGACTTAAATGAAAACTGAGTAAAATGATATTTACAAGATGGTGGACTAAACACACTACCAAACTCTACAAGTCAGGCAATCCAATGGACAGCAAGTACGAATGAGGACCCTGGAACCGTCAGCTTCAGTGGAAAGGATGGAGACGTGGATTGACTAATGGACTACTTACTGGGATGTGGAGGGGTACAGGGGAAAAACAGTGACCAAAAAAAGAGGATCGTTGGAATGGGTCAACTGGCATCTCATTAGACGCAAGGCATTTATTTTGAACTTCTGCAAGTAACATTTGATGAGGAAAGTAACCAGTCTCTGGTAACCAAAAAATGTGTTTGTCCTCTCCTTCCTCACACCCTCCTTGTGACCAGAAATGTGACAGCCCCCACCTTACCCATACAACCCTTAGTGAGAAAGCCTGCCTGCTTGCCCCTGTAGAGGCCCTGATTCCCCTGAGGTTGGAGGCAAACCGTCATTAATCAGGCACCCCTGTTCCTGAAGGTGCCTGAAAACACACCTATCAGTCCAGCAGAAATCACAGTGACAGATGAATACACTACCCCAGGTCAATCCTGGGAGGGAAAGAAATTCTATAACCAACTGCACTGCCCCAGATGCAATTGGGTCCTCAAAATACTCTTCCAGGTACAAGCAGCCTGACATCAATCACCTTCGGAGCTGATGCTACTTTCAGATCAGGTAACCCAATTCCAGAATCCTCATAGGCTAGCAGCAACTCCGTTTATGACTGGCATCCTTCCCACTCACCACCCCCTACCTCTACAAATATTTGTCAGGTCTACA
>NW_022103908.1:28827824-28876109 GCF_000313985.2 Echinops telfairi | reverse complement strand
CCGCAAAATTCTATTTTTGTGAATCTTTGTTTTATTTTTAAATCACTTTATTCTGTGTGTGTGTGTGTGTGTGTGTGTGTGTGTGCTCACCTTGTTCCATCCAGCAGAAGACAGCAACAGTGCCTCCACATTCTATAGCCTCCGACCCTGGATTAGGGAAACTAAGCACCCCTCTGTCAACTGAACAGTGATAGGCAGCAACCAGCACCAAAGTGCTCACAACTACACTACTTGAAGAGCAAACTGAGAAAAATACAAATACAGTTCTATTCTCTATCAGACGTAACAGAAGACAGGTGGTGAGTGCCTAATTATGCACCAACATATAATTAAATGATTAAGTCAACAATTAAATACGAATGCAACAAAATGTTGTATCCAAAATGTTGGATAGACACTTTTCAATACACACAAAGGAACAACACAGAGTGGTTCAAACAAGTGCCTAATATACAGAATAGAAAATGTTTTGGATAAATCATGGAACTAGAATTACCTTGTAATAAATTGAGAGAATTATATTTCTCAATGATTTGAAGAAAAGATCAAGAAAACTGAAAATAAAAGATAGGAAAACACAGAAGAACTTTAGAATAATTCAGCAAAACATTCAAAGAACTGACAAAACAACTTAAAATCCGTATCTCACAAGAACAAGTTGAAATCTGGAAAACAATACTAAAATGTTTAGTGGATAATGCATTGAAAGGGAAAGGAGTGGAAATGAATCCATGAAAGACTGAATTAATGAACTTGCAGACAAGACTGCTGGAGGAACAATCATAAAGGAAAAAATAAAACACCCCAAAAAGCCTACTCAAAAGAAATGAAAAAACTTCATCAAAATGAAGAAGGGGGAAATCATAAAGATTTGGTGAACTTGAAAGAATCAGCGATGGTGAAAATGGCAGGAAATATGAGCTTAGTTTACCAAAACCAGAAGAGTAAATGTTGCATGAGACAGGTTTCAAATGAGAAGAAACCATTTTAATTGAACGTGATGGAGAGGAAGGGAGGATAATTTACTGGCTACAGGGTAGACAGGTGTTAACGTGGCTGAAGGAGAAGGCAACAGGCATCATGAGTGAGGTCAACAAAAATATGGAAGGAAGGAAAGACATGGGGAGAAATGTAAGTGTTAAAGGCCAACGAGGTAAAGACAACTGCATACATAAATTTGCAATAATGATGTATGAGTAGAACCATGAATAGAAATGCAGGCTGAAAGAATACAGGAGGAACGATGAGATTATGTCCACAACCCTAAATATATGTCTACCCACAAACTTGTATGTGTGTGTGTGTGTGTGTGTGTGCTTGATAGAGGTCATTTATAAATATATATTTACCTGAACTATAAATATATCCCTGGACGTGATGGACTATACAAAACCGCAAACAAAATTCACTGTGACTCAAAACAATTTATGTAGGGGTTCAGATACATAAATTTTTATAGGAGCAAAAGACTCATTTTCCCCTGATGCAGGTAATGGATTTGAACTGCCTTTCTCTTCTAATTATGATCACACAGGGAGAAAAATATGTGTAAAAGGTGTTAGATATAATGAAATACCTTGAGGGAATGACTTACTGGGCTTATGGACTCAAAACCATAGCTTCAGGGAAGATCAAGTCAATTGGCATACTACTGTCCACAAGGTCAAGATTCTACTTTCTGCCTTGTTGAGTTGTAAGAGCTCTTGTCATCTAAGATGGAACTATTGGCCGCTCCCTGTCAAGAGAAAGAAGAGTGAAGAAAATCAAAGACGCATGAACACCAGTCTACTTGACTCTGTGAATAAAAGATGATGTGTACCTACTGTTAGCAACTGCTCTGGAAAAAACCATATTAGAAGGTTGGGAGGAAAGGAGAAACAAAGCAGTATTATATAAGAGACTAGGCTTACTCTTTTGATAGAGATTCATGGACTCTCAAGACAATGACTCTTGGTCATTTCTCAATTTGGGAATAAACTCATCCCCATTGGTCAATTTTCAAACAAACATTGAACAGGTCAATGTTGGGGGTGGGGGGTGATAGCACAAGTGTAGTATTCTGAGGCTGTAGTATGCATACCATAGAATAATCCACTATTGGAGTTAAAAAGGACAGCACTTAACCAAAAATTAAGTTTAGAAGATTTAGACAATAAAGAATAATGGAAATGGGAAACTGGGAGAAAGTGGGGCAAGCTATATTACATTGTGAAGATTGCAACCAATGGGATAATACAAAATTGCATGAATTGCTGAATGAAAAACTAGTCAGTTCTGTAAACCTTCATCAAATCATAATGAAATCTTTTTTAAAAATTGAGGAAAATTTCTAAGATTGATAAGGGCTTTCTGTTTCTGTTTTTTTCTTAAGCATAGGAAAAATGAACAATGCCATTTATACTATATTTAATAACATAACACATTTTAAATCCATATGAATATAAATCTGAAGATGTCAACTTTATGTTACTATCAGTCATTAAATCTAACATTAAACAAATATTGAGGAGTGGTATTACTGGAAAGTAAAATGTTAAGGGAACATATGAAGACCAATTTCAATAGCAATGAGGTTTCCTATGTTAACCATTCCTTGTGTATTAAATGTAATTTTCTGGAATGACAAGTTCATCAATTTCACATCAATGATGGATGACTGTAGTAAATACAAGTTATAAAAATTTAATGCATTCATCTTATAAGGGTTTTAAAAATTCAAGAAAGTAGTAAAATACCAACAGATATCAGAAATAATACAAATATATGATTACTTAAAAATCAGAATGTGCACTTGACAAATGCTATATTTATTTTATAAACTCAATTCTGAAACTCAATTTCTATAATTATTGTTTCCCTAACACCTGTGAGGCATTAAACATATTATTGCTCTATGGACAAGGCACAATTTTTGTATTGAGATTTAAGAAAAAGAAATACATTCCTCAAAGTATTCTATATTGTAAGGAAATGATGAGTCTATTTTAATTTCTTAATTAAATTGTTGGTGCGAAGTCTATAAGAGAAAATAAACGAATATAATTTATTTGAAATGTGGAATTTATTAATACTGTTTTAGAAATATTAATGTTATAAAATAAAGCAAATATTAAAAAGAATTGTATGATTATTAATTCAGGTGTATGGCAACATAATGGACTCTGATTTTTTTCTTATGTCTTCAATGAAGTAATTATTTTTGTACTTTGCGTGCTCCTTAATTGGATTATTCATTTATTTTTGAGTTTTTAGAGCTTTTTCTATATGTTATATGCAAGTATTTTCATATGTATGAAATTTGCACACGTTTTTCAGTCAGTAGCTTGTTTCTATTCATTGCAAATTATTTTAAATGCTTTTTGAAGAGGAAAGTTTTAAAATAAAATTTGATACACTTGAATATATGAAGTTCCTTGTCATTCTTTCCTTGTACCCATTCCTTGTGTATCAAATGTAATTTTAGTACATTTAAAATATATATTGTGCTATTGTTATCAACTGTCAAAATATCTCCCCCTGTTTTCCTTCTGAATGTTTTATATTTCGATCCATAAGGCATTTCAAGTTAGCTTCTGCATACTGTTGAAGAATGGGTCTCTATTCTTTTGCATGTATGTTCAGTTATTCCCAAACAATTTATTTAAATATTATTCCAATTTTTCCTCTCATTGAGCTGCCACTGCACGTTTGATAATAATCAGTTGACAAGATTTTTGCGGTTCTATTTCTGCACTCTGCTCTGTGCAATAAATCTATATATTAACCTATTTTTCTGGTAGGAGACTGATTTAATCATTGTCTTTTATTTCTTTCATTTTGCATTCACGTGTAAAAATGTTTTTTAATCATTTTATTAGGGCCTCATACAACTCTTATCACAATCCATACATACATCAATTGTGTAAAGCGCATTTGTACATTCTTCTCAAAACATTTTCTCTCCACTTAAGACCCCGGCATTAGGTCCTCATTTTTCCTCTCCCTCTCCACTCCCCCCTTCCTCGTGAGCCCTTGATAATTTATAAATTGTTATTTTGTCATATCCTTCCCTGTCCGACGTCTCCCTTCACCTACTTTTCTGTTGTCCGTCCCCCAGGGAGGAGGTCATCATTGTCTTTTATTATAAATCTTGAATCTAGGAAGTGCGAGTGTTCTGGTTTTGTCATTTTTTGGAATTACTTTGGTAACTACAGCTCTTTTGATGTTCTGAATCATTTCTGAATCATCACCTTGATTCCTAAATATGTTGGAATTTATTTTACCTATTTCTAATTTAATTACACTGTGATCTTAAAATATAATTTGCATGAAATGAATCCTAAAAAATTCACTGAAATATTTTATACTTCAAATATAGTATATTTTGAGAATTTTATATATTTCAGTTACACAGATATTATTAACACAAATACACAGTAATTATTTTTCTGTACTTCTTGAATGTGTTCTTTGAAATAATTGAGTTTTCATTATCTTTAGATAATCCAACTTTCCCAATATGCTTATTTAAAAAAAACATGAGTTGCTTTGAAAAACGAGTGGAGTCTCATCAATCAAATATCTTGTTACTGCACAATACATACATTTTTATTTTAATATATGCATGTCTTTAAATACAAATAGGTTTCTTGTTAAATGAAATTGAGTGCATTTTTATGTATTTTGACAATATCTCCCTTGTTTACCCGCATCATTAACAAGTTAATTAATGCTTGCTGTATACAGTTTAAAATTTAGCATTGAACTGGCTGTTTTCTACTTTAAAAAAATAATTTTATTGGGGGCTCATACAACTCTTATCACAATGCATACATCCATCCATTGGGTCAAGCACATTTGTACCTATGCTGCCATCATCAGTCTCAAAATATTTTCTTTCTCCTTGAGCTGTTGATATCAGCTCCTCAATTCCCCCCTCCTTCACCTTTCCTCCCTCATGAACCCTTGATAAGTTATCATTTCCCCCCTCATGTCTTATACCGACTGCTGTCACCATTCACCCACTTTTTTGTTGTTCATCCCCAGGAAGGGGTATCATGTAGATCATTGTGATCAGTTCCCCCTTTCTCCCCCCACCTTCCCCTTGCCCTCCTGATATCTCTATTTTTATTATTGTCCAGCTTCTCTGTTGCTGTGATGTTTAAATCTACTGGTATTTCAAATGTCAGCAGGGTCACCCAAAGTGAACAGCTTTTAGCAGAGTTTCCAAACTCAGAACAGACTACGAAGAAAGAATAGGCTGCCCGCTTCAGAGAAATTAGCCATAAAAAACCCAGGGAGAGAATCAAAACATTGTCAGTTACTGAAAACCTAATGAACAAAAGCAGAATATTTTCAGAGCTAATGGCAGCAGCTGAGCCCCATAGGTTGAAAGGCACTTAAAATGTTACTGAGGAAGAGCTGACTTCTCACAGCAGAGTCGGATATATTGGCATGGATGGGGAAAAGGCCGGGAAGTAAAGCTTTTGTGAATTGTACTAGCTGATGGAGCATAAGTCAAAATCTGAATAAGCAAGTGAAAACATCAATTAGTAACTGTAACTTGGAATTTATGAGGTATAAAGTTAGTAATGAATTGGAAGTCATTAAAAATGAAATACAACACATAAAGATCAATATCCTAAGTTTCAGTGGGCTGAAATGGACTGGAATCGGCCAGTATGACTAAAAATCATGCAGTTTAATATGCTTAAAAAGACAAAACTAGAATAATGGCATTTCATTTATCATTAAAATAGTATCCCAAGATATATCTTAAATAATATTGTCGATGATAGGATAATGTTTATCTGCATATAAGGAAATCTAATCAATACAATCCTTGTTCAAATAAATGCATGAACCAGTAAAGCTAGGGAAAAAGAAACTGGAGAATTCTACCTATGCCTTCAGTCAGAAATTGAGCAAACATATAATCAAGATGAACTGATAATTATTAGCAATTAGCATGCTAAAGTTGGAAACTAAGAGAAATAAATAGTAATTAGAAATTTTAATATTGGTGATAGAAATAATAGTGGAATCAGCAATAGAGAATTTGCAAGACCAAGGACTTGTTGATAGCAAGTACATATTTTCCATAGCACACTTGGGCTTCTCCAGGTGGAATACACAGAAATCAAATTGACTATATCTGTGGCAAGAGGTCAGAAGTGAAAACCAGGCCAGGGACGGACTGTGGAATAGCCCATCTCATGCTCACCTGCAAGTTCCAGTCAAAGCTGAAGAAAAGTTTTAAAAATCCAAGACAGCCAAAACAATAACACTGAGTGTATCTCACCTGAATTTGAGAGCATTTTACGAGTTTTGCTGCATTGAGCACTAATGATAAAAGGCCCCAGGAGCTGGGGGATGACATAAAAAACATCATATATGAAGAAAGCAAAAGGTTATTACAGAGACAGAAAGGAAACAAAAATCAAAGTGGAGTCCAGCAATACTCTGAAACTTAAATGATAGAGTAGCTAAAGCTAATGGAAGAAATGAAGAACTCAACCGAAACTTGAAAGGGAAGCTCAAGAAGACAAAGATAAACAGAATGAATGTGAAAAAATCTAAAGTGAGAAAACAAAGAACATGCTCGGCATAGGTTGAACTGAAATAATTCAAGAAAAAATTCAATCCCCGAGTTGCAATATAGAAATATTCTATAGGTAAAACAATGAATATTTCAGGAAGCACTAAAAGAAGATGGGGAAAATTTCAGAACCACTCTATCATGAAGACCATTTCAAGAGGTCACATGTATGCAAGATCTAATGACATTGAAAGAAGTCCAAGCTGCCCTGAAAGTATTAGCCAAAATCAAGGCCCCAGGAAGCCATGGAAGACCGATTGATATGTTTTAGCAAGAAGATGAAGCATTGGAATCATTTATTGGTATATGTCCGGAAATTTGGAAGATAGGTAATTGGCCAACTGGCTGGAAGAGATCCATATTTGTACCCATTCCAAAGAATTGTAACCCAGCAGAATTTTCCTATTATAGGACACTATTATCATATCACATGCTAATAAAATATTTCTGATTATCATCCAACATTGGTTGCAACAGTGTATTGACAGGGAGCTGCTGGAGGTTCAGGCCAGATTCAGAAGAGGATGTGGGACAAGGGATATCATTGCTGATGTCAGACGAATCTTAGCTAAAACAGTTAATACCAGTAAAATGTTTACTTACATTTTATTGACTATGCAAAGGCATTTGTGGGGATCATAACAAACTTTGGATAACCTTGAGAAGAAGGGAACTTCAGAACACTTTGTTGTGCTGATGAAAACTGAATGGCTGAAGAATCAGTGTGGGAACAGAACAGGGAATATTGGATGGTTTAAAATCAGGAAAGGTGTACATCAGGGTTTTCTTCTCTCACCACACTTATTCAATCTGTATACTAAGCGAACAACCAGAGAATCTGAATTATATGAAGAAGAATGAGGTATCAGTATTGGAAGCTTATTAACAATATGCAGATGTTATAACCTTGCTTGCTGAAAGTGAGGAAAGATTGAAGCACTTCCAGATGAAGATCAAGGATTGCAGCCTTCAGTATGGAATTCAACTTAAATTATAGAAAAAAAAATACTCAGAACAAAACAAATAGGTAATATCATGATAAGCAGAGAAAAGGTTAAAATTTGTCAAGGATTTCATCTTGCTTATATTCAGAATAAGTGCTCATGGAAGCAGTAGTTTTAGAGATCAGATGAAGTATTGTGTAAATCTGTTTTACAAGACCACCTTGAGTATTGAAAAGCAGAGATGTTACTTTGAGGATGAAGGTGTGCCTGATGCAAGCCATGGTACTTTTAATTGCCTCTTGTGCATGTGAAAGTTGTACATTCAATAAAGCAAACCTAAGGAAAAGTGATGTGTTTGAGCAATGGTGATAGCAAAATATATTGAAAGTATCATTTATGCTCAAGGAAGCAACACACTTCTCTTGGTAGAGTTCAGCCAGAGGGATTCTTAGAGCTCGGGATGGCAAGACTTCTTCTCACATACTTTGGCTATGTTGTCAGGGGAGACCCGTCCCTGGAAAAAGACATCGTGTTAGTTAAAGTACAGCGTGAGCCAAAAAGAGGAAGGCCCTTGAGGAGATGGACTGACACACTGGCTGCAGCAATGGGCTCAAACATAAGAACAACTGGGAGGATGGCGTTGGACCAGGCAGTGTTTCGTTCTGTTGGACACAGTTTCATTATGCGTCGGAACTGACTCACTCCACCTAACAACAGCATCGCATATTCCGTGACACATGCTCTTTTACCGGCGTGGGATAGGGTTTCCCACTGGAAGAGTGGGGGTTATTTATTGATGTTCTGTACATAATGTGAGATAAATTTCAATTCCATATATATTAATGTAAAAAATGTTTTATTAGAAAGACATGTGAAAGAGTGGGAAATGTAAGAATTCATAGCAACAAACCATTTCATCTTATTGAAAAAAGGGCTAATATTTGAGTAGTCACAAGTAATGAATATTACCACTTGCTTTTATAAAATGGTGCAAAATATTTGCATTTTATGGAATAGACTTCTGAGTGTCAAAATATTTAATTTGCATTACTAAGTTTTGGTTTTAGTCTATATATTGCAATTGACTTATCAAATACAAAATATACACAAAACTCGTGCCTAAAGTCATGACTATTAGATTTTTCAAATGTCATTGTCCATGACTAGAAGGCTATTGCATATGTTATTCTATGTTCATCATCAAATTCTTTGTAAAAGCATAAATTCAATTGTGAATAAGTGCAGGGCATATTCATCTGTCTAAACAAATATATTTCAAATAGAGTTATAGGGACAAATTGTTCCTTTAAACTGAAGTGATGGATACGAATGTTTAAGAAATTATATATTATTGAAAACTACTCTGATTTAATACATTGTCCTTCAACTCCTATATTAATATTTTTAGAGACATTTTTACTTTAGAATATGTATTCTTGTTTTGTTCACTTATAAAATGTTATGTTTAAATGAGGGTGGCACATGTTGAATTGTATGCATTTTAGTTTTATCCTGTTAGGTACAGATATGATTTTATTATTGTTTGTTTGAAAATTACAAATGGTTACGGAGTTTTGTGAAAGTGTCAAATTGACAAGGGGTGGTCTTTGGTAGTTATATAATTGTCAATTTAAAGTTTAAGTGTGTAGGGATAGAGTCTAGCCTGGCAATCAGGTCATAGCCAATGAGGCTTCTGTGTGGGCATAGCCTTCCCCTAAGGGTTCTGGAAAATCCAGTACCTCCTCCTTGGACACTTCTTTCTCTCCAACACACCATGGGAAACAGCAGCTGACAAGACACATGGACCTACCCTGATGTAGCCCTGGGTGCCGGAGAAGCCATGCAGAGACCCCTACCAGCACTGAGATGTTTCCAATGACACTGGATCCAAGGACTTTCCACCCACTGGCCTGGGATCTTCTACATTCGGCGTCACTGCATGTGTTTTGCCAGTCTGAAGAGGACTTTATAGATTGCTGTCAGACACATGGGCAAATATCAGACTTATGGACTTGATCTGGACTGGGCTGAGATGTTTTCTCAATGTTCAATTGTTCTTGTATATAAATCTCTTTCTTATACACATATGTGTGTCCATGATTTGTTTCTCTAGTCTACCCAGACTAACACAATATGTTAGTATTTTTATCTAAATGGCATTAACATTAAAGTATCTCAAGATTAAAATATAAGCATAAAAATAGCATTAAAAAGACAATAGTAGAAACAAAACACCTCATATATGTTGAATTTGAAAATAGGTACTTATTCTTAGTTCATTAGAACAAAATAAGTGTATGAACTATTTTAAATAAAACTTATGTGTAAAAGCTCAAAAAGAAATATTACTATATTGCATCACACTCATTTAAAAGTAATTAGTCATTTTCTTTTTAGCAAGATTTTTACACTGTACTGTATGTTTTTAATGAAACTGCACAAAATGCCTTTAAATTTTAAAGCCATGTATATTTAAAAGAGTGAGAATAAAAGAAACTATCTTCATCGGAGTTACTCGCTAAACAGAAAAGAACATTTTATCACAGGTTCAGAATGACAAATATAGGTTAGATGGAAGTGGAGTTAAGGAGAATTAAAGTTCCAACATGTTTCATAGGGAATGCTAAATGACTATTTGGCCTCTCCTTTATGGTCAGAAAAAGTGCCTTCTCTGCTTCAAATTTTCCTTTGGATTACCAAGATTAGTATTTAAATGAAAAGAAAAAAACTGTTAAAATTGTATACAAGGTACAAATGTGAGTACAAATTGGAGGGGACAGATATGCTAATGAGAAGGCAAAAATTAGTCTGAAGCAAATGGTGAGCACACACAAAGCATTTTTCTTTCTTAATCTTTAGATTTTAATGGAAGGTGGTTCATGCAATTAGAGGTAATCATGTAGGTCCATAGGAAGGTAGATAATGACTTACAATGATGCACAGTAGCCGGCAATTTAACCACACTTCTGAAAATTATCCTATTTATTTGCATGTGTAATTTTGTGCATCAGAAATCTTAATTATAACCTAAGACCCCTCTCTAGAAATATCATCCATTTATGGTAAGAAAGTCAAGGGTCTCTAGTGATGATTCAAAAATATTTTTTCTTCTTTGTTGTTTTTAATCTACTATGTCTTATTGCCATTTAGAATCTCAACTACAATAAGTGGCATTTTAACTGTTGTAACATTGAAGAAACCCTAATTATGTTAGTTTTTTATGATACATATAATAACCATTGTGAGCGAAAGTTGACAGATTTTATATCAGATATTGCATATATGTATAAGATAACATCTGTTTATTATATTAATACTCTATCGTGAAAATTATGCTATCACTTGTGAAAACTCTATGACCTATAATGTTAGCTTCATCACCTATAGGAAAATGACTACATATGATTAAAAGGTGATATAATTCAGGCTTAAATTCACTGATTGGGTATCATTTGGTTTATACATTAATTACTCATGTTTGTTAATATACATATATATATATTTTTTTGATACAAGTATAAGAAAGAGTATACCCAAAATTATGCTTAGTATGATACATTTCCATATATATTGACTTTGCAACTCATAAACAATTTCAAATTATGTTTAGAACTCCTTTAAAGATATGATCAATAATTTGGCCATTACAAAGAAGAATAAAAAAGAAAAAAGACATCGATTGAAATCATTGAGGACCTTCATGTTTTCTATTGTCCTTTCTCAGAAGCATGATGCCCTTCTCCAAGGACTAGTGTCTCCTGACAATGTGTCCAAAGCATGTAAGATGAAGTCTCACCATCGTTGCCTCTAAGGAACACTCTGCCCAAACTTCTTCCAAGACAGATCGGTATGTCCTATTAACAGTCCATGGGAATTTCGGTATTCTCCAGGACCACAATTCAAAAGCATCAATTCTTTGGCCCTTTGTATTCGGAGTCCAACTTTCACATACATGGGAGACAATTGAAAATATCATGGCTTGGGTCAGGGAAAACATTGTGGTCTATAAGAACCTTGTTTTTCAATACCCGACAGAGATCTTGTGCAGCAGATATACCCTAATGCAATGTGTCTTTTGATCTCCTGATTGGTGTTTCCATGAACATAGATTGTGGATCCAAGCAAGAAGAAATCCCTGACAACTTCAATCTTTTCTCAATTTATCATGATGTTACCTATTTGTCCAGTTGTGATAATTTTGGTCTTCTTTCCATTGAGTTCAATCCAAACTCAGTAATCCTTTTTTTTTTTTTCTCATTAACCCTTTAACCGAATCAGCTAGGGTTTCCAGTCTCCCAACTTCCAGCAAGCAAGGTAGTATCATCTTGAGTATCTCAGGTTGTTAATAAGCCTTCCCACAATCCTGATTCCACATCTTTTTTTCATATAAGCCAGCTCCTCTGATGAATTTGTAACATACAGATTAAATAAACATGTGAAAGGATACACCCCTCTCCTATACCATTCATGATTTTAAACCTTACAGTATTTCCTTGTTCCATTCACACAACTCCTTCTTCACCTATGTACATTTCCCTTGAGCACAATCAAGTATTCTAAACACTTCCTTCTGAAGATTATCCATATTTTTTATTATCCACACAGTCAAATACCTTGGCATAGTCCATGAGACAGACATAAATATCTTTCTGTTATTCCCTACATTTAAGCTAAGATCTTTCTGACATCAGCAATGATATCCCTCTTCTGAATCTGACCTGAACCTCTAGCAACCTCCTGTCCATGCACTGCTGCAACCAGTGTTGGATGATCTTCAGCAAAAATTTACTTGCATATGACATCAGTGATATTATTCTATGATTTAAACATTCTGCTGGCTCACCATTCTTTTGAATGGGTAAAAATATGACTCTCTTACAGTCAGTTGGCCAAGCATTGTCATCCAAATTTCCTAGCATAGACTAGTGAATGCTTCCAGTGCTTCATCAGCTTCTTGAAACATTTCAATTGGTAGTCCATCAATTTCTGGAGTGTAGATTTTAGGTAATACTTCCATTAGCTTTTCCTTCTTCCTTCAACACCATTGGTTCTTGCTCATATGCTGCCTCCTGAAATGGTGAAAGGTTGACTAATTTGTTTTGGTACAGGGACCCCCTATATTCCTTTCTTCTTCTTCTTCTTCTCCTTCTCCTTCTCCTTCTCCTTCTCCTTCTTCTTCTTCTTCTTCTTCTTGATGCTTTTGAATTATTCAATATTCCTACCATAGAATATTTCACTATTGCAACTTGAGGCTTGAATTTTTTGTGTGTTCTTTAATTTTAAGATATGCTAAACATGTGTTTCCCTTTAGATTCTCTAACTCTGGGTCTTTGCATATTTAATTATAATATTTGTGTGTGTATCCTCTTGAGCTGCCCTGTGGAATTTTCTATTCAGCTCTTCGACTCATCATTTCTTCCATGTACCTTATCTACTACTCTACAATTAAGAGAAAATGTCAGTGTCTCTTCTGACATCCACTTTGATTCTTTTCTCATATATTTTTAATGGTCTCTTTTTTTCATGAATGATATTATTGATGTCCTCCCACAGTTCATCAAGTCTTCTTTTATTAGTGTTCAATGTGTCAAATCTGTTCTTATGATGTTTTCCGAATTCACCTAGGATAGATTCAAGATCCTCTTTGACTGTGGTGGGATTGTTTTAATTTCTTTCAGCTTTATCTTGAACTTAGATATAAGCAATTGATGGTATGTTCCACAGTCAGACTCTGGTATGGTTTTAGCTGTTAGTATTGAGCTTCTCCCTCTTGTCTTTCTACAGATATAAGAAATGTGATTTCTGTGTATTCCAGTTTAGGAAGTTCATGTATATATAATTGTCTGTTGTTGAAAAAAAGTGTATACAATGAACAAGTAATTGTTTTTGCAGAATTCTATCATGAAATTTTCAGCTTCATTTCTATCTCCAAGCCCATATTTTCCAACGACTCTTTCTTCTTTGTTGCCAAATCTTGCATTCCAATCTTCAATACCAACGCATCTCAATTTCACATTTGATCAATATCCAACTAAAGTTGTTGGTATACTTCTTCACCTTTTTTTCTCTAGCTTTGTGGTTGGCTCATAAATTTGAATATAAATTGTGTTCATTTGATTTCCTTGAAGGCAGATAGATATAATCCTATCACAAACACCAGTGCACTTCAGGATACATTTAGCAAGATTCATTTTGACAATAAATGTAATGGAATTGTGTTACTTCTGGTATAGTAAATCAAATGATTTTCTGATTTAAAATGTCCAATACTATTCCATTCCAGCTCACTTATGCCTATGATATCAATCTTCATGTGTTCCATTTCATTTTTGACCATTTCCAATTTTCCTAAATTCATACTTGTCACATTCCAAGTTCCAATCATTAGAATATTTTTGCAGCTATTTCTCTTTACTTTGAATCATGCCCCATCAACAAATGAAGATCCTAAAGGCTCCATCTACATAAGCTTTACCAGACTCACTTCACCATGATCTAATCCCCTTCAAAAACGCAGCTTCTCTTCAGTCACATTTCAAGTGCCCTTTGACCTGGTGGGACCATACTCTGGCACAGTGGCTCTCAACCTTCCTAATGCTGCAACCCTTTAATACAGTTGCTCATGTTGTGGTGACCGCACCCAAAACATAAAATTATTTTCATTGCTACTTCATAACTGTAATTTTGCTACTGTTATGAATCAGGTGACCTCTGTGAAAGGGTCATTTGCCCCCCCTCCCCAAAAGGTCATGACCCACAAGTTGAGAACCACTGCTCTGGTAGTTTCTCTTATAGTATTTTGCTTCCTTTGTTTAGGCTTTAATTTTTGCAGTGCTTTAAATCTGTCCATAAAGTTTTCAGTGGCTTCTTCCTGAATTGGGAAGGAGAGTCCCTCTATGTTTTCTGTTCTTAGTCTGCAAGCTCACCTGAAACCTTTTCCCTTTGACATTTGAAACATTATTGACATAACTTCTAGCATCTAAGCAACACACAAGCCACCACGATATGAAAGAGTGATATACAAGTGG
Source organism: Echinops telfairi (assembly GCF_000313985.2). Taxonomy (NCBI): domain Eukaryota; kingdom Metazoa; phylum Chordata; class Mammalia; order Afrosoricida; family Tenrecidae; genus Echinops; species Echinops telfairi. The sequence continues at coordinate 28,861,560 of NW_022103908.1, read as the reverse complement.
TGGATGTAGTTCATTTGATTTGGGGGCATTTCATTTTAAAAGGTCTATTGTGTTAATTAAAAAGGTATTTGCTATGAACAAACAAGTCCTATTATGTGAAATACAGCTTTGTCTCTAACACCAAGTCCATATTTTCTATCTACTGTTTATTCCTCTTTGTTTCCAAATTTTCCATTCTATTTGCCAATAATTATCAACGCAGCTTGACCGCGCGCGGTTGATTTGTTTCCCACTGAAGTTATTGTTGGAATTTTCCATTTTGTTCATTAGCTTTTGTGATCAGTGCATACATTTGAATACTATTTGTGTTTATTCAATTTCCTTGAAGGGAAATAGATGTAATCCTAAAACAGACAGCACAGTTTTTCATGATTGGTTTGAATGTCCTTTCTGTCAATGACTGCAATACCATTCCTCTTAATTGTGTCATTCCAAGCTTAGTAAATCATATGATTTTCTTTTTCAAAATGGCCATTACCAGTCAACTTCATCTCCCTAATGCTGACATATTGACCTTGTGCCTAATCAGCAAAAACATATCCCAAAGGCTTAATCTACATAAGATTTTCAGCAGCTACTTCCTCTGAAGTGGAGAGCCCATTCTTTCTTAGTAGTGTGTTCTTACTCTGAAAGCGCTGTTGAAACCTGGTCACTTTATGTGATCTTCCTGGTATTTGGAATTGATTACATAGATTCCAGCATCACAACAACACACAAGCCACCACAGTATGACAAACTGACCAACAATTGGAGGCAAAACTTCTGGGACATCTGCAAAGCAGTTATCAGTAGGCAATTTATAGCAAACAATGAGTACACGAAAAGAGAGAGCAAGAGAGAGAAATTCCAAATCAGCACCGATAAAAAACACTTCTAACCAGTAGAAAAAGAACAATATCATAAACTGTTCATCAACAGTAGAAAATAAATCATGACCGTTTAAGCAGATATTACTGAATAGGAAAGCAGAAAAATAATAGGAAAATCAACAAAATGTTGGTTCTTTTAAAGGATCAACAAAATTGACAAGCCCATGGCAAACCTGGAAAAGGAGGAAGGGAAGGTGCAAACATCTATAAATATATGCGTGTGTGTAAAAAACATTACTATGAAAGACTCTACACAAACAAGTGTAATAATCTGGGAGAAAAGGGAAAATATCTAGAAATCCACCATCTACCCACATTAACACAGATGTAGAAAACCTCAATATATCTATAAAGAAAGAAGAAATGTAGAAGGTCATCAAGAAATTTCCAAGAAAAGCCCAAGACCAGATAGCTTCACAGGAGAATTCTACCAAATATTAATTGAAGAGCTATCATCAATTCTACATAGATTATTAAAGAATATATAAAGGTACAACCAACTCTCAAACTCATTATATTAAGTGAGCATTATCTTGGTATAAAGACCAGGCAAAGTCCTCACAACACAGGAAACTACAGTATAATATCTTTCATGAACATAGATGCAAAAATTATCTCTGAAATTCTGACCAATAGAATCCAACATGAATAAAAATAATGCATCATGACCAATTAGGTTTCATACCAGGAATGCAAGGATGTGTGAACATTTGAAAAACAATAGATGCAATCAATCACATAAACAACACAAAGTAAAGAACTACATGATAAACTGAATAGATACAAAAATTGCATTTCACAATATCCAACACCTAGTTCTGATAAAACACTCAATAAATAGAAATTGAAGGGCAACTTCTCAATAACATTAAATTCCATATACAAAAATCCAACACCAACAGTGGGTAAAAACTGAAAACATTTACCCTGAGAGCAAGAACTAGACAAGGATGCCTCCTATTACCACTCTTATTCAACATCATGCTGGAAGTCTTAGCCAGAACTCTTAGACAACAAAAGTAAATTAAAGAAATACAGTTGGGCAAGGAGACTGAAACCTTTTCTATTTGCAGATGATATGAATTTATGTACAAATGTGCTTGACACAATGAATTACGTATGGATTATGATGAGTTGTATGAGCCTCCAATAACAATGATTTATATAAAAAAAAAGGAAACCCAGAACTCCATCAAAAGTCTGTTAAGAGATTTGGTAAAGTAGCAGTATTCAAATTCACAAGTAGAAATCAACTGTATTTCTACATATCAGCAAAGAGAGCTCAAAAATGACATCAAAAGAAAACAAGGACACAAGGACATTTATAATAGTCACACAAACAATGAAACGCTTAGGAATAAAACTAACCAGAGAAACAAATGAGCTGTATGAAGAAGATTACAAAAAATTATTACAAGAAGTCAAGAGTCCTAAGTAATTGGAAGATTATCTTATGTTAATGGATAGGAAGACACAATTCTGTGAAAATATCAATATTACATAAAACAATCTATAAATACAACTTAAGTTTCTAAAGTGATGAAAAATGAATTGCAAACTTCACATGTAGAGGAAAGAGGACCAGGGTAAGCAGAGAACTTCTCAGAAAGAGAGAGTAAAGAGACCTTCTTCACTACCAAAATAAGATACCTCAAAACCTATTACGCACTCACAGTAGTCAAAACAGCTTGATACTGGTACAATTATAGATACATAGACCAAAGGAAAAGGATAGAAAACTCAGAAATGAAATAACCCACCTACATATAACTGATATCCAACAAAAAGGTAAAAAACATTAAATGGGAAAGGGTCATCCTCTTCAACAGATAATGCTGGCAAAATAGGATATCCATCTGCAGAAGAATAAAATAGGACCCAACTCTCACCCAATATACAAAAATGAACTCAAGGTGGATTAGGAACCTAAAAATAAATCCCAGAGCTACAAGGGTAACCAATGAAAAAAATGGGACAGGTTTAAGAGTCTTATTGCAGGGCATATACATACAACAAACTGTAATATTGGACTCATACAGAGTAGAAGAAAAAAATAGATGACTGGGACCTGTTAAAAATAAAATGTTGTGCACATCAAGAGTTCTTCAAAAGAAGGAAAGCGAGAACCCATGTATTGAAAAAGAAATCTTCAGTAATGAGATTTTTATGTATAACTATAGAATTATGTATATTTTTGAATTCTGTAGTATCTCAATAAGAAAAACAAACAAACCAATAATCAAATTAAAAGAAAGGCAAAATATATGAATATATAATTCACAGGGGATGATACTTGAATGCTAATGAACACATGAGGAAGCGATCATAATCACTACTCTCTGGAAGATTCTAATCAAAACAATAAGACGATATCACCTTATACCAACAGGGATGGCCCAATTTAAAAATAAATAAAAACAAAGAGAGAGAGAACAGCAAATGCTGTCGAAGGTGTGGAGAGACTGGAACGCCTCTACACTGCGTGTGGGCTTGTAAATGTGTACAAGCATTGTGAAAAAGGACACGGTGCTACCGAAAACAACTGAAAATAGAAATACATAAGATGCAGCAATACATTTGCTGGACATATACTCCAAAGAAGTAAGAGACAGAACGTGAACAGACGTGTACTCTCCCAAGTTTATTGTAGCAAAAATTCACAATAGCAAGAAGCTGAAAACAGCCTCACTGCCCATCAGTAGAGTGTGGGAAACAGAAAGATTTCTCCCAAGTCATCTCCCCCAAATATATGTTAGATTTAGGACGCTGCAGTTAATGGTAAATGATTGTCAAGTTTCCTCCCCAAACGCAGGGCCCACTCCCTGCCATTAAGGACAATGGGCTACTTCTCCCTAAAGTCTTGAAACCATTAGTCTGGTCTTGTGGGGGAGGTTTACACCCTACTGATAATGGTTTCTATGGAGATCCAGAAAACAGGTCAAACCTGCTCAGTGACATCCAAAGTTAGGCCGCCATCATGAATCCAGGATCCACCCATCTTGTCACATGTGCCCCCAATCCCTCCCCTTCCTATTGCGTGTTTATCCCTAGATTGTCCCCATCTCATTGCTGTGTAACCTATCATGCAACCCCTTCCTGTGACATATGTCTTTACCTGTGATTAGGGGGCTTGCATGCCCCCCCCAATTATATAAGCCTTGGTTAGCAATAAAGATCAGATCTCCTTGGCATCTCTCTCCGCTCTCCCTTCCTCTCCCCCATCCTCCTTCCCCTCCTCCCCATTTCCACATGGACCATAGAACAGGGCTGAGGTGAGCATGCTACCATGAAATGTGTCTGACTCCATTATTTCAATATCTCTTCTATCTCTCATGCTCTCTGGGACTTTACTACAATCTTTATATCTATTAACCATACAATTTTGCCTATCGAACCCATGATTAGTTGTGGGGGGCTGGCCTTTTCCCCCACAAGTATACGACTAGATAATGAAACTTGGGTACATACACCCAGTGGAACATTATGCATCTCTACAAATCAGTACTGAATCCCTGAAACACATGATATGAATGAACCTAGACACCATTAGACTGAATGAAGTTGAGTGAATTAGTCAAATATGAAAGGACAATATTGTATGAGTCCAATACTATAAGAATAAACATGAGACAAAGGTAGACACTTGATCTCAGGTCATGCAATATTCTAAGCCAATCTCCCAAGCAACAATGTAGTCAGCCTTCCTAATGTCCATGAATCATATGTTATCCTCTTTATTTGCATATTTTTGAAACTACTTCACTCAAACTGGAGTCAATTTCTCAAAATGGGAAAAGAATGAGAAGGCTAATCAGTTACTTCCACACAGCATTTTCCTAAAGTCTCCCAACAAACACAGGCAATACTACAAGGAAGATAAGTGAACCTTACTGGAAAGTCAAGCCAAGACTTGGGATTGGGGGCACACATGTTTGTTTCCCACAAGACGATTACTCTTCTATTGATGGATAAAATATGTAGAGCAATCTGTCATCAGAAGATAAAAAAACCCCAAACTTAATCATTCTTATATAAATCCCATGGGGAGTTCATGCCCAGTAATATGGACACTTTTGAACTAATTTCTATGTAGCCCTCGGTGATTTGGGCCTTGTGCTAGACAACTTGGACTTTACATTCTGTCCTTTGAGATGCACAACAGTTGAGGAACCCAACAACCTTCCTAGACTGCACCAGTAGGATGCAATGTGAGCATCCTACTAGCCAACTGGGCTTTACCTTAAACTCACCTGTAGCAGATTTAAGGAACAGGTACATTTCCTTGGACTTTGAAATGCCATTTTGTGAGAACAAGCAAATGACTACTACCTTATTTGGTTTGAGGTTCTTGTTTTGATAGCAATCCATGAATGTTGGCCTGAGGCTACCATGTATTTGCTATTTTAGTGTTTTCTTTTATTTCATGTATTAGTGTAGTAGGCATGTTTCTGCCTTTGTGAATTAGTGTTATTGAAAGTTTTGTCATATCACCAATCCTTATTATTTGTGTAAATGATTTTTAGTCACTTAAGAGTTTAATCTGCAGTACATGATTTTTTTACCTGTACAGATTAAACATTTAATGGATGAACTCTATTTATATGAACAAAGAAGGTTAATGATAGGGCAAAATTTCAGTAACACTCATTCATAAAGGCAGAACCATGTGTACCAGATTTATACATGCCATGCAAAACCAAAGAGAGCATTAAAACAGTCAACAGCCCATTCTTAATTTACACTTATTTCCAAAAGCCAAACTACCGCCATCAAGCCAATTCTAAGTCCTAGTGGAACTCCGTAGGGTTTCTGAGACTAAACAGTAAGGGAGGCAGAGCATCTCATCTTTCTCCCAACAATCAGCTGGTGAATCATAGTTGATTTAACTGTTAGAAAACCGGTGCTTAATCCGCTGTGCCACTTGTACTCCATTTGGTGAAGAGTACTCACCAGTTGAAGCCTAAGAATGAATGCATGAGAAATAATTTCTTTCAGATGTTATCAAATAAAAATGATTTTATTTTCTAGTCTATCTTGATTAGAACAGATATTTCCAGTGTAAATTTTTTTCACTGAGAAATGTGAAGTCTCCTTTTTTGTTTTTTAAAAAAATCATTTTATTGGGGCTCATACAATTCATCACAATCCATACATACATCAATTGTGTAAAGCACACTTATACATTTGTTGCCCTCATCATTCTCAAAATTCGCTTTCCTCTTGGGTTCCTGGAATTAGCTCCTCATTTTCCATTTTCCCTTCCCCCTCCCTCCCCACTCCCCCCTCCCTCATTAACCCTTAATAATTTGTTCATTCTCAATCCTTTCTGTGTCTTTTTTCTTCTACTGTGGAAGGATTTGGGATTTCTCTTTTCTTCTCTTCTGTGAACTCATGAAAATTCATGATCTCATGTATCAAAGTCTGAACGTTCTACGTAGTTCTCAGGTGCTTTCTGAACTTTTTCCCCTTAACATATATGACCCCAATCCAAGAAAAGTTCCTCAAATATGTTTGGTATTTCTATTAAACATGAGCATTACATGCTTATGTCCTTTGGTCTGATATGTTTCCTTTTATAAAAATGTATAATGCCAGTGTTGATTTAAATATTGGATGTTGCTGAAGAACTTAACTAAGTTAAAGCTGAGGGCTTTGAAATGATGCTGCAGAATAAATGTACTATTCCTCCAGACTTTTTTACATAACTTTTAATGTTCAATCACAGAAATGTGAATAATTTTCTAGGTGTTTATCATGATGTCTAACTGATATTATTTGAAATTTTTATTAATTCATGCTATTGAAAGTTAAGCACTGCTACTGCATATAGAGATGATAAGCAACCCCAATAAGTTGCTCACCACATGTCAGAATCCTTCAGAATAAGAAACCTCTATTAGGTATTCCAAACCAAAGCAATTTCATGTGTTTAATCACTGATAAAATGCATGTAATAATGTGGAGTGATTGCATTCAAGGGAACTTGTGTACCTAAAATGTTGATTGAATTATTTAGTTAGAAACTAGTTTAGAATACATAGTCTAGAGCTCAAAACCAGACAACTTACCAAAACTTGTTGTTACTATCTATATTTTACATATATGTGTATTCTGCCTAGTTATTTTTGTTTAACTAAAATTGGAAACTTCTTACTTCAGATAGTAATTGCTTTACATAAACACACATGCATGAAAAACATGGGTTAAAGCTATTTTAAAATATCTTTTGTCTTCTGTGTTTTGTTTTTTGTCTTCTTATTGTGCAAAATCAACATGTTCTTTGATTTCTTGCATCTCTGACCACAACTGAGAGTTGTATTCTTTAAATACATTAAATGCTTGTCTTCTATTAACCCACCCTTTTTAAAACATTCTTAAAGGAATTCTACTTGGCCAAAATGCCCTATCTACAAATTAGATACAACAAGTTAGATACATAGTTATGGATATTTAAATCAGATATTTCAATGTTGTTGAATCAGTTTATATTATTAAATAGCTAGCACCAAAGGGTCAGAGTTGAACTTTTGCATAGTCCATTCATTAATTTTTAATAACTAAACTGGGAATCTCTGGAATCTCAGTATCTAAAACTGTTTCTCAATATATAGCACTTTAAAAACAATAAATGTATTTATTGGGTTTTAGAAGTTTGTCATTATAAATATTGCCACAAGAACATTTATCTCAGTAACATAGTTTAAGAAGATCTATGTAGCCACAAAATATCTGAGTATTTTTCTAATAAAAATAATTAAATTATAATTTATGCAGCTTTAAAAAAAATCAATCTTCTTCAGCCATACAACATTCTTATTAAGAATTTATCCAATCAGTCAAAAGAATTAAGAAAGTCTGTGGACATAACCAAAAATCCTTATTGTATAGGCAGGGAGAATACATACTTTGTTGTTAGGTAATTAATTCTTATTGATGGCAAAGAATAATTCAGTTAACCATATAACCATGCTTAGAGACATGCCTAAAATAGATGAATTTATATTTGAAGAGCAGCTTATTACTGCAATTCAAACCATTTCAAAATTTGTACCTAAAGCAAGTTTCTATAGTATAATTATTGAGAGGATAAAAAAGGGTTAGGAACCAAATTGCTGACACCTCCATAGTTAGACTCTTGCAAACAAGCTTTGCTATATAAAAATAGCAGAGTTTTATTAAGCACTTAATTAATTGCCACATTAAAATGATAGGGCCCCAACTCATAAAAATGACTTACGATGATGCAGGCTCCTTTTTGCTGTGTTAAATGAAAATGCAAGCTGTACACAGCATTTAATTAAGAAAAATGTAATCAAGCAATTGTGTGGGTGTTTAGTTTGAAAGCAAAACCTGCAAGTGTGAAGGGCTAAAAAAATTGACAATGGTATCATCATTGAGAATGTCGGACATGTTAAGGTTTTATGGTTGTATCAATGTGACGTCAAGAGGTACTCACAAGTTTTATGTTGCAGATTTTGCGTATTTTTGAATTTCTACCTAATGTTGCCATTAGGGACATGACTACAGAGATTCTTGTGGCAGATGATATACTAAGTGCCATCTGAGGCAATTGCTTGTTCAAAGACAATCATTGGCAAGAAATACTTAGCTTCCTTTTCAATTTCACGTACTGTGGCCCTCCCAGACTCATGTGAATTAAATTTCAGTTCTCTACCAATCTTTTCTGGTTCATTCCAGTTTTATAATAAGATAATTATATTTAAGTATAATAAATACTTTTCTAAAGTCACAATTAATACAAGAGATACATTTCTAAGAAATCCACTGTGTATGGTTCTACATCCTGTAATTGTAAACCTTAAGCCCACCAGCATGCTTTTTATGTCACTAATGGTGCTGTTGGGTGCCCCTGAATTGATTCTGACTGATAGTCGATAGGAGAAAATAGCACTGCCCATAAGGGTTTCCAGCCTTAATTATTATCGGAACAGGTATGTCCTACCAAGTAAATACTGGTAGGTTTGACAGCTGATAGTTTGGTTAGAGCCAAGTGCTTAATCATTGTACCCCTAGGACTCTTATTTCATACAAATACTATCAGAAATAGTGGTCATTGTCAATGTCTCTTGTAGCAAGAGTTATCTATAACCAGTGTCACTGCCATCGACTGAATTCCCATCGTGACCCTGTAGGACAAAGTAGACTATCCTTTCGTGAAACCTCATTTTTGTCCTTCAGAATGGCTGGTGAATTTGAACCAATGTACTTTCATTTAGCAACTCAGTTTTTAACCACTGTGCCATTCAGTCACTCCTCATGAGCAAGATGAGACTTTCTACTCCTGTAAAGAGTTAACCTTCTCAGAAACCCATAGGGGTAGCTCCTCCTGTCCTGTCAGGTTGCTAAGAGTCAGAACATCTTGGGAGATAGTGACGAGCTGAATGTCACTAATGCTCCTAATCTGTGTATAATTAACATTAATTACTCAAAGTTAACTACCAGAGGGATAATATGATTAAAAAAAGAAACCAGTGTCACTACTAAGAGAACTAAGAGGATAACTAAAGAAATTATAGAAAATTTAATAAAAACTGGAGGCTCCAAAAAACTATACGTTTTTTCCAGAGCTGCTCAAACTTCGAAAGATGGTTCAGGTCTCCGTTTTTAAAATGCTGCTTATTGCTTACGACTCCTTTCCTGGAAACTAAATGAAGGCTAGGCTTTCCTTTCCCAAGAACTAAGATTCGGCAGCTGGCCCTCCCAGAAAGTTATTCATCTCTATCTTTGACTTAGACAGCAATGACTCATCTTAGCCTTAAAAATGGCGTAAAAAGAAAAAAACGCAAGGACATTATTATAGGATTGAGGATCTCTGTTAATTTATTAAGTTCCAAAATCTTTACTAAAAATATATTTGCAATAAGTACTATATTTTACTCAAATACCCCTCATACAGATTCTTTTTTGTCCCCAAAATTGGCATATAGTTCAAATATCATACAATTCAATAGTTCATTTACATCAAACAGAGATGTATAATCATCACCACAATCATTTTAAGAATATTTTCTTCATTCTTTAAAAATTTTTAATAGATCATTTTATTGAAAGCTCTTACAGATATAATAACAATCCATACATCAATGGTATCAAGCACATTTGTACATATGTTGCCATCATCATTTCCAAAACACTTTCCTTCTATTCGAGCCTTTGTTATCAGCTCCTCTCCACCTTCCTTCCTTACCCTCACATCCTCGTGAACCCTTGATAATTATAAATTATTTTTATTTTCATATTGTACACCATCTGCTGTCGCTCTTCATCCATATTTCTGTTGTTTGTCTCTCTGGTGGGGGTTGCATGTCAATCATTGTGATCTGTTCCCCCTTTCTCCCCCTTGTCATCCTACCTTCCCCTACCCTCATGATATCCCTACTGTCATTGATCCTGAGGGGTTTATATGTCCTGGATACTGTGTCAAGAGCTTCTTATTTGTACCAGTGTATATGCTTTAGTCTATCGACATTTGTAAGATAGAACTGGGGTCATGATAGTGGCAGGGAGGGAGAATTAAAAAAACTAGTAGGATATGGTGCGTTTTGTTGGTGCTATACTATACACTGGCTGGCTCCTCCCTTCCTTGTGACCCTTCTGTGAGGATGTCCAACTGTTTACAGATGGGCTTTGGGGCTACACTCCCATCCACCTCATTTGCATTGAAATGGTTGTTTCTTTGGGGTCTTTTGATGCCTGATACCTGATCCCATCAACACCTGGAGATCACACAGGTTGGTGTACTTCTTCCGTGTGGGTTTTGTTGCTTCCCTGCTATTTGAACATTAGTTTAACTTTGAGCCTTTAAGACCCCAGATGCTGTATCTTATAATAACTGGACACCATCAACTTTCTTTACCACATTAGTTTATGCACCCATTTAGTCTCCAGCAATCATGTTGGAAAGGTGAGCATCACAGAATGTCAAGTTATTCGAAAAAAAAATGTCCTTGGATTGAGGGAGGAATTGAGTAGAGGCCCAATGTCTGTCAGCTACCTTCATGCTGAAATTATAACTATATGTACAAAGACCTATATCCCTATCATTATATATTAATATATTTACATATATTTACATGCTTGTGTTTATACCTCTATAAATATCTTTTGCCTCCCACTTCTTTCACCTATTTCTTTTAACTTTCCTCCTGTCCCACTATCATGTTCAGCTATATTGCACTTGATCGAACCCCGCTAGGCATTCTATGCCCTCCTCACCATTGATTTTAGATCTCTTGCTCCTAGTCCCTGAGTTTGTTGGCCCCTCCCTTCTTTTCCCCCACCTCTTCCTCTCCCCGGTCCCCTTGGAACCGTCAATCTCTTGTTTTCTCCTTGTAATTGTGTTCCTGCCAATTTTATATAGGTAGACAAAGGGGAAGGGGGTTGGGGGGGGGGAATAACTATGAAAAGTTCCAGGTCTGTCTGCTGACCTTTATGAATGTTTTCCAATCGGGTCTGATGCTGTGACTAGCCCTGCCCTCTGAGTCTGAAGTCTATTTTAAAAATTCCTCGGGGACTTTATTGCTTTGCTCTCCTTGTTACTCTGTTGTGCTCCCTTCATGTTAGACCCTGATGTGAAAGGTCAGACGGAACACAATTCTCAGACTATGCCTCAGGTGCTGCCCCCTATAGCACTTTGGGCCAGAAAGGGGACATTGTGTCTGGTGGTGAGGCCGACCCTATGGTTCTCTCTGTGCATTGACTGCTCTGAATGGGGAAGTCCTCCTGGAAGCTTGGTGGGCCTGGATGTTTCTCTCTCTCTCTCTCTCTCTCTTTTTCTCTCATCTATCTATCTTTCCCTCTAGGATAGCTCCCGTGAGGTCTGGCAGTCCTGCCACCCTCTCTGGGCTGTATCTTTAGTGCTGTCCTCTGTGGTGCAATCTTCTCGGGGGAGGGGAGTTGATGTATCTGGGATAGGGTCAGGCTGGGCCCCACAGACATCTCTGTTAATTCACTGCTTCAGGCTGGTGTGTTGCCCTCAAGACATGGTGCACCAGGTTGAGGTCTGGACCCTCGCTCCTTTTCCTTTTGAGACATGAACAGTACACTCCCTGTGGTGTATTAATGTCTTGCTCTTTTTGTATTTTTTTTATCTTCTTAATCAAATTATTCATAATTTTTATATTTAACATACAAATGAATCCTTATCTCTAGGCAATATAGGGAGATATTTCCATTATATTTTGCAGAATATCTTATTTTCCCAAATAAAAAATATCTTATTATATGAACAGTACCAGATAAAATAAAATTTAACAGCAACCTAGAATACTGCTAATGAAGTAATTTTGTTGCTTTAGATGATTTCTCCTCCAGCAGGTGCAGCATCAAAATATTAATTGTAACCATTGCTGTCATTTTCCTTCAAACATTCAGTGTCTGGAGCACAAAAAATTAGAATCAAAGTTCATCATATCTGCTCTTAAAATCAATCTAAGAAATTGTAGGAAGATGTGTTTTGATAAATATTGGCTATATTAAACAACTTTACTGGACAATTGGACATTACAATATTTTCAATGTTGCAATTATAAGGCCTTTTAAAACTACTAAGAAAACATACTAGAAACAATGAAAAGCTACTTAAGAATTATGTTCTAAATGTTCTAAAATTGATTGTAGTGATGATTGCATAACTCTTTTTAATAGGTGTAAACTATTGAATTGCACGATATGTGAATTATATGTGTGTTAATAAAACATACAGCCCCAACAGAAAAATAGTGAAAGAGGACAATAAAGACAGTACTTAAAACTGTGAAGTAAAGGTTTGAAAAAAGGTGCTAAAAACACATTTTTCCTGATTACCAATAAAACACCTAGTCACATGGTGACTCAGGCAAGATACTTTGAAAACATGATATGGTTTTAGTTATTTTGGAATGTCCATAAATTGTTGCTGAAGAAGTTGGTAAATTTTCAAAGCATCTGCTTTCAAAATGCAGTCCTACTAGATCTGAAGTTGACCTCCAATTGATCAGCAAATAATCTTTGATTTAATGAGAAGCGATGAATATCAAGTGTGTTCTCTCTCGTGTATTCTCAATATACACAAGATTATTTGCATTGTGTATGCGTATATGCACCTATGTTTCTGGAATGTAGGAATAAATATATACTGGTCTATTTGGATTATTTAAAAATACATGTTTAGATTTCTATATTCTTATCATATTCACTTTTTTCTTCTCAAATGAAGAAAAGCAATTAAATGCCAGCAAATAGCCTAGTTGTCAACAATTTTGTTCTTTTTCCTAATTATTTTCTTTTCTGGTTCAAAAATTTTTTAAATGCAATTCTATCTTCCCTCTACTGACATCTTATTCCTGGAGATAAGATCAGTCAACAATCTTTTTCTGAAAAATTTATATAGTGAACACTTTATGGATCTTCCATCACTCTTCGCTTCCTTCCTCCTTTTCTCCCTCCCTCCCTCCCTCTCTCTTCCTCCCCCCTCCCTCCATTCCTCCCCCTGTTCTTCTTGCACTCATGTCTCCAAGCCTTCTTGTCTTTCTTATGGCATTGTCTTTTTCCCTTGTAGAAATTTAGAACTCTTGATAAAATAGTAAAGCAGGGTTTTTTTTCTTTTTAAAATTATGAAGTTTGATTAACATACATATAATTCACATATCGTGCAATTCAATAGTTTACACCTATTCAAAAGAGTTATTCAATCATCACTACAATCAATTTTAGAACATTTTATTCATTTTTGTACTTGGTAATAATAGACTCCTATTTCCCATCAACTTCCCCTGACTTAACTCCAAGAAACTACTAATTCGATTATTGTCTCTATAGAATTACATATCCTGGATCTCATTAAAACATGAAAACAAAACAGAGAAGCATACAACATAAAAACAAACAAAACAAAGAAGAAAAACATGAAAAAAGAAAAAACCAACAATAATAGCAAAATACATTATTAAAATATTATGTGAAAAGATAACAGGAAATGATAACAGAACAAATTTTAAATGGACCAAAAAGAGAACAAACGAGTAGCTGTTAATTTTAACCTAACTAAATCTACATTAGTCTTCTTTCCAATACACTATGTCTGATAGCAAAGCTATTAATACTGGTCCCTGATCAATGGTGATTCACTAGAGGCTTATTCCAAGCAGGGCCCTGCAGATGGATGACCTGTGCACTTTTTCATGTGGATTTAAGCTGTCACTTTGCTCAAATGGCTGCTTGCTTTAAGACAAGATTTGAAAACTCCAGATTCTATTTTTGTTTTTCGTGGTAGCTAGCTACCATCGGATTTCTTCACCACACTTTTCAGAACACCGATATGTTCAGTAACCTCTTCATGCGGTCAAGAATTGTGTAGAGCCATGTCATAAGAATGAATTATTCTCAGTTTAGGTTTATGATTAAATACAATCTCAAAATCCATTTATGTATGTATGATTTATATCTGCCTCTGGTTTATTTTAGAGACACTATTATCATGTTACTGGCAAATATAATAAATCATCCTTATAGAATATATGTTAATTCTATTGATAGCATTCTTAATTTAGTCAATGGTATGGAATTTCAAATATTGTTAGAATAGGAAAGTATATATGTGTAGGACAGCATTTTAGACTACAATACATGGATTTCTGACTTGTACAGATTAAAAACTCAAGTGAATGGCCACTTCTTATAGAAGCCATGAGGGTTGGAGATAAGGTAAAACCTGAAATAACACTCATTCATAAAGGCAGAACCAGGCCTGCTAGACTACAATATATCATAACAAAACAACATATGCATGAAAACAGAAAAATATATGGTGGTTTCGAGCTCCCATTCCTTGGGCAGCCTCAAAGCAAGAGATTCAAACCAAAGGCCAAAGCGCTCCAGTGCCAGAGCTTCGGGATAGCAGCATTTGCTTCTTCTCACAGAAGAGGGTTTCAGCCTTCCGTGCAAATGAGTATTTCAGTTCCTTAAATCTGCTACAGGTGAATTTAAGGTAAAGTTCAATTCACTTAATGAAAATTTCAAATTTGAGCCTCTGGAATGGCTTGCGAAGGAAGTTGTGCATCTCAAAAGGACAGACTTAAGTTCTGGTCTTTGTAGCACATGGCCTGGGTAACCACCAATGGGTAGGTAGAAACTAGCTCAAAAGTTCCCAAGTGGAAACAGAGCACCAGGGGCGTTCTCCAGTTGGAGGTCTACGTCAATAGTATCAGGCATTCTTTCCCATGCAGATTCCTGCCCTCCCTCTCTAGCATTTGCTGTTTTCTTTATTTGGGCTGTCATCAGTATAAAGCAATATCTCATCATTGTTTTAATTTCATCTCCCAGATAGCTAGAGATCATGAGCCTCTTTTCATGTTTGTTATCCATTTGATTGTCATTTTGATGAACTATCTGTCCATGTCTTTTTCCTATTTTTAATTAGATTTTTTTCCTATTGAAATGTTTCAGAATTCTATAGATTTTAGTAATTAGTACCTTGTCCAGCATGTCATTAATAATTGTTTTTACCAGTCTGTCAGCTAGCTTTTTATTCTTTTGATGAACTTATTTGATGTACCTAAGCATCTTATTTCTAATAGTTTCCAGTCATCTATTTTAACTTCCATGGTATGTGCTTCTTTTATTATATTTTATACTGCATGTCTATGTGTACTTGGTAGTTAGTTCAAATTGTCTTATTGATGATCATTTTAGTGCTGGGGTTTACATTTAGGCCTCTGATCTATCTTGAGTTCATTTTTAAGAATGTGATGAGTTATATAATGTTCTTGTTTTTATGAATGCCTTAAGTTTTTCCTTGTCTGGAAATATCTTTACTTCTCCTTTGAATTGGAGGGATAATTTTACTGCATATAATATAGGATTGTTGGTTTGCAGGTTTTTTTTGTTTGTTTGTTTTGCTTAGTCTTTCAGAATTTAAACAATGTCACCTCAATGTCTTCTTGCCTGCATAGTTTTTGCTGAAGAGCCTGAGCTTATCCTTATTGGCTTTCTTTTTAAAGTCACTGTTATTTTTCTCAAGCTGCAATATGGCTCATGAAAGTAAGTATTTTTATTTTGAGCCTTCAGGATTCAAACATTTTCTTTGAAATTGGAGAGCTTGTCTATGATATGTCACAATGTTTTAAGTTTGTGTTTTACACTATTTGAGGTTCCTCGGAAACTTGAGTCATTATTTTATCCTTCTTTTTCCTATTGTGGAAATTTTCTTCCATGATCTCTTGTATAATGTTATCTGAATTTTTTTGTCTTTCTGCCCTGAGTCCCCAGGTGAGTTTTAGATGGTTTCTCTTGATAGTGCTCCACATCATTTCCTGGCTTTCTTTGGATTCCTTCCCTTTCCTGTTGACTGTTTCTCTCATCTGTGCTTGTCAGAGTGATTGTCCTTCTATGAGTTACTTCCATTTGTATTTTCTTCTATTCCATTCCTCAGGCCTTTTACCACATTGCCTACATCTATTGTCCCATGATTGATCTACTGGGATTCTTTTTCATGTGGTGTTTGTAGATTTTTAATGTCTTCCATTGTTCTCCACACTATTGCTCAGATCTCTTGAAGTGACCTACAATTTGTAATTCTAAAATCTGTGATAGTTTCAGGATTTTCCCTCAAAGTATTCCATTGGGTTTGTTGGTTTTCAGTCATTTATGTTTGTTTCTCTTCATTTTGGGGGTGTACTGTGATTGACTGCAGCTTTCTTGGCATTATGGTGCAGCTATTTGTGGTAAATTAAGAATTAATAGGTTTCATGTAAATATATTCCACCAGGAAAAGAAGAGAGAAAGTTAAGTGAGATAGTGGGTGGGAGAGGAAAAAAATTGTAAGTAAGTACCCAGACCAGAAGTGTGTGTGTGTGTGTGCACATTTATTTAGCAGACGAAGAGAAGGAAAGAAAAAACATGAAAAAAGCAAAAACTAGACTGGGAATGGGACAAAAAAGGACAAAGAGAAAAGAACACAGAAATTTGAATATGCAGAGAAGAGGAGAAACAAGGGATGGGGTGTGGCTTGGCTGTGGTTACTGCAGTTCCACTTTCTGGTGCACGATGAACATGTGCTCTCTGCGCACCTCAGAGGGGGATCATGTGTTTAAAAAACCAACTAAAATCCTGGTTTGGGTAAGTATGCCCAGACATATTCTCAGGGGTGTGAGAATTAGCAGATAACTAGAGAAATTAGCAGATAACTAGAAAAAAATAATAATAAAAATACTATTTTTAGATAAAAAATTCAAAACCTAAAGAAAATAAAACCTCTATGTGGGTTGGGATTCCTGTTCCTTTGGTAGTTTTATTGTGTGTACACTTCTGCTACACAGGGGAGATGCAGGGTGCACAGGGAGCGGAACACCAGAAAATGGGAAGGAGAGGGGAAAGGGGGAAAAGCAGTGCTGGGGTAATAAGGATGTATGCACCAAGCTGTCACACAGGAGCCCCAGAGTCCACAAGAGGAAGGATTTGGCTGGGAAGGTTAGTTCAGGAGCCTGGAAGGATTGGCTCCTGCAGGGGTGCAGGGAGCACACCAAAGTGGCTCATGCCAATGGTCAATGTTAAAGGGGTATCCATCAGCAAGTATCTGCTGATCTCTAGCTTGAGGAAACACTGGGGCCCTTGCCTTGTGAGTTTTCTGGCTTCCATCGGGCTCAGGATTCCCTGCTAAGCTAGTTGCTGAGGAGCTCTTCCCACACCGATTTCGAAGTAGCTATCCTCCCTTGTCCTCTGTGCTTTGTTTTCTTATTCCTTTTCTTTCCTTTCCTTCTTTGTTTCACCATATTTTAAAAGAATACTTTTATTGGGGGCTCTTACATCTCTTATCACAATCAATACATTCCTCCAGTGTGTCAAGCACATTTACACATATGCCGCCATCATCATTGTCAAAGCATTCTCTTCCCACTTGAGCCCCTGGTATCAGCTCCCCATTTCTTCCCTCTCCCTCCCCCACCCACCCTCGCTCATGAACCCTTGATAAGTTCTAGATTATTGTTTCCATATCTTACATCATCCTCCATTGACCCTCACCCACTTTTCTGTTATTCACCCCTTTGGGAGGGAGTTCTAGGTTGATCCTTGTGATCCATTCCCCCTTTCTCACCGACCCTCCCCTAACACTCCTGGTATCTCTACTCTCCTTATTGGCCCTGAGGGGTTTATCTATACTGGATTCCTTGTGTTGTGGGCTCTTATCTGTAGCAGTTGCATGTTCTGGTCTAATCCGTTTTGTAAGGTAGAATTGAGGTCATGATAGTTGGGTGAGGAAGCATCAAAGAGCTAGAGGAATGTTATGTGTTTCATCAGTGCTATACTGCACACTGACTGGCTCATCTTTTCTCAGAGTCCCCTCTGTGAGGGGATATCCAATTGTCTACAGATGGGCATTGGGTCTCCACTCCATATCCCCCCTCATTCACATTGGGTATAGTTTTATTCTCGGTCTTAAATGCCTGATATCTGATCTAATGAACACTTCTTGGTCACACAGGCTGGTGTGCTTCATCCATGTGGACTTTGTTTTTTCTCAGCTAGTTGGCATCTTGCTTATCTTCAAGCCTTTAAGACTCCAGACACTATATCTTTTGATATTCAGGCACCATCAGCTTTCTTCACCACATTTGCTTATGCACCCATTTTGTCTTCAGGGATCATGTCAGGAAGTTGAGTATCACAGAATGCTGAATTGTTAGAATAAAGTATTCTTGTGTTAAGCGAGTACTTGAGTTGAGGTGCAATGTCCATCTGCAACCTTAATTCTTAACATATAGATATGAGTTCATAGTTCTATTTCCCACTCATTTTATATATATTTATATATATACATGCCTGTATATGCCTCTATAAATGTCCTTTGCCTACTGGTTCTTTCCTCTAAGCAGAGTCATTTTTAAAACATCTACCTCATACTAACTCACTGCCATCGAGTCGGTTCCAACCCATAGTGATGCTGTAGACCCGAGTAGAACTGCCCTTCTGGGTTTCCAAGGCTGTAAATCAATACAGGAGTAAGAAAGCCTTGTCTTTCTTCCAAGAAGTAGCTGGTGGGTTTGAACCGCTGACCTTACCATCAGCATTAACAGCACAAAGCATAACCTGGGATGCCACCAGAACTTCACTTAAACATATATATATGTAATCTCAAAAGATGGAAGTGGCTTGCGCCCTCTTGCTCGACCTCTGAGGGTACATAGTTCTCTATTTCATATATATATATGCCTATATTTAGGCCTCTATAAATGTCCTTTGCCTACTGGTTCTTTCCTCTATTTAATTTTTACTTCCCTCTTGTCCCACCATCATGTTCGGCCTTCATTCAGGTTTAGTAATTCCTTGCTGCTACAATGACCTTAATTGAGCCCCACTAGGCATCCTACAACCTTCCTTCCATTGATTTTAGTTCACTTGTTTTTCCCTTGTCCCTGGGTTGCTCCTACCCCCACCCCATTTACTTTCTCCCACCTCCCCTTCTCCCATATCCCCCTGGAACCATTGGTTCCGTTCTTTTCATCTCCAAATTATTTATCCCACCCATCTTATCTAGATAGACATGCAGATACATTAATGAGTGCAAAAACCAGGCAAAGCCAAATTATTTCATCATATTTTTAAGAACTGTAGAAAAGGGCAAAGAAAAATTTATTAGCTCCAGGGTCATATAAAAATATCCCCCACCCAGATTGTGACAGAATCTGTTACCTGGACCTTCTCTAGAGAAATAACATGTCTCTAAAAGAATACATGGACTTCATTAAACCAATGAGAACATCTTTCTTTATTTCTAGTCTTCTTCTAGTTTTTTGTTAACAAGCTGAAAACTTTTTTTAGAGGTCCAGAAAATAAATATCTTAAACTTCCATTCTTACAGTATCAGTTGAGTTACAAATATTCACTTGTAGCATAGACTGGATTACAGTGTATAACCAGTAACAATATGTAATGGTATAAATATGTAAATGACTGGTTATGTTCCAATAAAACTGTATTTACAAAGAAAGACAGCTAACATTCATATAGGACCCTACACATAAACATTTTTAACAACTTTATGATAAAATCGCTAAAAATTAGCAACATCTTGGATGCCTTTCAATAGGGCTCCTCTAAGTGGATTGGAGCTCTAACTTTGATTAATATCAGATGCTTAAATATTTGTGCCAATCAGGTACTTCTAAATTGGCACTAAAATGTTACATACTTAGGTATGAATTTTATAAAATAATATATTCACATAATCTATGTGATAAAACAATAAAATATTGATACAATAGATAAGTATATCTGTAAGAATATAGACTCCATAATCATTGATTAGAAATATCAATAGGTCTAAAATATTTGATCAAAAAATTGTTAATATAATGTAACCAACTTAACAAATATAATTATTCATCCATCTCTAGGGAAATAAAACCAAAGTGGCATATATGAATGTATATATGAATGAGAGAGGGAGATGTATTTATCTCAGAGACATGGTTTTTGTGGTTACAGAAACAAGTCCCAAGTTGGAGGCCAGGCATCAGAGCAGAGATGTCTTCTAACCCATATAGATTCAGGGGCTAAAACTCAAGTCGTGGTGGTTGGTGGCCCATAGGCTGTGAAGGCTGAGGAATCCAAATAGGCAGGTAAGATGTCCAGCTGCTGGTGTTGATGGAACCCAAGAACCGGAGATCAGATAATGACAACCCAGCTGCAACAACCAGAGCAAGAAAGCTATGTTTAAAGAACGTCCATATATGTATTGAATGAAAACCACACAATGGATGGACCTAGCTTACAAATGATTGGCTGGTCATATCAAACCACATAATAGTTGGTGATTACATCATCGCATAACTACCAAACCAGAGAGCGTCATGACTGCACAGTTTTTGCCAATCTAGTACACTACTGGCCAATATGGCACATATATACATCTCCGTAAGCCATATATAATCTTAAACCATACATGTAGTCATTTTCCATCTAATATGATATAGCTGCCTTGTGTATAACTGAAAATTAGTTTTGTTTTCAGTTTACATTTTATAAGGGATATAAAAATACTATACTCTTATATGTGTGTGTGTGCATAAGTTAGGGTAAATAGAAAAAATATTACTGCTTGGGTTTTAGTTCACATATGCACAAATGTATTCCACTAAACAAAATGCATTGAAACAAGTTTCAGTTATCAGTGGATGAATAAAGACAGTTATTTCAGTAATAAAATTGTCTTAGTTTTGTTGGGATAATACTAAGATATATTCTAGAATAACACAGCATAGTCACAGGTGTTTATTATCAATATTTTCAGAAACAAAAAATCATTGGTGAAAAAGTCATTAAATTTACACTGAGGTTTATGTTTTTGTTTTTGCAACAGGACAATAAGCCCATTAATTTTTCATGAGTAGCAAGAACTTTTTTATAAAAACTTTGTTAAGACACCCTACCCCATTCACTTTACAACACCGATATTGCTCCTTCATATCTACTTTTTTTTCCCTTAAACACTCAAGGAACATTTCAAACAATTTGAGATCCAGAGGGATGTCAATATTGCTTTTATCATAGGTGTAAATCAAAAAGTGCAGAATTTTGCTCGAAATATGGAAGTACTCCCTTTCGAAGAAGATAGGCTTAAATGTTTAATGTTAAGATAGCATAGCTTCTCATTGGGAGGGGAGCGGACTCTGATCTGGCCTCATATTTGGAGCCTTCGAGAAACCCTTCACAAAGGAACATTGTGAAAATGGGAACAGATCTCAGCAGTGTGAGTGCTGGACTTACTCCTTGGAATGGAAATTTCGGCTAATTACATTTTGGCATGCTGGGGGGAAGAATGAACACAAAGCATCCTTCAAACAGCCATCGATTCTGTTTCCATTCAAGTTGGCTGGGGAGTTGCCCTTCTTCCTGACTTTCTGGATTTCAGCAGTGAACTGGCATTACCTCTCTTTCTCACCTGCCCATACTAACTAAACACCTTGTAGGACACGAATACTGTTCCGCTAACACAATTGGGGTACTTGGCATGAAGATTCACTGGTTTATGCAATTTACGTCAGCTGTAGACTGGCTCCCAGACTGTAACAGAACATCTCTGGAAGATTGGAGGGACAGGCTGAGCCTGTGGAGGTGCTGAATTAGGTCGGCATATTTTAGGGGAGAGATTCAGTGCAATAGAGATTCAGTATTTCTGCAGATCCTGGATTCAAATGCCCAAATACAACCTGGACCTTACTCTGACATACAAGGTCAGTGAAAATAGCTTCAAAGGTATGAAAATAGCCTGTTCTTTTCCTTGTCGTGTTGTGTATATTGACATTGTCTTGTACTCTCTGGGGACATGGGAGCCGGAGTATAGAATTGGATATGGAATGAAGAAGTAATGTCTAATTGTTTATTCCTTTGTGTCCTGTTGGGGGTAGGCTAGTGCCAAAATAGCCTGGCCACCTTTGACTCTGTGGGTTTTACAATAAGTGCATGAGCACTGCTTTGCGCCAGTAAAAAATACATACTTTTTATTTAATCATTTTATTGAGGGCTCATACAACTGTTATCATAATCCATACATCCATCCATTGTATCAAGCCCATTTGTACATTTGTTGCCCTCATCATTCTCAAAATATTTGCTTTCAACTTGAGCCTTTGGTATCAGCTCCTCATTTTTTCCCCTCCTTCCCCACTACCCTCCTACCTCACGAACCCTTCATAATTTATAAAATATTATTATTTGTCATATCTTACACTGCCAACATCTCCCTTCACCCACTTTTCTGTTGTCCATCCCCCAGGGAGGGGGTTATATGTAGATCTTTGTAATTGGTTCCCCCTTTCCAACCCACCCTCCAGGTATCGCCACTCCCAGCACTGGTCTTGAAGGGACCATCTGTCCTGGATTCCCTGTGTTTCCTCCAATCTGCACTCCCCTTCATTCACAATGACTTGAGTTTTTGCTCTTTGATGCCTGATAGCTGATCCCTTCGACACCTCATGAACACACAGGCTGGTGTGCTTCTCCCATGTGGGCTTTGGTGCTTCTGAGCTAGATGGCCACTTGTTTACCTTCAAGCCTTTGAGACCCCAGATGCTATATCTTTTGATAGCCGGGCTCCATCAGCTTTCTTCACCACAAAGACAAAGCTTATGCAACTGCTTTGTCTTCAGCCATCGTGTCGGGAAGGTGAGCATCATGGAATGCCAGTTTAAGAGAAAAATTATTCTTGCATTGAGTAAGTACTTAAGTGGAGGCCCAATGTCCATCTGCTACCTCAAGACTAAACCTATAAATATATGCACATAGCTCTATTTCCCCATCCTCATATATAAATATATTTACATAGGTACATGCCTTTATTTAGACCTCTATAAATGCCCTTTGCCTCCTAGTTCTTTCCTCTATTTCCTTTTACTTTCCTCTTGTCCCACTATCATGCTCAGCCTTCATTTGGGTTTCAGTAATTTCTCTCGGTTACATTACCCTTGATCATGTCCTACCAGGCCTCCTACACCCTCCTCACCATCAATTTGGATCACTTGTTGTTCCCTTGTCCCTGTGTTTCTTAATATCACTTCCTTTCCCCCCACCTCCCCCTCTCCCATGTCCCCCGGAACCGTCATTCCCGTTGTTTTCTACTCCAGATTGTTTATCCAGCCTATCTTATTTAGACAGACCTGTGGAGATAGAATAACATGCACAAAAACAAGACAGAGGCAAACAAAACAACAAACAGAAACAAAACAATAACAATGCCAATGACAAAAAACAGCAACAACTAAAAAGAAAAGTCTGTAGTTAGTTCAAGGACTGTTTGCTGCCTTTTGGGGTGTTTTCTCATTGAGTCTGATGGGGTGCCAAGCCCTGTCCCCAAAGTCTATTTTTGGTATTCCCTGGGGACTTTGTTGCTCTGTTCCCCTTGCTGTTCTGTTGCATGCCCTTAGTGTTTTGCCTCAATGTGGTGGGATCAGATCGGGCATAATTCCCACACTGTGTCTCCAGTGTTGTACCCTGTAGGGCTATGTGCCAGTGAGGGATGCCCTGTCTCATAGTGGGGCTGGTCCCATGGTCTTCTCTTTGGATAGGCTTCTCTGAACGGGAATATCATCTTTAAGGCTTGGTGGGCCTGGATGTGCTCCACTCTCTCTTCCTCCCCCATCATTTGCTCCTGTGTGCTCTGATCAGACATGTCCCTCTCCCTGAGTTGCAGCTTCAGTGCTTTCCTCTGAAATAAATTCTTCGGCGGTGAGGGGCAGTTGTCCACATAGTTGTGATTGGGGCTGGCCCCTCAGGTTCTCTACTCAATGCTGGCATGTTGCATTCACATCTTGGAGCACCGAGTTGAAGTCTAATTTTATAAAAGATATATCTCTATCTCTAAAGGAATGGTCAATTTCTTTGCACATCTGGAAACAGGAAGAAACAATTCAAGTAACTGTAGTGCATATAGATGTGGATGCATAATAGGTCTTAGAGAGGGAGTGAACCCTGGATCCAACATTAGGGTGATGAACTCTAGCTACTTTGACTAGAGGAAAATTTTTATAGAAATACAGGGAGGGCGGGTGGAACAAAGAAGGAAGAGACTATACAGGACCTCAGGAAGACATTACAAGACCAATCCAACAAAATAAACAAGGACCTAGTATTAATTTAACAACACTAAATAGCAATCCAAAGGGCAAGTACTAAAGTTTTGGAACTAACACTTGGAAAGAACAAAACAGAAGTAATTAAGCTGTGGAAACAATATCAGTGATCTCAACGGAAAAATCTCTTGAGATCAAAATACAAGAGTTCAAGCTATTAAAAACCTTAAGAATACTATGAGACACAATCTAAAGGAACAACTTATTTTTGATAAATGTCTCAGAATAGAGAGAATAAATGGCCATAACTGGTATTTAGAATTGGCATTGGTTTTATCCTCAGCCATCACTTTAGCTGGATACAGTTCTTTGCATATTGGGAGATAAAAAGTTTCATTCCTGAGGTGTGTGTGCCATTAGTAGTTGTGTCAGTCCAGGTAGACTAGAGAAACAAATCCATAGAAATTCATATGTGTATAAGAGAGTTTTATATAAGGGGTAATTGTACAATAGGAAAGCATCCCAACCCAGTCCAGTCCAAGCCTATAAATTCATTATTAGCCCATATGTCTGATACCAATCTATAAAATCCTCTTCAGGCTCACAAAACACATGCAATGATGCTGAATGCAGGACAATCACAGGCCAGTGGTTAGAAAGACTTTGGATTCAGTGGTGTAAGAGATGTAAGCATCTAAGCTCTGGCAGGGGTCTCCACATGGCTTCTCCAGTTTCCAGGACATGGGGTCTATCAACGTAGTGCCATATGCCTTGCCAGTAGATAGTCCTCAAGGGAGTGAGCCTTGTCAGTAGAGTCTTCAAGAGAGAGAACAGAGAGTGTGTCTTCCACCTCCAAGGAGGAAAATACAGAGAGTTCCAAGAATTCTCAGGAGAAGGCCATGTCCACACAGAGACCTCATTGACTATGACCCAATTGACAGGCTAGACTCCACCACTTAACTCTTAATCCTCTCAAATCCCAAATTGACACCAGATTATGTAACTACCATAGTAGTCATATGGGAATTATTATAGTTTTCTATCAGCTGGAATCACAGAGCTTGACAATACTAAGAGATACCCTAAAGGATTTTCAATATTCCAGACATAATCTTTATTTACCTCTATTATACATGTTATTTTGGTATATAATTCACTTACTCTTGATTCATACTTTTTACTTTACCCTTTGAGGCTCACTGGGACTTCACTTATACCATATATATACTCGTATGTAAGCTGAATTTTATCAGCACATCTTTAATGCAGGTTTTGTGATAAAATTAGGTGTCTCAGTTGATATTCAGATCAGAACTCGAATATACATGGTAGATCTGGAAGCAAAATTAGTGTGCAAGTGGGTCTTGAGAACATTTACCAATACGTTTAAGGAATCTTCTGCAGGTGATTCCCCAAGTGCCGTCTTTAACAAAGACTTTCCAGGTACAGTTAGGTTAATATTGTCAAAGGGGGATAGAAAGGATGATGGCTTTCATGGGGGAAGTGATCTCTTCAGATTGGAAGGGTGGTTTTATTGGTTGTAGTGATACAACAGAATTGAATGACCTGATGTCCTTATCTTTCTGATTATCTTCCCAGATATCCACATCCTGTAGGGAGCCTTGGTGGCATATTAGGTATGAGGTGGGCTTCCACCCACAAGGTCGGCAGTGGGAAACCCCCACAGGTTTTCTATTTCCATAAACAGTTAAAGTCTCGAAAACTCAAAGGGGCAATTTTACCTTGTCCCATAGGGCCACTGTGAGTTGACATTGACTCAGTGGCAGTGAATGGATATCCTTGTTTTGTCTTACACACTATTCAAGGCTGGCAATTCAATTGCCATTGCAATTTAACCTCTTTTACAACAATGCCTTAGATTTGGTTTTTGACAACATCAGGTCTACAACATAAAATAAGGCACAAGTGTCACAAGGGGCAAGTTTCAGATCATTTTTTCAGTAGCTGAGCTACAACTCAGAAACACGAAATTTCGAACCTTTTTTTCCCTAACCACTTTGTTGATAGAAGCCAACCAACCACCTTCCTTATAATTTCCATTCTGAAAAACTTGCAAAAATGTATTCAAAATACAATCCTCTGGAGATTTTTTTCTCACAAGGATTTGCTCTATGGGCGATGATATTGTGGTGTATTTCTCTTGACACCATACAAGATGGTTCATGGGGCGGCTAACCCCAAGGTCTGAAGTTGGAACCCACCAGCTGCTTCCAGGAGCAAGAGGAGGCTCTCTGGCACCATAAAGATTTGCCACTCTGCACAACCCACAGCTTCGTCTGCCCTGCCTTCTGAGGTCAGTCTGCGTTGAAGTTGATTCAATGGTAGTGAGTAAGGAAGACTTTGTTATTGAAGATTGAATCTTGGTACCAAATTATGTGTTAGTTATATTTATATTTGCATTGCATAATCTCTATTAGTCTTCACATCTACAAATTATTTCTTCTGCCAATTGTAACTTACTACTGTGCCCCTCTAGTGTCTTAATTTTTTTATTGTATTTTCCAGCTCCAGAATTACATATATACGTATGTGTGTGTGCATATTTCTTTATAGATATTTTCTGTTTGGTGCTACACTACCACCATAGCTTCCTTTACTTCTTGAATCATGGGTTTCTTTAGTTTTGTGAACATATTTAGAATGACTCTTTTGAGTCTTTTATGTGAAACCCAACACCTGTTGCAGTTTGAGGTAGTTTGTGCTACTTACTGTTTCCCTTCTGAGTTATGGGTCCCCTCGCTCACTGGCTGCCCTCCATTGACTTCTGGCTTGTAGATATGCTAACAGACGGAGTCAATCTGCTCTGTGTGTTTCTGAGACTGCAACATTTTATAGACTAGGTAGCTTCATTGTTCCCTATGATTGATCATAGTGCCCTACTCTTTGCTGTTATTTTTGCCTTTTTCATTTGAATGTCTAATATTTTTTTCTTGGAAATTGGACATGTTTTCATAACACACTACATCAGTCTTAGATAGGCCTCATCCCCTACCACAGGATTTTTATTTTATTGTTATTTGTTAATAATTTTCACATTAGATTATTGTTTCACACACAAAATCCACTGTCAAGTTGACTTAAATTTATAGCAACCCTATATAGAGTTTCTGAGGCTATAAATCTTTATGGGGCAGCAGCCTCACCTTCGGGGACAGTTAGTAGATTTTAAAGCCCAACCTTATACCCTGTTTCCCCGAAAATAAGACAGTGTCTTATATTAATTTTTGCTCCCAAAGATGTGCTAGGTCTTATTTTCAGGGGATATCCTATTTTTCCATGAGGAAGAATACAGTACACATTTATTGTTGAACAACAAAAAAGGAAATGTATTACCTGTATACGGTACGGTAGTAGTTGCCATTACAAATCAGCATTACCAGACAAACTGAATCCTACAGTATCAAGAATTTCTTGTTACTACCATTATTTCCATGTACAACAATCTATGGTACAGTTACTCATAATCTATGGTACATTTACTTGCACTTCCTGTCTGCTCCAGCTGCGCAGCAGCCAACCGTGAGCTGCGC
This sequence comes from Echinops telfairi, assembly GCF_000313985.2. Taxonomy (NCBI): domain Eukaryota; kingdom Metazoa; phylum Chordata; class Mammalia; order Afrosoricida; family Tenrecidae; genus Echinops; species Echinops telfairi. Next base: position 28,833,576 of record NW_022103908.1, on the reverse strand, counting down.
TGTGGCATCCGCGGTTACGGTCCAGAGTCCAGAGTTACGGTAGCCTCGGGGGCCTTATTATCAAGGAGGCCTTATGCTGGGGAGGTCTTATTTTCAGGGGATGCCTTCAGGGAGAGGCAAAACTGTAAGAAGGTCTATTTTAGAGGGATGTCTTACTTTCGGAGAAACACGGTATTAGCGGTCTAGTACTTACCCGACTGTGCCACAAGGGGTCTTTTTGACGGAGTTCCTTTTCCTCCTAGAGTTAAACCATAAACTGCTTCTCAGAAAAGCCTAGTTTGCATGTGGGTACAAAACCCTTGTTTACACCAGTCTGTTCACCTCCACTAATTGCAAGTTGGGTGATCTATTGTTTTCACTAATACTTTTTGCTTGAATAGTTGGAAAGATGAATCCAATAAAACCCAGGCTCCCTTGCATAGCAGTTCCAAAGATCGGTTTTCAGGGATTTTTTCCCCCTGACTAGCCCCTTGCCTCCCAAAGCCAAATTTCCTAGTCATCTCCTTTCCTGACTCTGATTGACAAGCCGGCTTACAATTATACTATATTTTCACTAAATCCATGAAATCCTTCCTCATTGCTTCTTCACCACAACATGCACTGTGTTAGAGAGCACCTTTAGACTTGAATCTCTATATTGTGTCTCAAGGAGAATCTGCGCTTTGGGGGAAAGATTAAGAGCAACGTCCTTTATGATCTGCTTCTACCTCCTAAGGAAAATCCCTGCCCCAAACATGAGACCTTGACACCCCTCCCTCGGAGCGACAGTCCCACTTTAAGAGTGGAGAGCTAAGTGGAAGGTAGACTCCTCGTCTTTGAGGGTTTTTTTCTGCGTAAGTCTCTTGGCTTGGAATCACTTACCTTACCTCAACCCGAGTATTCTCAGGGGTATCACACCAACAAAGAACTATAGTTCCAAGACTGTTGACGGGACAGAAGACTGCGCCCTACATCTCCAAAGTATATGGTTGGACGCAAGCTCAGTGACGTGAATTTGAAGACAGGATGAGAATCATGAAGAATCTGCTCCTCACAATTACAAAGTCCTCTGCCTGCAAGCTGTGGTGAGAAGTGACTGTGCTCCCCTTAGCTACCGAATGGTAACTTAGCACAATTCAGAAGCTTTAATTATTTATCAATTTACAATCAATATAACCTGGGTTTTTACTTAAATTTACAATATTAGCCATCTTTCTCAAGCAACAGACACGTCAATCTAGAAATATGTATGGATTATGATATACTTCACTGGACTGCACGGCATATTTTGGCATGTTTCCTTCATTTCAGTCTCTTCATTGTGTCTCTTCTGATAACTAATTATTTCATACACATTATATGTTTTTAAATATGTGACGAGCCAGATCATGTAATTGATGCATAAAATAGTCCACAGTATCTCAGTATTACTTACATATTTCTATACATCTTACATTTTTCTTGTAAGCATTGACTTATATAATGGCATAATGCACCTACTGCATCATAAAAAATGCATGAGCAAAGGTGTATAATTGTCTTAACTTTCTGTTAGCAAGTACTGGGAAAGTTCAGAGACTCCTGACTGGCTAGAGATGTCCACCAAATAAGATTCATAAATATTGAAACTGACTTCTAAGGAGTATTTGTCCTACTTATTTTTTTCTAGTGTAAAATATTTTTTCATAACATTCATATCTCCATTAGAAACATTAGTTTCTTTTTTCAAGATTCTATAGAATATGTGCTATAGTAGTATACAGTTTAGTATGGTTTTTAAAAATGATTAAAATGTTAAAAAGAAATGTGTAAGTTCTCTTTTCCCTTCTCATTTTATTATAAATAACATTATTGAAATGTAATAATGCCTTGCAGTTGAAAGGATTTTTTTATAAGCCTATAACAGTCCTCAGAGTCGCTTAAATGGCAACACTCATTACTTGTACAAAACATTCCAATTAACCTTAAAGCCCAAAGACTGACTAAAATTTTGTCTACACATCATTAATAAAGAATGAGTCTTGTACACAATGGAGTATAAAAGAAAAAATTGTAGAGAAAGTTATTATGTACATGGCTAATGTGTTAATGACCACAATTTCAATATACTCTGATCCCAATTGTGAAACTAATTCTACTATCGAAGTTGTTATTAGCAACAGATCAAAAAGTAACATATTAGCTTGTGGTGTATCTTAGCTTTCTAATGATGCTGTAACAAATAGCACACATGATTAGAAAGAGATGAATTAATATTTTTTATTGTTTGGGGTGGACAACATTTGAAATCAGCGTCTCAGCTGTGTTAAAATCTGTAGACCTGGCTGCTCCTCATGGTCATGCAGGAAGGCTTCTACCCACACCCTGTGCACCTGGCACGTGCATGTGCATGTGTGTGCATGTGTGTGTGTGTGTATGCTGAAACTAATCTCTGTTTCGTAATTTAGAAGTGATCAGATTTAAAATTACTCCTACTCAGGTATTATATAATTAGGATTCAAAAGGAAAATCATATTTCTAAACAGGACCAAATACAAAAGTGTAGGACACATTATTCCAAAGCATACTTCAGGGGAAAATACATATCGGTTCATAATTTTGGGCAAGTTTAAACTATTTAAAGAGTGTCTCCTATCACCAAGGATATATTCAAAGGGAGGTATCAGTATTAAGCTTAGAGATATAAAAATGGATTAAAAGAAATAACTGTGGATAACTTTATGCTGGTATGTATGAAAATGTAGATAGAATACATATTTATTCTAAAAAGATAATAATTGATTGAGAAAAGCAGAAAATCAAAACAATATGTAACAGATCAAACTATTGAATTATTAATGTAAAACTAGATTTGAAAGTCTAGGCACAGATTTCCTTATTGGTGAAATCTGTTCTATTAAACACTTAAAAATAATTCAATATCAATACTTCATACTGCCTTCTAAAAATTCGAAAATGAGAAGCTGTATTCTGTGAAGCCAGAGCTATCCCAATTAAACAAGGTAAAAATATTACAATAAAAGAATAGCATAGACAAATATCCTTTGTAAACACAGACACTATGGTTCTTTACAAAATACAAGCAAAATACTGAGTCCAGCAAATTTATTAAATGGACTAAGTCTATGACTTTAGCTCTGATTCAGGTTTTGTTGAACATTGGTAAAGTGATGAAAATGTGTGAATAGAATAAATACCGCATGAGTATTGCATGAATAGAATAAGACATATGATCCTAGGAGGGGATACCCCCCTGAGATAGTTAAAGTTCATTGTGCCAACCTAGCTGATAAACACATGCGGGGTTAATTGAAGGGCAGAGAGATAAATGGCTCAGTGAGCCTCACCTTTCTAGTTCTCAGGTCTCTTGCTTTGTGATGGTCAGACCTGGGTGCAGCTGCCTTACCCAGTTCCCTGCTTGAGCTGGCAAGGCTCACTTCCCACAAGAAATTCCTGAGGAGAAGCTACATGGATATACCCCAATGCAGCCCTGGGTGCTGGAGCAGCATGTGGAGACCCCTGACAAGGCTAAGATGCTTACTCATTCACTGATTCAGCTTTCCTCCTGCAGTTGGCTAACTTAGGTGTGTTTTGTGAGATGGAGGAGAACTTTGTGAATTGGTGTTGGACATATGGGTAAATGTTGGACTTGTGGGCTTGGGCTGCACTGGGTTGGGATGTTTTTTTGATGTGCACTTAACCTTTATATGAAACTCTCTCTTATACATGAGTTTCTGTGGGTTTGTTTCTCTAAAGTACCCAGACTAACAACTCCCCCAAACCCCCCAGTGGAAAAAGCTGACCTGGGTGGAGCTTTGGTACACATTTTTCCCACTAGGTGAGTATCAAGCAACATGCTCTGAATTAGTGGACCCATATGTGTGCCTGGGATAATTCTCTCAGATCACAGGGAATTTCTTTTTCTTAAAGCAGTTTCACTTCAATCTCATATTTTGTGATGGTCAATTTAAGAGAAAGGCATGTGGCTGTGAAATTGTGTTTTCTGTTTAGAAAACCGCCACAGAAACTGTTGTGATGTGGAACACAACTTACAAGTACAGTGCTATGGGATAAACTCAGGTGTATGAGTTTTTCCCATAGTGCTGTCCTTGTTGAAAGAAAGGTGAAATATTGATTGATGACAAACCTTGTTCTGGATATCCATCAACTTCTTGAACAGAAAAAAAGGTGTTGACTCATAGTGCATTTGGAGTTCAATCTACAAGATCAGACTGTTAATCAAACTTTCTATTTAGAGTTTCTGAAAAATAGTGCAACAGTGTGTGACAAAAAAACCCCTCTGATTTGTGACAGATGGGGGACTGGTTTTGCCACCATCACAATGCACTTGCTCATGCAGCCATCTCAGTGCACTAGTTTTTGACCAAAAACAGCATGCCTCTCTTGCCCCGCTCACCGTACTCACTTGACCTTGCTCCATGTGACCTCTTTTTGTTTCCATGAATGAAGATGGACATGAAAGGACAGTGTTTTGATGATATAGAAGAGCAAAGGAAAAAATGAGGGAGGTTGTGGTAGTTACATAATTCTATTGTCAATTTGAGACTTAAGAGTGAAGGGGTAGAGTTTAGCCTGTCCATCAGGTTGCAGCTTGACCTCATTTGGAGGCACTAAGGAGATAAATAGCTCATTGGTGGCAGGACACAAACTCACTCCTTGGGAGACAATACTGATGATGAGCCTGATGAAGTTATGCTGATACAATCAGAACCTTGGGAGCTGGAGGCGCCATGTCGAGACCCCTGTGAGTGATGAGATGCTGCTGCCACCACTGGATCTGTAAGACTTTCCACCCACTAGCCTGTGATCTTCCCGAATTCAGCATTATTGCATTGCTGTGTGAGTCTAAAGAGGAATTTATGGACTAGCATTAGACAGATGGGCTAATATTGGACTAGCAGACGATCTGGACTGGGCTGGGATGTTTTCTCAATATTCAATTGCTCTTGTATATAAAGCTCTTTCTTACACATATATGAGTGTCTATGAATTTATTTCTCTACTTCTAACACAGAAGTGCTGTCAGCCATCCAAACAGATGAGTTTGGAAAATATTTCCAAGGATGGAATCGCAGATTTGACAAACAAATTAAGTGTAATGGAGAGTACTGAAGGTGATAAGGTTGTTTTGTAAAAATAAATTATATATATATATATATAGCTTTGAAAAACAATTCTGTTTCTAATATCCCTTATATATATAAGAATATACATAATATAGGGCATATAGTAACATATGATCATCTCAATGAAAGCAGATAGGTCATTTGACAAAACAAAATTTCATCATAAAAATACTCAACAAATAGAAGGTGAATTTCAATCTGATAAAAGGCATCTAAAAAAGTCTACATCGGGCCAGATGTTCTTCGCAGAGCCTCCGCGGTCTCCTGCTTCAACAGTGCTTGAACAGAACCCGGCGCTCCCCAGCCTCCCACTGCCAACCGGCTGCCCAGCCCACCTTCCAGCAGCACCTCTTAGCTGCACTCTCGACGCCCCCAGGCGCGCCTCCCTCTCAGGGGCGCCAGAACTACAACCAGGACTCGGAGGCCGCCATCAACCGCCAGATCAACCGGAGCTGTTCGCCTCCTACGTCTACCTGTCCATGTCTTACTACTTCGACCGGGATGACGTGGCTCTGAAGAACTTTGCCAAATACTTTCTGCACCAGTCTCACGAGGAGCGAGAACACACCGAGAAACTGATGAAGTTGCAGAACCAAGGAGGGAGCCGGATCTTCCTCCAGGATATC
>NW_022103908.1:28822794-28823798 GCF_000313985.2 Echinops telfairi | reverse complement strand
ATCTGTACCAGTGTACATGCTCTGGTCTAGCCAGATTTGTAAGGTAGAATTAGGATCATGATAATGGGGGGAGAAAGCATTTAAGTGTTCTTAAATGCAGTTCCTTTATCTTAAAGCATTTAGAAATATATTAAAGCTCTGATTTTAATGATTTGCCTCACTAAAGGAGATATTTTTAAGTGTAACACTACAATGTGATTCAAGAATTTGTTGTTTTGTTTTGTGTTTTTTGCTGCTGTGGTGTAAATGAGCTTTTGTTGTTTGTTTTTATTGGAATTTTCTTCTTGAGTTCTCACTGGCTGCCTGGGCTGGCTGCATTATCTAATCTTGCCAATTTCCTTGATTCTGCAGATTTAGTCAAGGTGATATGTGTTGAGTTCAAAGTCAAGCATTATTTAAAATTTTGATGTCTAAATGTAAATAAGAATTACTTGTGGTACAATGGTTAAAAACTAGACTGATAACAAAGAGCTCATAGTTCAAGTCTACCAGTTTTTCCTTACAAGAAAGATGTGGCCAAAGTAGCCATGCACCTACTGGGATTCTAATTTGATTAATCTTCAATATATCAGCACATCTGCTTGTATAGCTTTACTTAAGTACAGATAAATTATAGAGTGTAAATTTACAGTATAAGTGTTTTAAAAATATGTTGCTTTAAAAGCAGAGAGAGTGAATATGTGTCGGCATGCTATGATTGATGAGCAAAAATGAATATTAGTTATTTTTGTCTGCATTTGGTATTACATTTAAAATGTTAATATAAGCATTATTTAGTTCTATGAGCATAACTTGAAGAATATCAAATAAAAATGTAAAAATAATAATATTTTTTTCAATTCTTGCTTTTCTATTTCCATTTATGTAACTGCTTGCTTAATATAGCTTAAAATTCCTTCATCCTCATACTAACAGACTTGTTCCATAATTCTTTGCATGTTCTCATTAAAGTCCATCCCACACGCTTCCTAGATCAATAATTTTATAGCCCAACTTCAAAATGT
>NW_022103908.1:28819127-28820189 GCF_000313985.2 Echinops telfairi | reverse complement strand
TTCAACCTCACTGCTTCCTACCCTATTCATTCAACCTCACTGCTTCCTGCCCTATCCATTCAACCTCACTGCTTCCTACCCTATTCCTTCAACCTCACTGCAACTCTGTGATAAATAAGCTCCTGGCTTTACCTATTTTTATGTCCTCAAATCTAGTGACAAGATACTTTGAAATAGTACTTCATTAAATTAATTTTTGAATTGAATAGTTGATAAAATGAAAAATGACAATTTTCTTGGTGTCTGTTTAGGTTGAATTGAGTAGCATAATTGTTGTGTTTGCCAGGGTTTTTAATATATGTGAATGTTGACAAATATTATGACTATTTTTTCTAAACTGTTTATTTATACTAAAAGATGTGTTGAGGTTTAAAAGGAATAACCTTAATGTCTCATGCATAGTTTCAAAAGAGTAACAACTAATTTAAAATAATAAAACATAATTTAGTTATAAAACTTGATAAATGTTTTAAAATGTTAGTGTATTTTAAGATATGTATGCATACATACATATGTATGCATTAAGGTTAATTTATTTGTAAAGCACATATATTCATAGTTGCCCATACTTATTATTGTTTCACTGATAGAATTTTTTTAAAGTAAGTTAGTTTTCTAATGGCTTAATCAAATTTTGAAGACATTTTTAGGTTTGGGGAAGCTGAATAGGATTATACACTTTGCACATAACTTTAGATATTTTTTGTAGATTTAAGAATGTACTCAAACACCACTGTAAAATTCCTTTGTCCTAAATAACAAAAACTTACATTTGGTTATAGTAAAAATATTTACAAAACACATGACTATGATAGAAAAAAATGAAAACTGTGAGTCACATAGTAAGATTCAAAGTAGTAGGGGTATTTGAACTTGGGTTCTTGGTTAGAACAAGCAAATCCACTGCTGTCAAGTTGTTTCCAACTCACTGTGACCTTATATATGAGACAGATGTACAGGACAGAGTAGAACTACCCAATAGGGTTTCCAAGGGTACAATCTTTAAGAGAGCAAGAGAAAGCTCTTCAACAGACTCAGGCTGCCTTGCAGAGCTGCTTTCCA
>NW_022103908.1:28815889-28818237 GCF_000313985.2 Echinops telfairi | reverse complement strand
TTTATCAATCACATGCTTGAGATTATAAATTCTGTGGAAACCACTCATTCTCTTTCCCTAGACATGACTGCCACTGCCCAATGGACATATGAACAAATTGGACATGGTGGCATGTATGCAGGTTATGGGGATCTCAATAACATAGACTTCCACCTCCGAAGGCTGACTTGGCTACTGTCACTGCTAAGTGCTCTATCTTCCAGTAGCTGAGAGCAACACTGAGTCCGAGACACAGTGCCATTGGAAAACAAATGATAATATGTTAATTTTTAAGTTCTTATGTTTTCTCTGTGCCCACATGAATTTGACATGCTGTGTTCTCGTTTTCATTTGTTTCTCATACTTTTAAAGTTGTGTTCTTTATTTGATTTATCATCCAGTCATTTTAAGTAGTATAAGGTTCCAATTTCAAGCAATTGATTTTTTTGCCCTTAGTTTTTTTATTCTATTATTGGTTTCCAGGTTTATAGCATTGTTGTCTGAGTAAATGGGCTGTAGAGCTGTGTTTTAAATGAATTAATTCTTTCTTTATGGCCTAACATGTGGTCAATTCTGGAGATTGTTCTGTGTGCACTGGAAAAATGCATATATATAATGCATATATATAATGTGGTGGTGGTGATTTGCATGCTCTGTGTATGGCAAGGATGTTGAGGTGGTTGATTGTGTTGTTCATTTCTTAAATGTCTTTATTGAATTTCTTTCCTAATGATCTGTCTTGAGAGCAGTGTATTGATGACTTTTACTATTATTGCTGACTAACTCATCGTCTCTTCAACTCTGTAAGAGTTTGATGAATCTATTTTGAGTTTCTTTCTTCTCCTTCAGAGTAATCCTTTGAGTCTGGGTGTTGTTTGTGGCTGTTTTGCTTGATTTGTTTTGCGTCCTGAGATGGACTGCTGTTTCTGCTTCCTTTCAGCTAATATGGATACTAGGCTTGGGTGGGTGGCTGGGTTGTGTGGGGGCAGTTGACTTGCTGGGTTGCTGGGATGATTGGGGTCTTACTTGGTTAAAGGAGGGGATGACCGAGGTCATCTTACTGGGTCACTAGAACATCGATGACCTTCATTGCTGAGTCTCAAGGACAGCCAGGGCCTTTTTGCCAGGATTTGGGGGTAATGGGACTCTTTCTTACTCAGTCTCAGACACCATCAGGGCTTTCATTATTCCAGTGTGTGGGTGCTCATGGCCTTACTATTTCTCATGATGTTACCTATTGATCCAATTGTGAGTATTTTGGTTTTCATTCCATGGAGTTGTAATCTATACTGAAAGCTGAAATTCTTGACCTTCATCAGAAAATGCTTCAAGTCCTCCACACTTTCAGAAAACTGTGTATATCCCCTGCATATTGTAGTTTGTTAATAACCCTCCACCTTGATGTTGTGTTCTTCTTCATATAGTTCAGCTTCTATAATTATTTTCTCAGCATGTAGATTGAATATGGATGGTGAGAAAATACAACTCTGAAAGATCTCTTTTCTGATTTTAACTCATGCAGCATTTTTCTGAATTAGCACAATGAATTACTTTGGAATTCCCATTCTTCACAAGGTTATCCAGAGTTTTTGGCCATTCAGAGTTGAATGTTTTGCATAGGCAATTAAGCACAAGTAAACATCTTTCTTGTATTCTCTACTTTTAGCCAAAGTCCATCTGACATCAACAATGAAATTGTTTCACATTGTCTTCTGATTCTGGCTTGAATTTTCTTGCAGGTTTCTTCAGATGTAGTGCTGCAACCACTGTTGAATGATCTGCAGCAATTTTTAATTGCATGTGATATTGATGATAGTGTTGAATACTTTTCACATTGTGTTTGGTTTATTTTCTTTTGAATGAATATAAATATGAGTATCTTCCTGTTAGTGGTCAGGTAGCTATCCAACTAACTAGATAACTCATGAATTGGATCATACCATATTTAATGCTGGTTTATCTTAGTCCCATAACATTCTCAGATTCATCTATGTTAGATTAATGTTTTATTTCTCTTTATAACTACTATAATTTCTTTGTATATATCACATTTTGTTTATCTACTAATCTGATGACCACTCCAATGTTTCCAACATTTGACTGTTATTAATAATGCTACATTTAATCTTGATGTAGTAGTATCTGTTTGAGTATTGTCTATAGTTATTTGGGGTATATATTTGAGTTATAGAGTCATGCTTGCTGAAAATGAGGATTATTTGAAGCAGTTGCTGATAAATATAAAGAATTGCAGTCTTCAGTATGGATTACAACAATGTAAAGAAAACAAAAATCCTCACAACCAATAGGTAAAATCATGAGAAATGGAGAAAAGGTTGACGCAGTCGAGGATTTCATCTTGCTTGGAT
>NW_022103908.1:28802885-28815789 GCF_000313985.2 Echinops telfairi | reverse complement strand
ATGTTTTATTTCTCTTTATAACTACTATAATTTCTTTGTATATATCACATTTTGTTTATCTACTAATCTGATGACCACTCCAATGTTTCCAACATTTGACTGTTATTAATAATGCTACATTTAATCTTGATGTAGTAGTATCTGTTTGAGTATTGTCTATAGTTATTTGGGGTATATATTTGAGTTATAGAGTCATGCTTGCTGAAAATGAGGATTATTTGAAGCAGTTGCTGATAAATATAAAGAATTGCAGTCTTCAGTATGGATTACAACAATGTAAAGAAAACAAAAATCCTCACAACCAATAGGTAAAATCATGAGAAATGGAGAAAAGGTTGACGCAGTCGAGGATTTCATCTTGCTTGGATTCACAATTATTGCTCATGGAAATAGCAACAAGAGATCAAAGGATGCATTGCATTGGTTAAATCTGCTGCATAAGACCTCTTTAAGTTGTTAACAAGCAGGGGTATTACTTTGACGACTAGGTTGTGTCTGACCCAAGCCATAATCTTTGTAATTGTCTCCTAGGCAGGTGAAAGTTAAACATTGAATAAGGAAGACTAAAGAACAATGAATGCATTGAAATTATGGCACTATGAAAAATATTGATTGTACCATGGACGTAGAGCTTGAATGCTCTGTAGAAGTAAAAACAGTGAGACTTCATCTCATCTACTTTGGATTATAGGCTTTGGTATGGTATCAGGAAAGTCCAGACCCTGCATAGAGACATCATGCTTGGTAGAGGGAATCCCTCAAGAAGGCGGTTTCACATGGTCGCTGCAAGGATGGGCTCACACATAACAACAATTGTGAGGAGGTTTCAGGACAAGGAAGTGTTTCCTTTGTTTGTACTTATGGTCTCTGTGAGTCAGAACTGACCGAATGGCACCTAACAACAGAGTCAAGTAAGGTTTCCATTTTTGAGGGTTGGACAGAGTTTTCCTTTTTCCAACAACTGAATGATTTCACAATCTTATCAGCAATAAATTTTATTTATTTCAAAGAGTTTCTCTTAATGATTATATCTTTTCCCTTCAGAGTATAAGTATAGACTTTAGCTTACATACTGCAGGAGACAATTACAAAATAAAGAAGAAAGATACTAGCTCAAATTGAGACATTAAAACGATATGTTCAATTCAACCTTATATTTATCATAAACTATTTTCCCAAATTGATCTAGAACATGTCTATAGTTGTTTTTATTTAAAATAGAACTAAAATTCACTTTTCAAAAAGTTCTCATAAATTTACATATGGATGGACTAGGTCTGTAAGCACTTACCAAAACTGGAAAATTACGTAGAAGACAAAGAAAATGTATTCAATATTTTCAACTTGAATCCATGAAATGAATCTATTTTTATTCAGTTATTGTAGCATTCAGAACACAATCCCAGATCCCAAATATACTTATGCTCTCATTTGTATGTTAATTAAATCAGTAAAAATTTTGGAATATAGTTCTTAATTGTACCCTAGGCCTATTGATAAACTCTTTTAGATAAATAAACCTTTAAAACAGAAATTATAGCTTCCATTTAATACAAGAAATACAAGCTCAGTTATTTTTAATACTTGATCTAAAATAGTATCTTTTGCAATGCTTTCTTAAATTGTTATCAATTATTTTTGTCAGCCTGTGAGATGTCCTAAATGTGCTCTGATGACATCTTTACACTTTGTATTAGAAGCCATATGAAAGTATATAGGAATGATATAGACGTCAATAAATGTTTTCCTTTTGATGCTAATAGTTCCATTGATTTTAACCAAATTCAGATCCAGCTCAGATAGTGTGTTTTACACTTATCAAGACAGAATCTGTCTTAAGGAGTAGACAAAACATAACCAAGAATAATAAACTAAATAAAATATATTGTTTACTCTTTTTTCAGAAGAAGAATTAAAAGAACCAAATCACAGCTCTTCAAGTATCTACTCTCAAACTTCTCAATTAGAAAAGTAATTAATTTCTTCTCTCTGAGTGAGAAAGAAGCAGTCCCTGGATGATGCAAGTACATAGTTCTGCTTGCTCAGAGACTGGTGATTGGAGTCCACCTAGAGGCACTGTAGAAGACCGGAATGGGGATCTACTTTCTCCAAATAAAGCAGTGTGGAGCACCCTTCCACTCTGACACTCACCAGCATGTACTGGAACTGAAGTCACAGCGATTGCTATAGACGGTAGAGAGAAACAGATGCAGCGTTGACGACAGCTGCTCCATATACCCACAAGGATGCTGCTACTTTTCATAGCCAACAACAGCACTTAGAGAGAAAATGGTTGATTTTGTGTTTATTAACATTTGTTGAACCTAGGTGTTTCATTATTTTTCATGTATGGCTTTATTGTACAACACATTTTCATCCTATAACAACACAGATTATCATCAAATAACAAGATTTACAAAACAAACAACTACAGTGCTTTGTCACAGAAGAAAATACATGTTTTATTTAAATGACACAGATGTATAGGAAATTGTTCTTACCTGAATTAAAATTGTTAACCCCAAGGAGATATAAAAGGATAATATTTGAATTTTTAGAGCACATCATTATGCCTAATAAATTAGCAAGTTTCAAACACAGGTCTTGATTTATCATTCATAATTTACATGATTTCTCTTGTATTAATTTCCAAAATAAACTTTGAAGAAAATATGAGAGTATAATAAAACTCATTACGAAAAACGTAATCTTGTCAAATATGCTTTTCTCTGTAGTTCAAGAATAGGATCATACCAAAGTTTCTAAAACAATTTCTTCAGTTTTTCAATTATTAATTTATTTAAATAACAATGTATAAAGGAGTGCTTTAACAGTTCATTTACTTACTCAAACTTCCACAGGTATCATCTCTGAAGAGAATTTTAATTATGAACGGAATAAACAACCAAATCAATAAGGATTTCTTTCTTCCTGTGCAGAGCTGACTTTCTAGTGGAGGAGATGTGAGGCTATAAGGAGAGAAAATAAATGATGCTCAGGGATAAAGAGGTGATCAGAGCAATATCACAACCACTCCAGTCAGTGATGAAGTCAATCTGGAAATTTAAATTTAAACCTGAAAAGAAACTGTATTCAATACATGTTTTAAATGATCAAAATATGTATAGGCTTCAAAAATAAGTTAAAATATTCCATGGTAATGTAAAGGGAAAATAAAAGTTTCTCACCAAACAGAACAAGAGTAACCGCATATTATTAAAGAAAAACATAAACCTTGATGCTTGCTTCACAGGACAGATAGAACTTTTAGGCGCTTGGATGTAAATCATCCTAAAGGTGTGTCCATATGCTCATCCTTGGCCCCAACTCCTACTCCTGGGAGTCTATCTTGTGAGAGTCAGTGTATGCTGTTCTCTTCCTAGGCTATCTCCATTACAATAACCCACGAAATCAATGGAGTTCCCCACAGAGATGGCAGGGCCTTGGTGCAGCGAGGGCCCCAGGTTTGAGCAGACAGAGCTGGCTTCAGATGCCCCACTTTCCTCTATACCAGTTTGGGCCTCTGGGCCAGTCTTCGAGCTTTTTAGAGCCTCCCCAGCCTTCCTACTAACACAATGGGGATCCTTCATTCTGGCATGCATTTCAGAGGGTGTATGAGTTGTAAGACCTGAAGAACCATGGCCTGCTGTCACGTGCAGATATGGGAGAATGTCAAGTATGGGAAGCAGCATGGAGGAGTTTAACGCAGGGCTGAGTTCCTGGGTGTGATTGTAGAAAAGTCACTTCCACTCTTGGCCTGTCTCCCTGTCTGTACCACAGGGCATTGGAACTAACATCACATATGGACACTCTAGATGTGTCCTTGAGCCCTCTAAAATGTCCACTGAGTCTTGTCCTCAGGACTCATCTTGACTAGCAGGTAGACATGGTTCAAGCTACCCACATGTATGACCCCATGTATGACTCGCGCCTTTGAATGGGCTTGCACTCAGTGAGTGGCTTCTAGTGAATTTTACTCTTGTTAGTAGAAGCCACTTTGTTGATTTTGAGTCACAGTGAGGCATTTGTCTTAGCTATCACTTGTGTTCTTCTTTCAACGCCTCTTTCTCTGTGTCATATCTTCTGTATCCCCACCAGGAAGCAGCTGCATGTATGACCTGCACTGTTGAAAAGATATATGTGACAAAGATACAAAGACTCAAAGAGGGCCAGATCCACAGAAAGATGGAACTGAGACCCCCCTCACCACAAGAGCTTACCAGACACTGTCCGCCCTATAACAAGGGAGGGAGCAAGAGTAGGTCCTTCCAGTCAAGATTCCATTGAGCTTACAACCCCTGTTTACTGAGAGAACTTGGGGCTGTGTCCTTAGCTAAGCCTTGCCAGGATCCCTGGCCCAAGAGACTGTGAGATCATCAGTTTGTTTTTGTGAGCACCTGAGATGTGGGTGATGTTAGCTCAGAGCAGGAGATTCCGTCTCTAGCCTAGCTGAACCTGGCCCTGGCCTTGGCCTCCTCTTCTCCTGGCTCACTGCTTTTTACCTCCCCTGTGGACAAGCTCACTTCTGCCATAGAGTCTCAGAACCAGCTGTCTGTCCACAGGCTTATGCTGGGCTGGTGCCTCCTGCAATTCCTGTCACTGACCCTTCAGTCAGGCTTCTTGAACCCCTATTCTATCCTGCCACCTCCCAGCACCCTGTCTATTTTCCCCCATGTGATGTACGTTGGATTGTGTGCTTCTGTGCATCTTTGTCTCCTTACAGATAGTGACCTCCAGAGGTAGGATGCACAGTGTCATTTTGGCTCCCACCCAGATCTCACACAGACCTGGTCCAGGGTGATAAGTTAAGCACATTTTTTTGAATGAATAAAGGAGAGAATCTGATCAACTTCCCATCTCTGATTGCACCAGATAGGACATGTGACAATCAGATGTGACTGAAGAAGTCTTCACATTGAAACTTTGCTGTTTTGACTAATTTAATTTCAAACATCCAGAGACATGTTGTAAGTAGTTGGATACTCAGAGGTATAAACTCAGGAAATCTGAACTAGAAGATAGTAACTATAGATGATAATCTAAATGTATAAGAGTATGATAGGCCTTTTCATGATTGACTGGATGGCCCCAAACGTTAATGATGTAAATGATTTGTATGCCAATTTAATCCCGACCGATATTGTTACTTTTGTGTGCCATCAAGTCAATTCTGATTCTAGACCAGTGGCCAGTCACCTGCCCCTCTAGGGCCTTAGGTGGCTCTTTCAGTACAATGATATGACTCTGAAATACAATTGAAAAATTGTAAGGGCTATTATTCAGATAATTCTGATTTCATACGTTTTTAAGATTCTATTCATGGTTCTTGAACAATTTTTAAATGGTTGTGAGCAACAGGATTGGCTCTTTCATCTCAATATTTGCCAACCATTGCTCTAGAGCAATCCTATAAGACAAGGTAGAACTACCCCACATGGTTAGATTGGAAAGATTTTCATGGATGTTATATTGTCTTCACCCACCCCTGGGAACTGGCTGTGCATGCAGCATCTGAGCCCGCTTTGGAAACAAACCCCTTGTCCACTTCTGTCCATGGTTCTACTGCTATTTCCCTCTCAGTACCCTGCTAAGCTCCTCTCCTCAGCTTCTCTCTCTGACCTCCATTCCTGCTCACACAAGTCTGCTGGGTCTCCTTCCTCCAGAGAGCCATCGTCTCCCTCTCTGAGGCAGAAAGGGCTTGTTCTGACTAGGAAAAGCTGTAGCCACAGCAGATGGAGGTGAAGGGCCACGTGTTAGTGGTCTTGTCCCTCTCCCTCAAACACTTGGTCAAACACCAACCTTGTGCTGTGACCACTGCAGCCTCTTCAGTCTCCCAGGCTTGTGATGGATGTTAGCAGTGGTGTCCATTTCCCATGAAACATGCTGTCAGGGAAATGCAATCCCTGTGTAGTAAGGTGGATGGGCAGCAGCAAAAAGGAAGGAAGGCCCTTGGTGAGGCAGGCTGACGTAGCGGCTATGACAACAGGCTCAAGCACAGGAGTGGTCGTGAGGATGATGCAGGGCTCCAGGAGGGTTTCATTCTGTTGTGCATAAGTTCGCAATGAGTCAGAACTGCCTCAAAGGTGCCTCACAGCCATAACAACGACAGCATGGACGACGGTGGAGGCTCTAGGCTGGGTTTTCTAGGCAAACAACCTGACACTCATATATGTACAAGAAGGAACTTCATATCAGGAAGGCTTCGCAACCCAGCCCGACTCAAGTCCATGGATCAGAGGGGTGCCAGAGCCCTCTTCAGAATCCCATAACTTCAGCTGATGATACAGAGAGGACACAGAAAGGTGGAAAGGGAAGAAGGGATATTACCGGCTGGCAGGTGCAGAGTCATGTGAGTTCAAGGGTAGTGGAAACATAGCAGGGCGGTTAGGGCACCTCACCTGGGGTGGACCCTGGAGGCGTGCAGTGTCCCAGCAAGAATGAAGGAGAAGGGCAAGAGAGAGAAGAGCTTTTTCCAGTGTCTCACTTACTGAAAGTTCACACCCCCAGGATTCATCATCAGGCTATGACCGGATTGATAAGTTGGATTCCACCTCTACACATTCACACAAATTTAAGTTGACATAAAATCTAACTACCACAATATAACTTGCCTAATCTGAAACAACAATGTACCCTATTTGGTTAAACATATTGCCTATTAATCTAAGTACAGATTCCACACGAACGCAATGAAATATTTTTGAATTCTAAGTGTTCACAATGTTATCCATAATTTGTTATGATCCAAACAGTCAAATGCCGTTTGCCTAGTCAACAAAATACACAGACGTTATGACCTCACTTGCTGAATGTGATGAGGCTTTAAAGCACTTACTGATGAAGATCAAAGAATTCAGCCTTCAAGTAAATTACAATGTCTAGCTGTGGTAGAGCAGTTTCACCAATTCACATTCCCACCAGCAGGGCATGAGCGGCCCCATCGTTGCACTTGCTTACCAATATCTATGATGGTCTTTCTACATATGGGCATTCTGCTTGGTATAACATGGCATGAGGCACTTAGTTCAATATGCTTGACTCGGGCGAGGTTGAGCCCTTGCTCATGCTATTTACAGACGGTATAGAGTGCCTTCTTTATGAATGTCCTGTTCGCTTCTCCCTCCATTCTCATTGCGCCACTGGGTTATGTCGGTTTAACTTAAACTATTGGTTCTCTCTACTTTCTGTACTGATATTATTTGTTTATTATATGTATTATAAATAATCGCACTCACTTTCTGTACTAGGTTTTTGTTCCTTTTTTGGGTGTCTTTGGGAGAATGAAAATGTGAATTTTTCTTTAATCAAAAATATCAATGGTTTACACTCTGTTTATTCCAAAGTTCATCCATTTTCTTTCTAAATTGAATGGCTAGCTCATTAAGTTCTAACTTTTCTTTATTTCTAATATATACCCATATGTAAGATTTCTATTACATACCCTTTTTAATTCTAAATAGAGATAATTAATAAATGCCAAGACAACAGTGCTATATTTAATAACATATAGTAAAAAGAAACTTCTAACTTCCATTGTAACAATGATTCATCCAATAGCTGCTTATACATACATTGAACACTCCAATTGGAGGACTACTTACTACGAAAATAACTCTCTTTATTATTGATTCCTGATTTAATTACATTGGGATTTAAGAGCAGGTTACTTGAAAAGAAGTATGATATTTTTTCCTCAGGTGAGAAATTTTATCATTAATATGTTTTAATACATGGTCCATTTTTATCTTCTTCAAGAAGCATTCTCCATATAGCATCGTTGACATAAAGCCACTGTGGCTGACATTTGGTGATTCTACCACTGTATGGGCCCTAGAGTGATGGCTCCTTTTGGATGACTCCATTCAATGACTACCAAATGGGATACTAGGGACATGCTTCCCCCAGCTTTAAACGTATGCCCACTCTTTGGCTTACAGCCCTTTCTGGTCATACGGTCATACAAAGACACTGATAGATACATACATACACAGAGATAAAGGAAGAGAAAGTTATGGCTTCTTTGAAATCACTAGATTCAGGAAGGTAAACCAGAAATTTACATGAGTTTTCCATCTAATTAGTTTTTAAAGAAATCAATCATCTGTTTAAATTAATAGTATTCTTTTATATTTTATAATTTCATTCTGTAAATAAGAAAGTATTAGTTCTTTATTCAGGTGATGATTTTTCCAAATAATCGTGCACATTTTTTAAAATTTGGCAATATAAATTCTCTCTAAAATCAAGAATAGACATTGTTGTGGATTGAATTGTATCTCAAAGTTCCACTCATTGTTATTGAGCAGTTCTGATTAACAGTGACCCTATAGAGGGTCTCAAAGGCAGTACATCTTTAGCAGAGTAGGTAGACTTATCTTTCCCCATTGAAAGAATGTTTAGTTTGAGGAGACCGGTCTAAAGCTTACCAGAGAATGCAACCAGGTAGGTATCCCAGACTACCTATGAACTCCTATAATTGTGAATATGGTGCTATTTAGAAAAATGGCTTGCCTTTGTTTTATTCATGAGGTATCCACAGTAGAATAATCCTAAATTCAAACAATTTAAAGTAGATAGGATGAAATACAGAAACACACAGGGAAGACATCTAATGACAATTTGTTTACAAACCAAGGCTGGACAAGGAAGACAAAGGCTGCCATAAATTGAAAGAGACAAGAAGTGATCACCAAGAACAGACAAAGTCTATCATTCTCTAAACAATTAATTCAGATTCCTAGTCCACACAGCTGGAAAACATTGCATTTATTTTCTTTGAAATGACTTATTTGTAAAATTTCTGTTAAAAAAGCAATAAGAAAATAGTTCTTTAAACAATCACTTTAGAATGAACTCACAGAATTTTTCTTCAATATTTACTAGCTGCATATGCGACAGGGCATCCACCCCCAAAACAGAAATTTTTTCAAAGTTATGTATTTAAATGTTTTCACAAAGCAACCTTATCACCTTCAAAGTACTCTGCATTATGCTTAATACATTGTCAAATCTGTGTGTCCTTTCTTAAAACCATTTTCAGACTCATCTCTTGGATGGCTGACAGCACTTCTCTCATTTTTTTCTTCACCTATTCTATGTTTTCAAATCTCTGTCCTTTCATGTCTCTCTTCATTTGCAGAAACAAAAAGAAGTCACACAGAGTGAGGTCAGGTGACTAAGGTACGTGGGGCAAGAGAGGCATGCTGGTTTTTGTCCAAAACTGGTGCACTGAGATGGCTGCATGAGCAGGTGCATTGTCGTGGTGGCCAAACAAATCCCGTCCGCCACAAATCAGGCCTTTTTTGTCACACATTGTTACGCTATCTTTTCAGAACCTCTAAATAGAAAGCTGAATTAGCGGTCTAACCTAATGAAATAAACTCCAAATGCACAACCCCCTCACTTCAAAAAACAAGTGAGCATCGTCTTGATCTCTGATTTCACTTGACAAAATTTTGGGTAGGGCTAGGTGACAATGGCGTCTTCCACTTGCTTGATTGGTGTTTGCTTCTGGGGTCATAAGAATAGCACAATGTCTTCTCACCAGTAAAGAGCTTGGGGGGAAAAAATCTGGGTCTCTTTGGAGCTATTCTTTCAAAGCATGGCATCTTTCACTTGACACTCTTTCCTGGTCAGTCAGAACCCAAGGCACTGACTTCACAGTGAGTGAGCATTCTCATTCACAAATCTTCCATTGAAATTTGCTGAACCAAGCTCCAAAATAGTCCAGATAGCTTCTCTATCTCTTCAATGGTCTGATGTCGGTCTTTGAACACAAGTGCACAATTTTTGTCAACATTTTCATTCATTTGCGAAGTTGGTGGATGTCCATAAGGTTTGTTATCAATTGACAGTTCACCTTTTTTGAAATGAGAAAGCCACTTGTACACTTGAGTTTTTCCCATAGCCCTGTCTTGTTAAGCTCTGTTCAATATCACAATTTCTAGAGCATTTTCCCCAAGCAGGGAGCCAAATTTCACAGGGGGAAACTGATTTTATAAAAAAAATTCATTGTGACCAAAGATAATTTTCCCAGGTGATGACTCTATGTGCACTAACTCAAAGACAGTTTCTTGATGTTCACCTAGAAATATGTGTACTATGAAAGCTCTGCCCAGCATAGTTATTTTTCTTTTTTTTTCTGTGGGGGTGGAGCAGAGGGAGGTACCCCCTCATATACAAATGCATGTGTCAGAAATTTGATGGTTTGTTTCTTGTTTATTACACAAAATATTTTCAGAATGAGCCTTATATATGTATATATCCTTCTGATGCATATTGACCCAAAGCACAACAGAAAGAAACACTGCCCAGTCCTGTGCCATGCTCACAACTGTTCCTATGCTTGAGCCCCTGTTACAGCCACGAGGTGGATTCATCTCTTTGAAGACCTTCCTTTCTTTTTATGCCCCTTTAATTTACCAAACATGATGCCCTTCTCCATGACTGGTCACTCCTGACAACATGTGCAAAGTATGTAAGACAAATTTTCCTCATCCTTGCCTCTAAGGAGCACTCTGATTATACCTCTTCCAAGACAGATCAGTTTCTCCTTTTTACAGCTCATAATATTTTCAACATTCTCCTCCAGCATCACAATTCAAGTGCATTGATTCTTATTGTCTTCTTTATTCATTGTCCAACTTCCACATGCATATGAGGCCATGGCAAATACCGTGGTTTGTGTTAGGCGCATCTTAGTCTTCAAAGTAATGCCCTTGGTTTCCAATACTCTAAATAGGTCTTGCGCAGCAGTTTTACTTAAGTCAACTCGATTTCTGATCTTTTGATTGCTTCATTCATGGGAATTGATTGTGGATCCAAGCAAGACAAAATTCTTGACAACCTTTTCTCCCTTTATCTATGTTATCTATTGGTCTAATTATGAGGAGTTTGGTTTTCATGACATTGAGTTTGAATCCATTCTTAAGACTGAAATCCTTGATGCTGACCAGCAAGCGCTTCAGGTCCTTCTCACTTTCATCAAGGAAGGTTGCGTCATCTGCATATCACAGGTTGTTAACAAGCCTTCCTTTGATCCTGATGCCACATTCTTCTTTGTATAAACCAGCTTCTCTGATTACTTGCTTAACATACAGATTGAATAAGTATGGTGAAAGAATACAACCATATTTTCTGATTTTATATAATGGAGTATTAT
This sequence comes from Echinops telfairi, assembly GCF_000313985.2. Taxonomy (NCBI): domain Eukaryota; kingdom Metazoa; phylum Chordata; class Mammalia; order Afrosoricida; family Tenrecidae; genus Echinops; species Echinops telfairi. The sequence continues at coordinate 28,804,628 of NW_022103908.1, read as the reverse complement.
GTTTATATATGTATTGCATGTATGTATAATATGTATGTATGTGTGTATATATAGATACATGAATAATTTGTGGTATGATATTTGTCTTCTGATATATTTGCTTTATTCTCTGTGTTTGCTGTTGTTCAGTGTCACTGAGACTGCGCAGACTCATAGCTACACTATATATGGCAGGATGAAACCGTTTCAAGCTCACATGGTTTTTGTATTTGAAATCATTGTTGCAGCCACTCTGTCAATCCCTCTTATTGAGGATATTCTTTTTCCATTGCCCCTATAATTCATTAACCATGGTATCCCTTTCCTTCCAAGTTCTTGTCTTTCTTGAAACCACATCCAAAGCATGTGAGACCAGTCTTGCCCTCTTGCTTCTATGGAACATGATGACTTCACTTCTCCCAAGACAGACCTGTGTGTTCTCTTGGTAGTCAAAGGTATTTTCAATATTCTTATCCAGCACCATGTTTCAAATACATTGATTAGTCTTTGATCTTTCTTATCCAATGTCCAAACTTCATATGTGTATAGGTGACTGAAAATATTGTGACTTGGGTCGTGTACCATAGTCCTCAAAAGTAACATCCTTACTTTCTAACACTTTAAAGAAGTTTTGTCCAGTAGATTAACCCGATGCAAGGTGTGTTTTGATGTCATGACTACTGCTTCCCTGAGCATTAATTGTGGATCTAAGCGAGACCAAAACACTTGAAAATTTCAATAAGAATTGAATTCAATAACCATCTATCACAATGCTTCCTATTATTCCAGTAGTGATGATTTTGGTTTTCGTTAGATTAAATTGCAATCTCCGTTAAAGGTTGTAATCCTTGATCTTCATCATCAAGTGCTTCAACTCCTCCTCACTTTCAGAAATCAAGGTTGTATTATCTGCATATGGAAGGTTATTAATAACCCTTCCTCCAAAACTCCTGCTGTGTTCTTCACACAGTATAAGTATAGGAAGAGTGGACAAGCCTGATGCACACCTTGACTGATTTTGAACGATCCAGTTTCCCTTGTTCTGTTATCACACACTCTCTTGATCCATGCACAAGTTCCACTTGAGCATAATCAGGTGTTCTGGAATTCTTATTCTTCTCAATGCTATCCAGACTTTGTTATGACCCACAGTTGAATGCATTTGCATAGTCAATAAATCTTGTGAACACATTTCTGGAATTCTCTCCATTCATCTAAGGTACATCTGATGTCGGCAATGCCATCACTTGCTCCATCCCCTCTCCTGAATCTGGTCTGACTTTCTGGTGGCTCCTGGCCAATGAATAGCTGGAACCACTTTTGATTGCTCTTCAGCCAATTGTACTTGCGTGTGATATCAATGATAGCTGTCGAATAACTTGAGAACTCTTTGGGGTCGACTTTCTTTGTAACGTTTGCAAGCATTGACATCTTCCTATCAGGTGGCCAGGTAGTTTTGTTTCTAATACCTTGGCATATACGTGTGAGTGCTTCTCATGCTTCATCAGAATAGGAAAGTAAAATTAACTAGAAAGAGAAAATTTTAATTATCTAAAGTGGAGGAGGGCCCACAAAAACAGAAAGCAGAGGGTGCCATTTAGAAGGATGCAAAAGGACCCATAATTTCTAATCCAAACTGAAAATCAAGCACCCTATTGGGATATTAGAAGTATACTAGACATATTGGTTTCCTGTAGTAATTTATTGGTTACTGTAGTAAATTATCACAATATGTGTGGCTTAAAATAACAAAAAATATTTTTT
>NW_022103908.1:28799620-28801174 GCF_000313985.2 Echinops telfairi | reverse complement strand
ATGGATATATTCATCTACCATGTAATTAACTGTACTACAATACATTGACCTGATATCATTTCTGGGAAATTGACCATATTACATCATTGAACATTTGGGTAAATAAAAAGAGATGCTAAAATAATTAAAATGACCCAAGGAAAGAAGACTACATTGACATTTGTCAGGCAGAAACTTGAGGGTTTATCTGTGAGCTTTCTTATTTCAGAAATTGATGGGTTTGTCATGTGGATCAATGTCTCTGTAAGACTATACAATCCTGGAGACCACACTGATTGATTTTGTCATACCAATCTCATTGTACACATCTCTCCCTCTCCCTCTCTCTCTCTCCCTCTCTCTGCCATCCAGGTGCTGCTGACTCACAGTGACCGGAAGGACAAGGTAGAAATGGCCCCATGGGTTTCTAAGGCTGTACATCTTTATGGGAGTAGAAAGTGTCACCTTTTTCTTTTGGAGTAGACGCTGCTTTCGAACTGATGACCTTACAATGACCAGCTTCTGTGTAACCCATTATGCCAGTAGTATTTAATAAACACATCACTATGTCAATAAATATTATGAGATGTAGTTTGCACCATTATCTTTTCTTTGCAATAGTCCAACAGTTGCGATGGTGGAGGAGACTGAAAACCATTAAGAGAGGGAAGAAAAGGAAGGAAGTGAAAAACCGGCTAGGTCACAATATAGCTAAGGACTGAGAAAAAGTATTATCACTTAATTTCAGAATCAATCTCTCTATAGCAAAGGTGTATCATTAAGTGAAACGAGGTTTTAACATGGCACTTTTCTTTCTGAGTTTTAACTCTGGCATGAAGACAAGAGATGTGGCATTGGAAGTAAGACTGACAGAAAATTCAAAGCAATTGCTGGAAGATAGATTAAATGGGCTACGAAAACTTGCTTAAAAAGAAAAGATCTAAAAAGTGATCAAATTATGCTTGTTATTTCTAAGGAGATGATGTATACTCTGCTATGAATCTCAAACCCCACAGGCAAAGGAAGGACTTCGTTCCCTAGTTTATTTAGCACAAGCCAGGGAGATGGTAATGGAGAGCACGTGAAAGGAGGGTCTAGGGAAGACTCCAAGCCTTTACTGCCTTCTTGAGATCACATGTACTATACCTGCCTCTCTCCTTCATTTCCACATCAAGACCATTGAAGCTTTCTTCACTTCTGGGTTTTTTTGTTCGTTTGTTTTGTTTTTATATATTTTCTCTTCTGTAGACACATTTCCTTCTGACCTAAGCCAGGAAAGATTTTCTACTTTTAAGAATCCATTTGATTAGATTCTGCCTACCAAGCTAATTCAGAATAATACCAGCACATCAATGTCCTTAATTTAATCACATTTGGAATGCCATTATTGTTCTGGGAACAGAACAAGGATATTTGGGTGGAGGAGCGTTTTCATTTTGCCCCATCACATAATTTAAGAGTGGAAGTGGTACCTGGGTGGATTGAAAAGTAGAGTGTAACACAAAATTAAGTTGAATGACATAGAGCAACCAGACTCCAAATGCACTGCCCCAGTCAATGCAGACTCATAGCCAC
>NW_022103908.1:28796645-28798657 GCF_000313985.2 Echinops telfairi | reverse complement strand
AGTTGTACTATAGGTGGTCACATACCATCTTCAAGACACCAGGTGATACTTACCAGTGTAGGCTGTAGAAAATTATTATTTATGTAAACTGTATTTTAGCAATTAACCCAAGTCTGAAGTATGTAAGATGAATCATGATATCTTTGCCTCTAAGGACCACTCTGGCCATACTTCTTCCAAGACAGATTGGTATGTTTTTTAGTAGGCCATGGTATCTTCAATATATTCCAGAACCACAATTCAAGTGCATCCAATGCTTCATCAGTCTTCCCTATTCAATGCCCATCTTTTACATGCATATGTGGCAAATGACAATCGCCTGGTGTGACTCAGGGGCACCTTAGCCCTCAAAGTAACATGCTTACTTTTCAATTCTCTAACATGGTCGTGTGCAACAGAGATACCTGATGCAAATATTCTTTTGATCTCTTGACTGCTGCTTTCAGGAACACTGTGGATCCAAGGAAGACAACATCCTTGACAGTGTCAACCTTTTCTACATTTAGTAGTATGATGTCTCTTGGTCCAGGTGTGAGAATTTCAGTCTTCTTTATACTGGGCTGTAATCAATACTCATGGCTGCAATCCTTGATTGCAGTCCTCGATCTTCATCACCAAGAGCGTGAAGTCCTCCTCAAATCTCAGCAAGCAAGTTTGTGTCATCTGCATATTGCAATTGGTTAATAATTTTCTTCCAATCATGGCGTCACATTCTTCTTCATATAATCCAGTTTCTCGGAAGATTTTCTCAAAATACAGGTTTAATAAGTATGGTTAGAAGATGTGACCCTAAATCACACCTTTCTTGATTTGAAAGCATGCAGTACTCCCTTGTTTGGTTGGCACAAATGCCTCTTGATCTATGTATGAGTCCAACATGAGTACATTGAAGTGTTCTGGGGTTCATATTCTTCTCAAGGTTATCCACAGTTGAGTGCATTGACATAGTCAATAAAACACAATAAACATTTTTCTTGCATTCTCTCCTTTCAGTCACAATCCATCTGATATCAGCAATGACATATCTTGTTACACACCTTCTTCTGAATCAAGCCTGAACCTCTGGCAACTCCCTGTCAATGTAGTGCTGAAACAGTTGTTGGATGATATTTATCAAAACTTCACTTGCATGTGATATAAAAGATATTGTTGTATAATTTGAACATTCTGTAGGCTCACCTTTCTTTGGAATGGGTACGAATATTGATCTTTTGCCATCAATTGGCCAAGTAGCTGTCTTCCAAACTTCCTGGCATAGACAAGTCAGTGCTTCCAGTGCTTCACTAGTGTGGTAGTTATATAATCTCCTATCAACTGGCGAAGGGATATAATCTAGCCTCTGAGTCAGATAGCAGCTTGATGACCTCCTTTGGAGTTGCAGAGGAGATAAAAAGCTTATTGGGGAGCAGACATGTTCTCTGTTTCATCTTCCTGCTGACAGGACACATGGAGCTACAATACAGCCCTGGAAATGGAGGAGACATGTGGAGAACCCTGTCAGTGTTGAGATGCTTCCACTGCCACTGAATCCACAAGACTTTCCACACACTGGCCTGTGATCTTCTTGCATTTGGCATCCTTGCATGTGTTCCATGAATCTCAAGAGGAATTTATAGACTAGTATAGGACATATGGGCTACTATTGGACTTATGGACCTGATCTGGACTGGGCTGGAATGTTTTCTTAATATACATTTGCTCTTTTATATAAAACTCTTTCTAATACATATATGCGTGTCTCCGGATTTGTTTCTCTAGTCTACCTGGACAACACAACTAGCTTGTTGAAACAATTCAATTGGTATTCTATCAATTCCTGGAGCCCTTTTTTTGGCTCTTGCTTTCAGTACAGCTTGAACTTCCTTCAGCACTACTGGCTCGTGCACATATGCTCCCTCCTGAAATGGCTGAATATCGACTCCTTCTATATGGTACAGTGATGATGTATTCTTCCCATCTGCTTGTGATGATTCTTGCTTCATTCAATATTTTGGCCACAAAAATATTTCAAG
>NW_022103908.1:28794122-28795693 GCF_000313985.2 Echinops telfairi | reverse complement strand
GCTATTTCCCAATTGTTTTCCCAGTTTATGAGTTCTCTTTTTTTTCTCTTTTGGTGAAATATGTTTATACTACTACATGTCTGATATTTAGCAGGAATATGAGATTACATGTCAAAATTTCAGGGAAAGTTTCAGGAATCAACAAACTGACCATGGGAATAAAATGAAATGTGCACTAATAGAAAACTTGGTACAGAACATATTGACACTAAAGGAATTCTCAGGTGCCTTCACGTAGGATTACTATGGACAGCTATCCTATTTATTGCCTGTCTCCAGAGAAGTTTTGGCAGGAAAAGCCAGAGTTGAAGGTTCAGCTCAACTACCCTACAATTCATAATCCTGGAGGTAGATTCTCTCAGTAGATACTATGCAAGCCAGATCTAACTATGTTACTAGGGATAAGTAAAGAATTTCTGCAGATCATCTTAGAGTTGTGTATGTTAACTATTCTGAATTTATCAAGTAATGCATATTACACAATGAAACAATTTATTTCTATATTTACTTCACTTTGACCTTGGCCATTAGTATAAAGAGGACAGTTGACAGTTGGCGTATAGATGAATGCAGATTCTCTCACTTTCAGATGTATAATGAAAGATATCCTATATTTCCCAAATTCCTAAAAATAAGAGAAGCAAGAGCTGCTATGGCTATATGTTCATGGATTCCTATTTTAGCATCATCACATGCTAACATTTAGTGGTCAGTGACATGAAGAATATCCCCCCTGTTCCTTTTTTACAGAATGACAATCAAAAATAAATGGTTTCTCACTATTTTTATTCACTGACATTGGCTATTTATTAACTCTGCTGGGAAAAAAATTAAAATTTAATTTTAATGTTATTGTAAAACACCAGGAACTGTCTGGGTATAATAAGGTGTCATAAAGGTTTAAGTTGTTTTTGTAAGTTGGCCACCTGTTCCAAATGTTACAATTTTACACAGTGCCTTCAGCCTCACATGTCCATTTTTTATATGGACATATTTTATAACAGTCTTACAGCACAGTGAATTATTTAATATGGCTCCTCTAGTAGCTGCTTTGTAACTCCAATCAAATGACTTTTTCCCTAATGGATCTGGGTAAGAGATAGTGCAGGAAGATATTGACAGGATTGTGTGATTCCATTGTGAGTGATTGTTACCAGAATTGTGATAATTAAAACTTGGAAATCTAATGACAGGATTTTGTCATCCTGATGGGTTTGGAATGAACCATTTCAGAGGCAGGAATTGGGGAATGTCACTTCCATCAAAAAGGAAAAGCCACAGTGAAGCTCGTCCTTGGAAGCCAGAGAGCCTGCGTAGTGAACTGTGACAGACTGTGCCTTTAGAAGTGTGGGAGAGGAGCTGGAGAAGGTGTTGAAAAGGTCCCAACTTGCAGAGGGAGCAAAGCTTAGTGTGTTCAGGCAGGAGACTCGCTGGGAGGCATTTAATCAGGGAAGCAAACTTAATGACCCCCCAAGTGAGATCAGAGTGCCTTCAGATTGAGGCTTATGTTGGAGTGGAGTCCTCTTAATGAACGTATAGCAGCAGTATTAACAGAGCATTGCCATGCAGGA
>NW_022103908.1:28790911-28792266 GCF_000313985.2 Echinops telfairi | reverse complement strand
ACCCATGGAGACCTCATGTAGTTCAGATTAAAACTATCCTCCGTAGGGTTTCCAATCGCTGTGATATTTTCAAAGTAGCTTCAAGCTACTAAGTAGCCTAGAGTCATCTGTCTGTACCTAGCAAAGGAAAATTTCCAAGTCAGACAATAAATGAAACATTTTCAGAAATAACAATAATAATATGGAATTATCATAATTATAATACATTTAATCATCACAAAATATATTAAGCACATACTGTATATCAAATACTTGTGTGTTCATTTTAGGTATTAATTTATTTATTCCTTATAACCCTTTAAAGCAATATTATTACATTATTATTTCCCTAATGATAGATGCAAAGGACATCAAAATAAAGTCAATTGCCTATGAGCAAGTGGCATAGGCTGGTCTTAAATTCAAGTACTGTGATATACAACTGACCATGTTCAGAGTTTCATACAGGACTAGGAGAGAGTCTGTGATGCTACATTTTATAATTTGAGGCATATTTTTTAATTCATTTCCACTATATTTTGTTTGTTCATTTCTATATTTGTGTGTGTGTTTGTCTGTGTCTGTGTATGGAACCCTTTGCATACCCATAATAAAAATGTATTATAAGTTTGTATTTATTATTATTATGCATTCATTTTTCCCATTTCTTTAATTTTATATAATAGTCATTCAATAGATAAAAACTCAAACAAAACTCCTTGCCTTCTAGTTGATTCCATCATTATGGCTATTTTACTGTAAATTGATGATAAAATTATTTTTAATTCATAGTATTATAATTTCTCTCTTTTTTAAAACCCAAATGGCCTTCCGATATCTCAGGTCATTTGCTAAGGCTTGATTTAAAAATGTCAGCGACTCTAACTGTTGACAGGAGTAGAGAGCCCCGTCTTTCTCCAGCTGAGTGGCTGGTAGTTTCCCATTGCTGATCACGTGAATTGCAGCACACCACCTAACCGCTGCACCACCAGGGTGGACTCTAGCGCTGAATACTATGAGAAAACAGGGAGAGATACTGACCGCAGTTTCAGAAATGTCTAAAAGAAGAGGTTTTGAACATTCTTGTGGAAGGGATAGGACTTAAAGTGAGTATGGCTTTGCATTCAATTTAAGTGACAGCGTGTTTAACATTTGTGTTAGACAGGGTTCTCTAGAGAGATAAAACCAAATTGCTGATAATTTAATATATTTATTTATAAATATAGATATATAACAAGAAATGAACTGTTAAATCATATACAGATAAATATATAATACAAGAAAGAAACAGTTAAATTATAAAGCACTACAAATGGCTCAATTCAACTCACTGCCGTGAGAGAGTTGTGAGAGACTAGCAGTCCTTCCAGTCCAGT
>NW_022103908.1:28764966-28789326 GCF_000313985.2 Echinops telfairi | reverse complement strand
TTAATTTTGTTGTTTACTTCTTTAAATACCAGTGGTCGTATACAATATTTTCCCTTTTGTGATTGACTGATTTCATTAAGCTGGGCACTTTAAAGAAGAAATATACAGCGAATTTTATATGTATTTATACATATATACATGAAGTTTATTCATATGTGCACATATATATACATATGTATTAATACATTTAAACACATATATAGTCATATATTGTTATGTATATATAGGAATAAACTTCACTGGTGTTTCTTCTCTAGAAAATTATATACATATTATATCAAGAAAATAACTCACACAGTTGTAGAAATGGGCATGTCCAAGTCCAGGGTATTTTCAAGTTCATGGGTGAGATATTAGGCTGGGGTTTCTCCTGACTCTCCTAGCTACCAGGTCTAATTATCAGGATAAAAAACACAGGCTGCTGAAGTGAATGGGTTGAAGGTTATCAGGGCAGGTTTGTTGCTACATAGGCAAATTACTCTAAGGTCAAGAGGTCTGATGGCAGTTCTTGGGCAAAAGTCTGAAGAACCAGATCTCAATGAGCTAGATGCAGGGTTTCAAGTTTACCATAGGATCCACTCATATTGGAAATCCAATCACAACTCAGAGTTAATTAATTGCATGAGGACTTTGACCTGAATAAATGTGTTGCCTTCCATCCTAACTTATCCTCTTATGGAGGCATATGGCCAATTGGCTATGATTATTTTGTGCAAGGTTATGCCATGTGGTGTTAATTGCCAAAGCATTGAGAATCCTGGCCGAGTAAAGTTGACCCAAAATCTTAACTATCACAGTTACTCAGTTGATATTTGAAATACTAGTAGTATGACTTCAGCAAAATGCTTACCAATGTGATACAACAGTTGACCTTTGCAATGGCTGACCCAAAATGGGAAGAAATATCAATCTATAATAATAAAGACTAACACATGAAATATGAATCTAGGAAAACTGGAAACTCTCAAAATTAAAAGGAACACATGAAGCTTGAAATCCTGTGCATTAACGAAATGAACTGAACTAGCATTGGCCATTGTGTGACATACAGGGTCTGCTTTCTGATAAATATTAATATTGATAAGACATTAAGGTTTGCTATCATAATTGATGCAACAGTTATTAGTAAAGTGGGTTATGCTTTGAGCTCCTCATGACAAGGTCAACAGTTTGAATCCACAAGTCTGTCCCTGTGAAGACTTAAAAGTCTAGGGAACACAAAGGTCACTTCTACTCTGGCCAGTAGGGTTTTTATGAGTTGGAATTGACTGGATGACCATGAATTTGGTTTGGGCCTTGGCCATGTATTAGGGATAATGGCCATTGATGATTACTGTTTATATTCATTATGGTATGTATGCTAATTGTTAGGCATGTCAACTCAAATAAAAGAATTTCCATTCACTAACAATCTGGTTACTCTAAGTACATACCCCATATTTTTAGAATTGGATGTAGCTTTGGGGTTTTTTCCTTTATCAATCAGTTTTTAAAATAATGTGCTTGTTCCTTTGAATCATACAAATGTAGCAAATGAGACTTTTAAAATATATTTTGATATTAAGTTGGCACACAGATTTTAACCAAAATTATAAGGATTAGAATATTCCTTTAGGAGCTTAGATAGTGCTATTTTGGTCCAGTTCTTACACTTTATATGGGTTCTTGAGTAATTTTTGTTTCCAAACTATTCCTTGATTTTTGCTATGAAAAAAATGGCTACATTTGTATGTTTTTCCTGTCCCAGATATGGAATTCTCAATTTTTATAAGTCTCATTATTTTTGTTAATTCTGTGAGAAATGAGATGTAGAGATTATGACCTGAATGCTTTGAGTGCTTATTATAAGTAGTTAAAAATTATTTTTATGTATTCTCAGTGAGTAGAGCTATGTGTGTATGTGTGTATATGAGTGTGTGTATGTAGATGTGTAGTGAAAAAACACATGATACATTCATATTTATATATATATAACAGTTATATATATAAAACTGTTGTTCTTAGGTATCATTGAGTTGGTTCCAACCCATGTATGGTATTTTTAAACTTCGGGGCTTGTGGTTATAGGTTTTTAGGGAAATAATTTTGTTTGTTATTATAACTAGATAAATGTAGAGAGTGTCTAAAATCAATTTGTTTTGAGGTATAAAAATAATAACGAAGCAAATGAAAGAAACAGAAATAGGGGAAGTGAGAAACGAAATCACATGAAGATTTCCCAAGAACAACCGGCCTGAGAAAAGAATCCTGGGAAGTCTAAGCAGAGCACATACAGGATCCATTATACCATGGGCCCGCGGTGAGAGGAGGTGGGAGTGGGAAGTAGGGTGCTGTCCCCCAGCCAACACTATGAAGGCGGAATCTTACCTGTACTGACTATTGATATTGAACAACTGTTTTGATAATCAGAGAGGCAAAAGTTGTCCACATAAACCAAGGTTTACTGAAAAAAGAAATGTGCTGGTGTTGTTGACGGAAATTAGGATAACTTTTGCTATAGTTACCCTAGTCAATCTGAACAAAGGCATTACTAGGTTTGAGGAATCCCAAGGAAGAAATAGCTTTATGTTTATTCATAAATTTAAGTGGGGACTTCCAAGGAATGGCTGGGTATAGCAGCCATGGTGATAGGATATGTGAGAAGCAACTCTTTCAGATGGATTCTGTTGCACAGGTTTCTGCTGGCATGAGGGGGAGTTATTCTGGGGTGTCACACTGTGCACTTTAGTGAAGATCCCATTCCCATCAAGACGGTTCAGCTAGAACTGGTCTTTTTGAATAAAAATTCATCAAGGAAGCGTGTAGCCCCTCGGGAGACTGGTAAAGTGCAACGAGAGAGGATGCTGTATGTCCTGGAACATGGATTGTCCATTTGGTCAAAATGTATCTTAGTACAAGCTGCTGGTGCTTTCTTGCTGCGTGAGGAGCCCTCCCCCCACCTTTTGTTTGTCCCTCAATCTTCTTATGGGAATAACTCCTTTGAGGAGTTTTCACGAGGGACGCTGTGGGCATTTTGCAGTTTGTATGGATAAATATAATGGAAATGGGGTTGTCCTGATGTTTGAATCCTTTCCCTCACTTGTTCAGGTCCATCGTAGGCTCCCTTTGCACTAGCAGATTTCAGCAGCTGCTTGGAATCACTGAGGGTAGATCCGGGGACTACGCTTCTTACTCATGAGGTGGATGATGACACAGGGAGACCGTTTTCTAAAGAAATCCATAGAATGATCAACCCCGACACCTGATTTTCTAATGTTCCATATTGATCTGTCCTAGAATACACAGAGTAAAATTCAGCAGTTAGTTTATTTCAGTCAAGGAATGTTTGTTACTGTTTTGTACAATTTTATTGTGAAATATTGTGTGTTTATTTCATTTGTATTTTGTCTTTCTTAAGGGGTATGATCTTGTGGAAAATTTGAAGATATCATTTCTGACCTTAACATGATTCATAATTTTGTCATAATATGTATTAATTACCACTTTCAAACTTTATATATGTAATTTCATTAAATTTTATACACTATATGTGTACAATACATAATAACACAAATAACTACTAAGGTTCCAAATTATGTGAACCACTGCTGTGGCCCTCTTGCATGATAAACCATGATGGTGGGCATTTTACTACTGATGACTTAATTTAGCCATAATTTACTTTTCAACTAGGTGTGTGATTGGTGTGGTAGGCTATGAATTGAGTGGCTGACTGCACGGTCAACAATTCAAATCCACTACCTGTTCCACGGAAGAAAGATGAGCTTTTTCTTTCTCTATCAGAGAAATCATTCATCTTAAAGTGCCAACTTTGAGGTTATCAGCTTAAGCATCAACCATCATTGATTACATACTCTATTAAATGATTGTTTAATATACACAATTCAATTTTGGTGATTTATTCCAGAGCCTGAACCTGGTTGGAATTTAATTTGGGGAATGGTAGCATATCTCTTATTCCAGATTCATGACCAATAAATGGATATCTAACTATAGTTGTAATTTTAGAATTAGTGAATATGTACATTCTGCTTATTTCTTCTGTAAAAATAAAATATATTTGCTAAAAATGTAAGTAGTTATCGCATTGCTTATGGGTCAAATAATGCTCACTAATCTGTAGTAAAACAATAACTCTAATTCACTTTTATTAAACTTTATCTATTCCAATTTCTATGTTAATATGCAGTTTTAAAGTAATCCTTAAAATAATCCTTTTCTTATTATATATTAATTTTTATTATTATCCACTTCAGATATTAAACTAAAATTAAATACATTTCAGTCACTTGCCCATGATAAGTCAGTGAAAGAATTATAATGTTAAGTATGTAGCAAAATACAGATCCAAGGCCTCCTTATTGCTCAGAATAGTCCTTGAATACTGCCTATAAGAGTAAGAAGAAAACTAGATAATCAACAGAAAGCAATACTTGGTCATTTGTCTTTCTTAATAGATAGATAAATAAAATGCTGCCAGTGATGAAGGTTCGGTAGAGCCCTGTTGGTGCATATCCTAACCAGAAGGAAAATCTATTGCTTAGACATTGGTATTATCTACACAGATTCTAAACAGTAGGTAACAAAACCAAGCATTTGTAGAATGCTTCCAGGGTGATATCAGAGTGCTTTAGGTAAATAATAACCTAAATAAATAATATTTCCATAAGCTATACCCCTGTGGTACTGTCTTAGGTAAGTGTTGAACTGCTAAACCCCAATGTCAAAGATTCAAAACACCCAGATGTTATTCAGACAAAAGTGGAGATTATCTGTTCCTGTAAAGGTTCACAGCTTCTAAAATCCTAAAGGATCTCCAAGACTCAGCATCAATCCAATGGGTAAAAATGATACCATATAAATAAATGGTGAAGTGCTGCAAGATTAACCAAAAGATTGATGACTGGCCCACCCAGCTATACCTCAGAAGATAGGGGTAGCAATCAGTTCTTAAAAGGTCTCAGCCATAAAAGCCCAACAGAGCTTTTCTACTCGACACACACCAGGTCGTCATGAGTCAGTATGGACTTTTCTACTCGACACACACCAGGTCGTCATGAGTCAGTATGGACACTTTTCTACTCGACACACAGCAGGTCGTCATGAGTCAGTATGGACGGCACCACAACCATCAAGAACCCAATGCTCTGTGAATTTTAGAAGGGAGAGCGGTAGAGGTATGTAGTGACTTCTTAAATCTCTGTAATAGGTGAGTATCACTGTAGCATGCATGGTTGAACAATTTAATAAACGTAAATATTTATTTAAACAATTTAATGTTTGAGAGCTATGAGAGCCTTAACGGAAGAGCATAGCAGAGGAAAGGGGAGGCTGTCCCAAAGTGGACATGCTGTGATTCAGTTTCTTTGTCAGCATGGGTTCTAACCTGTTTTATCACCTAGTTAATTGACACCACTGCTATGCTCAATTGTAGGGTACAATGTTGAGTAAGACACCATCCTTACACTGTAATATCCATTGTTGAAAATGATCAAATAATTATATTTTATAATATACACATATATTTTAAAGTGGTTTATGCATTTACTTACTTATTCAACATCATATACCTGATACTATATAATAACAAATCAATCCTACAACTTCCTAGTTTATGCCCAGGGATCCATCCATTCGCTGTCTATGTGGATTTGTTCTAGCTTTCATTCTATAACACTCATGAACACCAAAAAACAAATTGGCATGAGGACTAGTCCGGCCTCCCTGACTACACAAGAGAGGTGAGCACAGCTCTTCACTAGCCACTTGGCAGAGGTAGGGCATGGCTCCACTCTCCATCTTCCTTTTTCACCTAGTTCTGACACCAGCTCTGCTTCCCATGACACTCTGCTCTGTTAGGTTCCATAGTCCTTGCAAAGCCTACACATAACTCACAGAAAATACTCATGGTTATGGGAATTTATGATTGTGACAATACTCATGATTAGGGGGGTGAAATCAACAGATCAGGATAAAAAAACACATTAAGACTACAGTATTTTGTCCACAGCAGTGCCTTTTCTCAACCAGCAGCCGTGTCTCATTCTTATTATACATTAATTTTTTATTATGATCTACTTCAGATATTAAACTGGTCCAGAGTCTCATTCGGGTTCAAAGTCCCTTAGCCATGTGGTCTCTTGGCCTCTGCTTGGTTCTATGGGCTTGGAAGCAGTCACTCTGTTCATCATCTCAGTACGATCCCTCTGCTCTGTGGCATCTTCTCCGAATAGTGCATCTTCCAGTACCTAAGCTATTTCCACCACTTCATGAAAGGATTTTACTCTTGTCTGCTGGTGGCTCTTTCTTCTGGATGGTTTTAGGATTCTTCCTGTTCCTGTTTTTGAGATAGCTCCGTCCCTTACATCCAGGGAAATTGCAAAACTGACCAATCCTTTTACTTGTGTTTCACATACCCAAGTTTTCGTAATCAATCCAATCATTTGGTAGGAATTATAGAGAAATCAATGAGCAAGACAAAATTAAAAAGGTCACTTTGCAACACACATTTACAGTAAAGCTAAGTATTTCTATTATTTCTTATTACGCAATTTCATTTCCTTCTAATATGCCCACATTTCACTATTTTGGGACTTGATCAATAATCATAAAAAATAAAAATTTATAAAAACATTCACAAGTTTTATTTTTTTAGTATTTTGCAACAAAATATGCCTTACTTATGAAGGCCTTTTTAAGGCTAGGCAAGAGCAACAAGCCACCAATTGAACTGGATGCTATCTATGTAAATGTTAGAATGATAACAAAGTTACCACTAAGTAAATCGTTTCTAAGTCAATATTCATAAGACACAAGAAAAAATAAACCATGTCCTTCTTTAATTTTACCCTTTTTTTCTCTATGGGAAGCAAATAGCCCAATAGAATAGACTATTTTGACAATACTTCTAGAGAGATTTTCCTTTAAAAGATAGCTTCTGAAGAGGGATGCTAGGAGATTTTAGAATAAAATATTTTATCATTTTCTTCTTAGAAAAACAATATTACAGGCTAAATTGATATACTCTTTCATTGTACCTCTTACTAGAATGCTTTTCGCAGTTGCTTTTATATCATCTACAGTGCACTTTTGGCCTGCCTCACACCCCCACCCTTTCCCTGGTTTCTCTTTAAGCAGGGCACCACTTCTTTCTGTAATCTCCAAAGAGAACAAAAGCTTAGCCTGAAAATGCTAGGATATATTTCACACAGTAGACACAGAAGGACTGTGGAATTTTAAAGCATTTCGCAACAAAAATGCTCATTTCAAATTGGGAATTTCTGTAAGATAAGATAAGGCTCATAGTGTTCTTTTATTGATGCACTATGCAAGGCAATTTTTATACTCTCATATCTCTTGTAATAGAAAATATGACCTGGAGCTCCCCATAACACCGGTATTTGGAACCATTACAGGCCTTTGTAAAGTGTATTACGCCTTGGTGATACATTCAGAAGAAATCTAAAAACATATAAATCTAACAATTGCCCTTAAACTACACCTTTGGGTGAGATTTCAAGTTTTCAGCATCTGTATGTTTCTAAGCAGGTTAGGATTTGAGAGTCATTGGCTATTCCTCAAATGAATGTTTGAACTTTCCCCAGACAGAAACTACAAGCGATTAGAGAACTGCATATAGATGAAAAAGTTATTTTGAAAAGAGTCAACTAACATTGAACATCATCGTCTATGCAAAATAAACAATCACATTCACACACGCACTTTTACTTTCATGTAAGCATACACAAATAAATCCCTTTATCAACCTTTATCACTTTACCTTTATTTTTCTAAATAGCACTTTTAATCATCTGATATATAGACTATACATTTACTTATTTTCTTTCTTGTTCAGTTATGTATCCCCGTTGCCTACAAAGCAAGTGATAAATAGTACCTGTTTTATATGTATCTATTGAATTAGGTTGGAAGAAAACTCTAGTTCATTTCCACTTAACCTACTATTTTTTTCCTCAAAATACATGCTTAATATCAAATTGTTTGATTGTAAGGATGAGTACTGCGTGCACACTATCTGCATCCCACGCAGGTGGTACTTGTTAGAGTGTACTTGTTCTCCTCTCTCCTGTTTTCATTTATCTTTATTGGATCAATGGTCAATGAAGAGCTATTGCCACAGCATTATTTTAATTTCTCATTAGAAAAAACAAAAATTTTAAAGCCACACAAAATACCCAAACTTGAACTGATCACAATGATCGACACATAACCATACACCCTTCGACAAGGTGAAAAACAACAGAAAACATGGGGGAAGGGAGACAGGGGTCGGTATGAGAGATGAAAATGATAACAATGTACAATCTTAGGGGGTTATGAGGGGGGAGGAGAGGGGGGATTAAAAAAAGAGGAGTTGATCCCAAGGGCTCAATAGAAAGTAAATATCTAGAAAAGAATGAAGGCAACATATGTACAAATATGTCTGATTCAATCGAAGTATGGGTTGTGATGAGTTGTATGAGTCCCTAATAAAATGGTTTCTTTTAATTACCCAAATTTGACTAGCTTATTCAAAGTATGGTATTACTTAGACATAATAAGATAATACCTTATAGAGTTTTATTCTATATATTTTATAGATTAGAGGAAAAAATTAATTATGGTACCTCATATCAATGGTTGCTTACAGTATTACTTAGACATAAGATAATACCTTATAGAGTTTTATTCTATATCTTTTATAGATTAGAGGAAAAAATTAATTATGGTACCTCATATCAATGGTTGCTTACAGTATTACTTAGACATAAGATAATACCTTATAGAGTTTTATTCTATATCTTTTATAGATTAGAGGAAAAAATTAATTATGATACCTCATATCAATGGTTGCTTATTTTTTGGAAATTATAGATGAAACTGATTTAGTTGCATTCATGAGAGATTAGAAAGATGGTAATCTATTTTAGATGATATAAGTAGAATTATACTTATAAGAAGTAAAAAGTGTTTGCCCAAAATAAATATGACAAAATAAAACAGCAAAAAACTCTTTCTAAGGATTATTCTATCACAACATTCAGGTATGCTTTCATTTAATAATTTACATTCTAATTATATATCTATTAATAATCCAGGCATACTTGTCTCAAGGCTAATATAATGTTGTCATATAGTTGAAGCATACTTTAAATAGACCAGGTTTATTAACTTCTGGTTTTCATATCCTGTACATCTATTGATCATACTTAAATGCGAAAAAAATATGCAGATATATCGTATGAAACATAGACATTTTCATTTTATTGATAGAATATTTTTAAAGTAGCTAAAATAGAAAAATTACCCATATGAAAATGCAAAAGATGATTGTAAAATAATAAATTTGTTCACTAAAATATTATAATTCTGTATAGCACTAGACTGAATTTTATTTTGAAAATAGCTTTTAATTTTTTCACTTTGTTTTATGTCCTTAAATTTACTTTTGAAAATAATTTTGAGTACAGCATTCTAAACTATTCTTAACTATTAATAAAGACCAGTCAATTTTCAATAGCATAAAGTGATTTTTATATTAATGAAAATTAAATTTAAAATTGCCCCAATATTGAAATAATTTAATTTAAAAATAATTTTTTAAAGTGTGTGTCATCTAAAACATGCTCAGTGTGTCCTATTGGAACTATGCAGATTTTAAATGTTACTCAAAGGATATAAACTTTGTCAATAGATTTTGTAGTTTAGGGCTTTAAAGTTCTTCAGTTCTTTCAACTTCGGAAAATAGAAAATTTGCCTGTATCTAGATCTTTTATACTAGTTATTTGCTCCCATAAAACTCTTCCTCCTTACTTTGTTACTATTGTTTTTCTCATCATTATACTTATGCTTAATTAATAAGTATTTTACTAAAATCTTAGCAAAGTGATTCAGTGGCGTGCATTTTAAAACCATGCTAATCTGTGTCTCTTCAGTGCACATTGGATCATTTGGGGTCTCAAATTACAGAGTTGTTTGGGAAAAAGCAATGAATCAAATTTTCACAAAAATGGGAAAATATGCTCACTCATGAGGTCTCATGTGTGTTATCTCGCATCTGTCGGCCAGGAAGAGATGAGTTGATTCCCCTGAAGAGTTGCAGGCTTGGCAACGCAGAGCGGCAGTTCTGCCTTGCTCTATAAGGTCGCCGTGAGTCTGAATTGACTCCATGCCAGGGCTCTTGAACTTAACAATTGTAGAAGTCATGTTTCAGATAAAAACCTTTTTTTAACCAACTTAATTTTTATGTGTTCACTTCAGGGACACTAACTACATTTAACATGGTGCATAACCATCACCGGTATCTGTTACCAGGTTTTCATAATCATAACATTAAGTGTCTCCTGAACAATAACTCCTGCTTTCCCCATTCCTCCCCACACTGGTAACTACTAATAAAGTTTGCTCTCTGTACACTTTAATATTCCTGATATGTTTATCACTTTGTGATTGACTTGCTCTACACAGCATAATATTTCAAGATTATAACATGTAGGATGATTTCTTTTTGTTTTATGGCTCAGTAATATTCCATATTTTGAATAAGCCACATTTTGTTTGTCCTTCATCTGTTGATGGACATTTGGCTTGTTTCCATCTTTTGGATGTTGAGGAGTGTTAAAGTTAGAAATTTTGCCATTATAAAAGGCTGTATAAATGTTCCCTTTAAATTTATTCTTTCTTCTTTGAATTAATTGAAAAGGAATTTTATGAAGCAACATGTATACAGTGTATTATGTAGTCTGCAATATATATAAACACAATTAACTTGATAGAAAATCACAAAGGAATGTTGATGATTAAGGAACATCAAATCACATTGAATTCAGAGGAATGAATGTAGAGACTAAGGGTAAATAAGTATTAAGATAACAAATTTTATAAATATGTGCTTGTTCTTTTTTCCTGTTTCTTTACAAGACCCCAGAATACACTATACTAATGGATAAAGCCAGTCTCAATACATTTTAAACTATTAAATTTGAATAACAGAAAAATAAGAAGATAAAAGAGCATTACTATTAGAATTTTATCAGGAGCTCTGGTAGCGCAATGGGCTGCTAACCACAAGATCAGCAGTTCAAAGCCAACTGCTCCTCCATTAAAAGAGACTTTCTACTCTTGCAAAGTTTTACAGTCTTAGAAACCCAAAGGAGCACTTATACCTGTTTTATAGGGTCACTAAGCTGGAATCTACTTGATGGCAGTAAGGTTGTTTTGTTTTGTTTTGTCTTATTTCCTAGGATTCCATATTTATGAAAGGGTTAATTCAAACCAGAATATGTTTAAATATGTTTTTCTGATCAGTGGATGGCCATAGACAAGTTCTCCCGGTAATACAGTTGTTTGTGTCTCTTTATGGTATCTTGAAAGAAATGACTACATGTTACACAATGGCATAGCATGATTTTGAAATCAAGGCAAATATCAGACTTTTATTTAATCATGACTTCTTCCAAAATTATTGAAGATTTGCATAAGTTTACAGTAATACTTTGTCACACAAAACAATGGGTTTTAGGTAGATCAAGTGTTTAGAAAGGTGGAGGAAACCTCAAATATAAGCCAAGAGATTGAAGACCATCAGCCTCCATAAATAAGCTGTGAGAGTTCACAGACTGCTGGAAGAAGTCTCTAGAATTACCATTGACATGATAGCTACTGAAGTTGGAATCAAACATGGTTCAGCATTTTAGATATTAAGCAAATATTTTGGTTTCAGGTAGCTTTCAGCTCAATGAGTTCCTCAATTACTGCTCAGAGATCAGCTGACAAGATCGAAAATAATGAAGATGATTTTCTAGAAGAAATTGTAAGCAAGGACAAGAAAGATTTGCTGGTTCTTTTGCAGTTTGTGATACATTCAATATTATCGGCCAGTACCATAATCCAAATATATCATGTTCCTTCGGTCTTCCTTATTCAATGTCCAACATTCACATACATGTGAAAATACCATGGTTTGAATCAGTCACATTTTAGTTTTTCAAGACTCTAAACGATCTGGTTCAACAGATTTACCTAATGCAAGACCCTTTTTGATCTCTTGACTAGTGTTTTCATGAGCATTGATTGTAGATTCAAGCAAGACAAAATCTTTGACAACTTCAATCTTGTCTCCATTTATCATGATGTTATCTATTGATCCAGTCGTGAGGATTTGGGTCTTCTTTACATTGAGTTGTAATCCATACTGAAGGCTGCAGTCCTTGACCTTCTTCAGTAAGTGCATATGAGCATCGGTGGTCTATTTCACAACTGCATTTGACTTTTCCAAAGGAAATCTAACCAGAATATCTAGGAATTTTGAATGACTCCTTCAGATTATATTAGTGACATGAATTTAAATTACCTTGGCCAGAAGAAAGCCAGCAGATTTTTTTCCCCTGTGTGGTAGTGTATTTACTTTGTTTTGATTTTTCGTTTGCTTTGGTAGGTTCAAGTTAACGTTCAGAATAATCTAATAATCCTGTTTCATTATGGGCAGGAGAAATTATGCATGAATGTGTGTTTCTAAGGAAATCGTGATATTGGAATTGAAATACAAGGTGCGTATCGACAGAAAACAGGCCTTGATGTAAGCACGGTGGTTACACAGTGAAAAGTGGGTCAGGTTAAATGGATCAAAAATTTCAGCACTCTTTAAATTTGCTGAGGTGGGTGTATGAAGACCCCAGCCAGACGACACCAGGTGGTAGAGTGTATAACCTGCATGAGTGAAATCATGATCAATCATGAAAAATTCATAAAACATACACAGTACATTGGAAGAAAGGGGTTGAGGTGGGGTCAATGTTGATGTTACCTGGATTATCACTATGGTAACTGAAATGATTTAGAGTGATGGCACTCTAACAGCCAAGAGAGAAATGAGCTGTTAGCCATAAGCTAAATTTTGTACTCATCCAGGTGAATTACTGTACAGTCTAAATATTATCATTTTGTAGGGATAAAAAGGTTTAATATATTTTGATAAATGTACTTAAAGGACCATGATTTATGAAAGAAAAAAAATTTGTAGAGGCAATGATATTGCCTCTACAGGCCCTAATAAAATATGTAAAAGAATTGTCTCTACATGAGGAGTTAAAAAAAAACAGGAAATCTTTTGTTTTATGAGGCTAGAAAATGCTATGGCAACAAAGTGAAGGAGATCTTCAAACCCATATCAGGGAGACTCTTAGACAAGAGAATTTGGGGTTACTATACTGTACTTGGAGCTCCAGGGCCCGTGGTCAAATGTTTGGAAACCTGGGAAGAGAAAGAAATTGAGGATGAGAAGAACAGAATGAAAATATGAGAATCACTTTTAATGAGTGGAGCACTTTGACTATCTCCTAGTGATTAATACTTGTAAATTGACATAGGGCTACTTCAACACAATTTTACAAAACAAAGTAATCAAGTGCATGATGATTAATATATAATACTCAGTGGAAAGAAAGGGAACACTATACTATACTATTAGTATTTTCTAATCTACTATAGTACAGTACACTATACTATATACTAGTCTAGGATAGTGTAATATAGTGTAGTTTATCATACACTATAGTATATCATAGACTATAGTAGTACACTCTACTACTAGTCTATAGGATAGTGTACTATACTAGACCTAAGTGCCCTGAGCTATACTTCTCCACAAGTAGAAAACTTGAGGAGATGGCAAGGTATAAAACATCAAGTTGTTTTATTGAAAAAACAAACAACAGAAGGAAACAGAGCACGTGAGTGGAGAGATAGATCCTTCATGTAGAGTGAGCATGCATTGTCTCTGTGAGCTAAAACCTGCATAACATAGACACTGAAATATCTATGTTCTCTCCTCCAAAACATTCATTTGGCCATTACTTATATGCTTAGTGTATTAATGTCTCTATCCAGTCCTACGCTGTAGATTTAATTCTAGTTCATAAAACAGTGCTAAGTTTATATTAGCCACATATTTTTAAGTAAAAATGTCAGGCTTGCTATCATTGACTATCTATATACTTGAAAGCTCTTAGCAGTTAACCTAAGGTCCATTACTTAATACAGGCTGAATGGAAGTTTTATAAATTATCAAAGACCAACAGGTTGAATGAGGCTATCACCTAGAAGTGCCAGATAATCTCTGAGATTTTCACTATTATTATCTGACTGTTGGTGATTAAAGTGACTATTAGACTAACAAGAGAAAGAGGAGGCTTTCTACTCCCATCAAGAGTTATAGTCTCTGAAACCCACAGGAGCAATTCTACCCTGTCCTAGAAGGTCGTTATGAATCAGACTAGCTACTATCTAGTTAGTTTAAAAAGACATCCTGAGATTTACCTCAATTTTAAAGTGCGTTATTGCTGTTTGCTTCCTCACAGTCAATGTCGTTTCCTGTGGTCATCCTGAAAGCTGAGTGAAGAAAAGCCACCTGTATGTGACTCCTCAAAGTGTCGATACAAAGGGAAAGTTCAGGAGAAATATCTGACTTTCGAGTCTTGTAAGAGTTGCGGTATGACACTCACATGGGCGGTTCTAGGCTGTCTAGTTTCTATGAGTCCAAACAGACTGGGTGACAGTGAATTTGGTGCTGGGTTATTCTTTCTGTATTCTGATTTCAAACAAGACACCACAAAGGCTACCTTTTTTCCTATTGAGCTACCCAGTGGTGTTTACCTTCTAATGAAAGGTTATATTTCTTCCTCTAAGAGTGAGTAAATTGGCTGCGGCACTCCTGAGTAAAATACCTGCATTTCAGGTGACAAAAGGAGAGTTATGTGTCTGTGATATACATTAAGATTTTTTTTAAAAATGCGAACTCACACACTCTCTGCTGTGGAGTCGATTGCAACACATAATGCCCCTAGATGGACAGAGTAGAACTGCTCTTGTGAGTTTCCATGACTGCGACTCTTTGTGGGGAAAAGCCTCATCTTTACCTCACTGCAGGGCTTCAGGTTTGAACATATAGACTTCTTGTTTGAATTTACCACCCATTTATTAGAATGTCAGAACAAAATTAAAGGCCTGGTATTTTATTTTTGAAGATAAGAGTGGTAATGTAAAGTAATAGTAATGAATGGCAGCGATATCTTACGAACTTCATATGGCATCATTAACTATGAATAAATTACATTGAACCAGGAATCATTCTTTATCCTTGGTAGGGTACAGTGAGAGGGAAATAAAACACCCTTTTCCCCCAAGGGCATATAAGACACCAATTGCAAGAAAAAGTGTTTATTTTAGAATTGATATTATTACAAACATAATGATTACAGAGAGGAAAGAAACAGACTCAATTAAATTACAATGAATACAAGTAAAATGTTTCAGAATAACTAAGAGTGCTTTCCATGTAAACATATAACAAAAAATGTAATGCTGAATTGATTTTAACTTAGTTATCCTATAGCACAGAGTCCAAATACCTGACAGGGTTTCTACGATTGTAGTCTTTATGGGAAAAAGCTATCACATCTTTCTCCCATGAAGCAGCTGCTGGGTACAAACGTTCTACCTTTGCAACCAATGCTCCACTTGGGTCCCTTGTGAACATAAAATGTGATCCAAAATGGAAAACAAAATTAGAGCTCCCAAAAGGGGGAAGATCCTGAGGGACCATGTGTGCCATAAAGTATGTACTTCATACAACAGAAATCTAATTGTCTAAGGCAATATAGATCACATGCAAAAGGATTTGCCTGCACAGAAATATAAAGTTAAATATTCAAAACTAAGAGAAATATTTCTACATATTTTTCCTTTATTTTTACATGACAGCAGTGATGTACCTATATTAAAATGGTAATTGATATTTTGATTTGATAGCTTTAATTTTGAAAATGTTCTTCTGTTCCCGTTCACATTTAGCTCTTCTCTACATTCTAAGGGGAAAGACAGGTTTTCTACTGCTATGAAATAGTCGCAGTCGTGGAAGCCTGCAGGAACAGGTCCAGCTGGCCCTGTCGGGCCACTATGAGTTCGAATCAACTCAATGGCAGTGGGTTTTGTTTTGTTTGTTTTTGTTTTTGTAAATACATATTTGCTAAAAATAGCTTTTTCTATTTAAGTGATAATTGCAAGTATTATTTATCTCCTAATCAGAGTTAACTTGCTTTCAATTTTTAATATTCTTTATATACTAATCCATCTAGCTTCACTTTAAAAAAAAATTAATGACCTAGAGAATGAGGAAAAAATATTTTCCTGAATCTCTTTTGATCTGTTCAACCACATTGAAATAAAATGAGTATACTTCTGAATTGTATTTTAATTAAGTCAACTTATCCTGCCATATTATATTTTTGGCTAGCTATCAGGGCTTTACACATTTTCATAAATTTATTCTATACTTTAAAAATAATTTTATCCAAAACCACAGAGCATCTGTGTCTTACTTTTAATAAGCATATCTAAATTATAAGTTTACTATTTTAGATCTTGTTTGCCGGGATTAAGTTGTTCAGTCATCAGAAAATCAGCCAATCTTGGTTTTGTGATATATTAACCTTGAAGATTCCCTTTAAAATGATGCCTAAACTTCAAACATCTGTTGATATCTTCATGTTACTTAATTGAAAAAAAACACTGGTATTGTTTGCCTCATTCCATTAATAATCTAAAATCATGCACTAAAAATCAGCTAACTCCTGTTGCTTTATCAAGAACATCACACCAGACACTAGTGAATTCTCTTTCACATTTTAATTATACTTACATAAACAAATCTTGACCACCTTCTGTATAACGAAATAAATATATTTTTAGGTCTCAATTGTCAAGAATTCTTGGAAGGGTCCTCTAACGTCATGTGTTTCAAATTCCTCAGCCTGAGATAGCTTGCAGATACTAAAGTTCACAGAGGATTTATGAAGATGAAATGACAAAAGCTGGTAACGCACCACGCAGGTATGAAGATGATCACAGCAATGAAGTATGTGGTTCTTGAATTTCACCATGACCTTCTCACAAACGCATTCAGCGTGATGCTGCAGCCTAAAGTGGACACGATAACACTGCTTGGTTAGCAAGACACTTCAGCTCATAGCACCGTAAGAATTCTTTTCTCTTCAGAGCAGTGCGGTGGGCAGGGACTGGGAAGTCATTTCCTCCCCACAGCGAGCCTACCAACAGCAGAGCCAAGCACTGCTCTGCCCCGCCTCATCTTCACAATTGTGTTGGTTGAGTCCATAAACAAGAAGCATATAGAACAAAATTATGAGGTTGGTGACACGGAAGGAAGGGTTCTTTTTTATTTATTGTTAATGATCAGGAAAACACATGTAACATTGTCAGGGCATAAAATGGAAAGCTATCTAAGATAAACCCACTTGTCGGTTTACTTGGAAAACAATGTTCTGAGTTATACAAAGCAATGTTTTTGGATTGGTGCAAACCTAAGTTAATGTGTTTAGTCACGTTTGGAGTTGGCAGCCCAGCACCTATCCCCTAGAGCTACCAGGGTTAATATCTTCTAAAGGGTAGTTTCTCCTGTGTGTGTGTGCATGCTTGACTGAATTTCTCAAACTAGAACCTAAAATAGTTTTGAAAGTAGTTTAGAGTGTATATATAAATTCTTAAATAGCACGAATGTTTAATACAGGTATGTGACAATCTAAGTTGTTGTATTATTCATATAAAGAAATTGAATCTAATTTAAAGGCATATAACATTATTCTGTTCAACGTGTTTATGTCTTGTAACCAATGCTTGAATATTTGGCTTATGCACTTCTGCTTCTATTTGCAATGTTAATAGCTGTACTGTAACAATTTACTTAACTTCTCTAACATGAAAAATGTTATAGGGCCAAAACACTAGAAACTTTAACACTGTAATATTCATAACAAGCTATGTAGAGCCTGGACTTTCTTTGATCTCATATCATCATTTTACAACCTACTGGACTTCTACGGTGTTAGATGTTGCTTTCAAAAGCAACTAGGATAGCCACCTTTCCTATTGCTGTCCACTTGGTTCTAGCTCACCGTGGCAAAAGAGAAATGCCCCATAAGGTTCCCTGAGCTTTAACCCTCCATAGAAGCAGACCACCCACCATGTCTTTCCCCTGTGAAGTGAGGAGTGGGTTCAAATAACTGTACTTTCAGTTAGCATCTGAGTGCAGCCACTGAACCTCCAGAACGCCATAGGAGAGCGAAGATAGGAATACATTCTTACAGAAATTTTTCAATGAGCCTGTCGTGATCTTCATCCAACTAGATCCTACTATGGCTGAACTGCCTTCCAATCTAGTTTTGGCCTTTGTTTGCTCACTCCCCAAACAAAGTAAAACTCTCACAGGATGCTTTACATACACTTTCACTTGAAGTCGAACATATGGAATTACGTCGACAGGTGTGGCATGGAAGAGGCTGACTTGAATAATCATCTGAGAGTGTGACCGAAGCTGCATTGACAGATGCTAGTGAAGCAGTGCCATCGTGCACGTTGATTGTAACCACCGCATTCCGCACTATGGGTATATCATTCTTCTGCCAAGGCTGTCAAATGCTGGTTGCAAGAGGCGAGAAGGAATCGAAAAGCCACAAAAGCTCAAGGTGCAAATATGTGTGCTCACATATTCCTGGACATTCTTCAAGTTTGAGGGTTGGATTTCATCTGCCCATTATTATCAGATTCTAAATACAAATGGAAAAGTCTACATCTATATGCAGGTTGTGTGGGATAGTAAACTAACAACGACATAATATGTAGGTTTTATTAACCCTCGTGAACAAAACCTTGGTTAATTGAATGTAGGTTTAGAGTAGATAGATATAACAGAATGAGTTTTTCCAAAATGATTTTATCAACTTATATTTTCGGTTACACAATATATCAGTCCTGATTACTCCCTGTGTTCAGCAATATTTGGTAATGTCTGCCAACATTATGGCTGGAAGGCAGTTTATACCCATTGCTTTCTCTGAATAAGAACTAATATCAGAATATGTAAAAAATGCCCACTAATCAATGAGAAAAGTTCAGATATTCAAATGAAGTAAGTGCCAAAATTAAACATCCATTTCCCAAGACAGAATGTCAAAATCATGTTTTAACAAGTGAAAGAGGGCTCAACTTCAAACAGCATTAAAGACAACCAAACTAAAATTATTACAATCTCACTAGCAAGATATAAACATGTAAATTATGTATACTTAATATTGATTAACATGTTTAAAACATGGGATAGAAGAAATTTTCTTTATGTTGAAACTCACCTGTGTCCTTGTCTTACCATGGTGTAGAGGAGAAAGACACACATTCTCACAAGCAAATATATATAATATTTATACCTTTTTAAAAAATCATGCATTTCTTATTTTTGAATGGTGTGCACAGTCTACAAATATTTGAGAAAGTCTCCTATTCTATCCCTTTACTTCTCTGGTTCATCTTAACTTCTCATGTCTACCTTAAGAGTCAGTAAGGAAAATACAATATTCCTACCTTGCATTCCTTCATCTTCTCTTAGATGCTCTATCTTCAATCCACTCACAAAGACTCTCCTCATCTCTTCAGCACCAAAAATCTTTGGGTTGTTTGTTCTTTTTAATTTCACTTATCCTGTTTCCTAAATCTAAGCATATTTCTGGCTACTCTAATTTATTATTTTATTCAAAATCTCCATAATTTGTTGCACACTGTAAAAGGAACGCCTATATATTTTACAACAAGTATTCTCTCTTGTTGCTTTATTTTAAAATTAACTGATAATATGTATAGGCAACATAGATTTCATAAATTGCTGACCTAACTTTTGAGTATACATGACATTTTTAAAAATCATAATTAAATAATAGGTTTTATTATTCTATATCCACTATTTAAGAAAAACAGACATTTTCAATTGATAGAGGGTTTTTTAATTTGAAGGTTAATTATTTGTATATTGAAATGCAGAAAGAGATGCATTTTGCCTTTTGAGAAACTTGTATGCATATTTCTTTCCACAAGGTTTTTTTTTTTAATCAACATGGAATTAATAAAACTCTTAGTTTGATCCTCTTAGTGTGATATTTACAGTTTTAACTTTAATATCTTCAGTTAAACTACCCTTTCTGATCGTCCTCTATTTTTCTCTATTTTCTGCACATGCAGTACTTTACTTGAGGTTTTGCGGCTGCATCTATTCAGTGTATCTTCCAATCATCCTCTTCTTTTTCTTTCTCTTTAAAAAGAAATGTTTTACTTACAGCTGAGTTCTAAAGTATGCATAGCATCATAAATCCGAGACATCCTCTGCCCTTGGAAAAGTAGAAGGGCTTGAACAGATGTGTCTGGGATAAAAATGTATCTTCCAAATTCTAAATGTTCTTTACAACAGAGCCCATGGACTAGTGCATTGCATTATAATGTACTTTCTCAGGAGAAGTGAAATTCATAAAAGTGGTTATCAACCAGTTCTCCAGAGAGTGACTTATGGTACCTGTTTAATTTGAGTATTTGCCTGGGAAATTTACCAGTACTACCCTAGAATGAAAGATATTAGAATGGTTTCCAAGTTACTCCTCCCCCTTCAAAACTGCAGAGTAAAAAGAAAAAATACTTAGAAAATGCTTTAAATTAAGATTTAAAAGCATTCAATTTAGCTTTCATGATTTTCTACATATTTAATTTCAACCATGAATGACATATGTTCTGTTGTGAATGGTATAGAAAGTAATCATGTATAAATCTTGTCTCCCAGGAGATCATTATCTAGACGAGCATTTTAAAGACAAAGACCAAAGGAATTATTCATGTTATTTTAAAAATATATGTAAGTTTCAAAAACACCTATTTATCTCTTTTTTAACCTGGGGTTCAGCCAGAACCTAGTGCATGCTAAGTCTTCCCATAATAACTCATACTTCAAAATGTACTGGTTTTTAGACCCAAGAAGGAACCTTTGGTGGGATAGTCATCTTTTCGCCTTATATAAGGTACTTTTCTCAATGTCCAAATATCTGCCTACCTCACTGCCTTTGAGTCAATGAAGACTTAGAGCTACCGTGTAGGTCAGAGGAGAATTGTCCCTGTGCTTTTCCCAGACTGTGCATCATTATGGGAAGAGAAAGCCTCAGCTTTCTCACAAGGAGTAGATGATGGTTTAAACTGAGGACCTTGCAGTTAGCAGTCCAATGCTTAACCCACTACACCACCAGGGTTCTTTCAAGATCTATTAATGATGCAATGAAATGAGCTGAGGCATTTCTCAGCACACTGCACTTACAAGGCTTGTTTTGTCTCTATATTTTTTATATTTTTTTTCTCACAAATAAGTATACTCTAAACACATAAGTTTTACATTTAAAACAAAATATTCTATTATCAGTAAATCAAAGTCTCTATTGATGATCTGTAGGCAACAGATATATATTTAAAACATTGCCACAATTATTCAAAACCAGAAATAACAAAATAGATCAGAAAGTGATATTAAGGTTTTAGAGATGCAATTTAGACTCCAACTATGCAGGAGTACCTGATTGTGCTCATGTGAAACATGTTCATGAATCAAGAGGCAGTTGTGCAAACAGAACAAGAGCATACTGCATAGTTTTAAATCAGGAAAGCTGTGAATCAGGGTTGTATCCTTTCAACATATTTGTTCAATCTGTATGCTAAGCAAATAATCAGAGAAGCTGGTTTTTAAAAGAAACATGCAGATGCATATGGCATCAGGACTGGAGGAAGGCTTATTAACAATGTGCAATATGCAGATGGCACAACATTGCTTGCTGAAAGTGAGAAAGACTTAAAGCACTGTGGATGAAGATCAAGGATTGCAACTTTAGTATGGATTATATAACTCAGGGTAAATAAAATCAAAATCCTCACACTAGGTAAATAGCTAACATCACAGTAATTGAAGGAAAGATGGAGGTTGCCTTGGATTTAATCTTGCTTGGATCCACAGCCAGTGCTCATGGAAGTGTCCATCAAGAAGTCAAAGGATGCGTTGCTTTGGGAAAATCTGCTGCACAAGACCACTTTAAAATTGAAAACCAGGATACACCCGACCCAAACTATGGTCTTCTCAATTCCCTCATATGAATGTGAAAGTTGGACATTCAATTAGAAAGACGGAAGAAGAATCCATGCATTTGAATGGCTGAGAATGCCATGCACCCGAAAAAGAACAAACAAATCTATGTTGGAAGAAGTATAGCCAGCATTCATCCTAGAAGCAAGGATGTCAAGAATTTGTCTGATTTTACTTTGACATGTTGTCAAGAGAGACAGTCCCTAGAGAGGGGTATCATGCTTGGTCAAGGAGTGGAGTATCAAAAAAAGATTTTCAAAAGACAGGCTGATACAGTAAATGCTTTGATGTGCTCAAACACAAGAATAATTGTGGAAATGGCACAAGACCGGGCAGTGTTTTGTTCTGTTGCATATAGGGTTGCTATGGGTTATAATCAACTCCATGCACCTAACACTAAGAACAGTAAAGCAGAGTGTGAAGATACCCCCAAGGAAACAAAGCATGTGAATCAAGTCACACTCCTTCTACTGTGGTTAGAACTTAACCCCACCATAGAACCCATGATTAGTGTAGCAGAGAACTCACTCAAAAATGGGATATTTTTAGATTCTAGCCACAGGCAGTATAATAGATTTATAATGATAATACATTACATACAGAATTATGGCTAGAACGACCATATTAACTAAATACATCTCACACACTTATCAAAAGATATTACTAAAAAAATTGGAAATATTTAAAATAATCTCCTTGAAGTTAGATGCAACAGTGTACCTTAAACCTAGTTTAAATTAAATATTAATGAAGATTGTAAGTTAAATTTACAAATCCATATCTGTCGCAATTCCTCTTTAAAGAAAATATTTCCCTCAGCCCAGTTTGTAAAATAATGTTCTTCTATAAATAAATAATATTATTATCTAGAAACTTTGTTCAAATTTATGAATGAATAAGTAACATGCTTGATATTTATTCATATGTATTGTTTTAGGTTATAGATGATTCCCTTTTGCTTAGATGATAGCATGGTGAATCTGAAACCATATATTTTGGAGATCAAAATCCCATTGTTCTACACCATAATCCATGTGATCGAGTAAGTGTCATTTATATTTTTTGGATGCAATTGTCTGCACTCCAAATCATTATTTGAATATTAATCCTTATACAGGTAGATGTGTTCTGAATTAATGCAATATGTTCAATTTTCATAGTGTAATCTAATGGAATGGTGTAAAGTTGATTTCATCATGTGGATCTTAAACAAAAAGGTTATATTTAAATTGTCTAAATAGCAACCTAGAGACAAATACAGCAGATGCTTTTTGATGATGGTTTGGAAGGCATATTCTACAATTCAAGTATGAGGGCACTCCACTCCCCTCCCCGCAAAATGGCTATTTTTTCCCAAAGCAATGTATTTAAATTTTATAAAACAACTATCACTTTCAGAATACTCTCCATTACAATTAATACATTTGTCAAATCTGCGATTCCATTCTTGGAAACATTTTTCAAACTCATTTGTTTAGATGACTGACAGCACCTCTTAAATTTTTTCTTTACCTCTTCTACATCATCAAATTCCTTTCCTTCCATGTCCCTTTGCATTCACAGAAACAAAAAGAAGTTGCACAGAGTTAGGTCAGGTGTGTGGGACAAGAAAGACATGCTGTTTTTTGACAAAAACTGGAGCACTGAAATGGTTGTGTGAGCAGGTGCAATGTCCTGGTGGTAAAACCAGTCCACTGTCTGCTACAAACCAGGCTTTATT
Source organism: Echinops telfairi (assembly GCF_000313985.2). Taxonomy (NCBI): domain Eukaryota; kingdom Metazoa; phylum Chordata; class Mammalia; order Afrosoricida; family Tenrecidae; genus Echinops; species Echinops telfairi. Next base: position 28,765,600 of record NW_022103908.1, on the reverse strand, counting down.
TTTGCCACACACTGTTACATAGTCTTTTCAGAACCTCTAAATAGAAAGCTTGATTAACAGTCTGACGTGTTGGAATGAACTCCAAATGCACTATGCCCCTCACATCAAAAAACCAAAAGCATCGTCTTGATCCTTGATTTCACTTGACAAGCATTTTAGGGGTGAGGTGACGATGGCATCTTCCACTGGCTTGATTGATCTTTGCTTTAAGGATCATAAGAATAGCACCATGTCTTGTCACCAGTAGGGACCTTGGAAAACTGTCTGTGTTTTTTCTGAGTTTCTCTCAAAGCACAGCGTGTTTCCACTTGACGCTCTTTTTCCTGGTCAGTCAGAGTCTGAGGCACAAATTTCTCAGTGACTTTTCTCATTCCCAAATCTTCCATTAAAATTCACTGAACTGAGCTCCATGATCATGCAGATAACTTCCCCATCTCTTCAGTGGTCTGTCATTGGTCTTCGAGCACAAGTGCATGAATTTGGTCAACGTTTTTAATTAATTCAGAAAGTTGATGGACATCCAAAATGAGGTTCAGCATCGATTGATATTTCACCATTTGTGAAGCGAGAAGACCACTTGCACACTTGAGTCTTTCCCATAGAATTGCCCTTGTAAGCTGTATTCAATATCACA
>NW_022103908.1:28759709-28763951 GCF_000313985.2 Echinops telfairi | reverse complement strand
TATACAGCATGAATATAAGTGGAGAACAGATTGAAGTTGTCACGGATTTGTGCCTTGCTGGGATCCACAATCAAGGTTCATGGAAGCAGAAGTCAAGAGATCAAAGGATGCATTGCATTGGGCAAATCTGGTGCATGAGATCTTTTTAAAGTGTTGGAAAGCAAGGATATTACTTTGAGGACTAAGGTTCACGTACACATGTGAAAGATGGATGTTGAATAAGAAAGCTTAAAGAATGGATTCATTTGAACTATGGGGCTGGAAAATGGATTCATTTGAACTATGGGGCTGGAGAATGGATTCATTTGATCTATGGAGCTGGAGAATGGATTCATTTGATCTATGGGGCTGGAGAACGGATTCATTTGCTCTATGGGGCTGGAGAATATTGAAAGTGTCATGCACTGCCAAAAGAAAAGAAATAGATCTATTATCTCAGAAGGAATATCATCAGAACGCCCCTTAATGGAAAGGATGGTGAAACATTGTCTCACAGCCTTTGGAAATATTATCAGGGGAGACCATTCCCTGGGGAAGTCATTCCTGGTAAAGTGGAGGGGCAGTAATAATGAGGAAGGCCCTCAATAATTTGCATTGACACAGTGGTTGGGTTCAAAGATAAGAAAAATATTGAGGTCAGGGCAGGACCAGGCAGTGCTTTGTACAAAACTGCATATACTTTCGTGAAATTTGTGGGGAAATATCATTATATTTTTATTCCTTTTTTCTCTGTGAACTTTATGAAGTCCATGCATGTGTGAGTGTGTGTATTTGTGTGTTTATTGCACACTTCCAGAAACTTTTTGAAGTCCTCTCAAATGCACATGCCTGAAAATCCAATTCCATTTTTCAAAGTTCTGTTTATCTTGAAACATAGCAGCAACTTTCAGAAATGACAAATATCTCGTTTCAATAGGAAATGCACCAAATTCTAAAGTCACCTTATAGGACATTATTACTCCTTAACTCTTGGTGCTACAGTTTCTGCTAAGGTATAGTTTTGATTTCATGTCTTAAATTATTTTAAATGCATTTTATCTAGATTTTGTAGTTATCAGTGTGTGGTTGGCCAATGAAAGTGGAACTATCAGTTATAAATTTTTGAGCTGAAAAATATTACTTAGGCTATTGTAAGGATGCATCCGAGTATTATGAACTCTACTCACTGACTATATTGTTGCTGCCTAGAATATATTTTCATTGTGGGTATCTCAAATATTGTCACACTAAACCATAAGACAAAAACTTTTGATTGAATAAGTCCTTTCCTCCATCCAAGATCTCAAAATTCTTATACACTCCTACATAATATGTAGTGTTTAAAATAAAACAGAAATAAGTTTTAAAAATAGTAAAAAGGGGAGTGTGTGTGAGATCATTTGAGTTGGTCTTTCTGAATGTTTGAATATTGGAGAAAGTTTAACACCTACAGAAATAAAGAAACCCACACCACTGACAACAACAAAAGATCCTTACATACTGACTTTCATTTATCTCTCAAGAGAAGGAATGTTCGTGTGAGGTTGTTGTCAGGTGCTATGGGTTGGTTCTGACCCATAACTACATACCTATATGCACAGCAGAATGAAACCCTGCATGCTTCCGAGGCCGCCTCACAATTGTTCCTATGCCTGAGCCCAGATTTGTGGCCGCAATAGCAAGCCATCTAGTCAAGGGCCTTCTAACTTTCCATTGTCCCTCCACTTTACTAAGCATGAGGTCCTTCTCCAGGCACTAGTCGTCTCTCCTGACCACAAGTCCAAAGGATGTAAGGCAAATTCTTGCCATCCTTGCCTCTAAGGAGTACTGTGGCAGTACTTCTTCCAAGACAGACCGAGTTGTCCTTTTAGCAGTCCATGGTTCTTTCAATATTCTTCTCTAGCACCACAATTCAAAGGCATACATTCTTCTCTCTTCATTATTCAATGTTCAACTTTCATATTCATAGGAGGCAACTGAAAATACTATGACCTGTGTTCGGTGCAACTAAAGTCTTCAAGGTAACATCCCTGCTGTTCAATACCCCCAAGGGGTCTTGTGCCCCAGGTTGGCCAAATGCAGCGCATCATTTGATCTTCTGTTCTCTTGACTGGTGCTTCCATGAGTATTGATTGTGGGTGAAAGCAAGACAAAATCCTTGCCAACTTCAGAGTTTTCTCCATTTATGACGATGTTACGTATCGGTCCAGGTTTGAGGATTTTAGTTTTCCTTATAATGAGTCATAATCCATACTGATGGCTGCAATCCACTTTCTTCAGCAAGTGCTTCAAGTCCTACTCACTCTCGGCACACAACATTGTGTCATCTGCATAATGTAGGCTGTTAATATGCTTTCCTCCAATCTTGATGCCACTTTCTTCTGCATCTAAGCCAGCTTTGGGGATTACTTGTTCTGTGTTCAGATTGAACAATTATGGTGTGAGGTTACTATGCTTACACACGCCTGTCCTGATTTTAAATCATGCAGCACAACTGCTTCTTGATCCAGGTATTCCGTTTTGAGGTCCTTTTTCTCACTCACAAGACCTGTAGAAACCAATCAGGGAGGAAAAAGTCAAATATTCCCCCACGTAGAAAGAGGAAGATGATAAGACTGCACTCTATCAAAGGGAGAAAACTGAGAACCCCTGAAGGTAAGGAAGCCCCTCAAATTTCAGCTCTCAAAAATCTCACTGTATATGCTTCTGCCTCCTTACATTTTCCCTTCCAGAAAATATCATTTTTGCTTAATTTCAGCCACCAATAGCAATGTATATCTCAAAAAATCAAGACAAAAAACACAGATGATTTCTTACGTACGTGTGGTAGTCATCTAATCTGGTATCAATTTAAGAATTAAGAGTGTAAGGGTGGAGTCTACACTGTCAATCCGGAGATAGTCAATGAGACTTCTGTGTGGGCATGGCCTTCTCCTGAGAATTCTGGGAAATATGGTACTTCCTCCTTGGAGTTGTAAGACACCTCTCTCTCCCTGCTACTCCCTGGGAGACATTGCAGAAGACAAGCCATGGGGATGCAACCAGACCTCTGAAGCTGGAGAAGCCACAGAGAAACCCTTGCCAGCACTGGGATGCTTATGCCACTAGACTCAAAGACTTTCTACCCACTGGCTTGTGATCATTCTGCATTTGGCTTCATTGCATGTGTTTCGAGAGTCTGAAGAGGACTTTATAGATTGATATCAGATATATGAGCTAATATTGGACTATGGAGAAAGAAGTTGACTTGTATAATTTTCAAACTGTTCTTATGGATGGATAGCTGTTCTTTATGGAGGATTCTGTACCAGTAGGTAGTGTGTTAAGGACAATACTCTATAACCATGTTGTAACACACTAATAAATGTCTACAAATTCACCACATAATAATTCCATAACCAATATTCCAGAACTTTTGTGATCCCAGAGATAAAATTAAGTGGATAATAGATGCAGTGTAATGAATTATTTAATATGGCTCTTTGAGCTATAGTCTTTATTACTCTGAACAAAAGCCTTTTCCTGACACGTGTGGGTAAGAGAAGGTAGGTGAGACACATGGAGAGGATTCAGTTGTGAGCGATTGTTGACAAAGTTAATTGTAATTGCCATCCTGCTGGGTATAAACTGAAAGGTCCATATGAGAAATTGAGCACGTATGGTCATTCACATGCAAGGAGAGTCAGGGAATTATAGTAACAAGATAATGGAGAAGAGAGCATGAAAGTGGGTGTAATTAACTATGTGAAGCACAACAAATATAATAAAGACTAAATGATAAAGACTAAAAAATGATATTGATAATTGTTTAAATTAATGATATGAAAATATTGTAGGATATGAAACCAGATGTCCTTGAAGTAGTTAGTTTATCAGCCAGGTTGTCACCATCAGCACCCTTAGGAGGCTGAGTGAGGCAGTCCACATTGAGTTGAACAGAACCTGACCAGCTGGAGATTTTGAGCCCGTGAACTGGTGCATATTGTTGCTGACTTCATAGATGGCCTGTCTGGATTTGACTTTGCTTATGGATGCAGACATCACAAGGTTCCAACTGAAATGAAGACTCTTCATGTTGAAAAATATGATTGCTTCTTAGAGCACGGGGTTTTAGTAAGTGGGCAGTATATAAATTGGATACTCAAAATTGGGGGGATAAAGGCATGAAGTGGTTGGCTTACAAACTTTCATAGGTGGGGGAACATATTCACAGGATTATAGGATTAAGGTGTAGGTGTTACTTAATTTCAATTGTGAAGCTAA
>NW_022103908.1:28757450-28759609 GCF_000313985.2 Echinops telfairi | reverse complement strand
AGTTTTAAGTCTTCACATATGTGTAAATCTTACCTAAACATTCAATTCTGTGTCATATGAATGGAAGCTATCTATTAGACGATCTATATTATTTAACAATATAGATGGAAAATTGTACCTAAGTGAAAAACACAACTTGGTGATGCATTAACTTGGTACACAGGCAAGACAGACACATTTCCTGGTCGGTCATCTCAGCATTATCACTGTAAATTGCATTCCAGTGGACTCTGATTCATGTACAACAGAACTAAATATCGCCTGGTTCTGGGCCACCTTCATGATAATTGACATATCTGAGTCATTGTTGGAGCTATTGTGTGGTAACTAAACTAAGCATTTGTTTGTGATGAATGTAGATATTGTTCAAATTTAATGTGAATCCAGATTTGTGTTATGTCTATCATACTTCGATTCCTGAGAAAGTCACCCAGTACTTATTTCAACTTTGTAACCATTCTGTGTTCAACAGTATAAGATTTGCAAATATATATATATATATATATATATAAATAACAGATTCATAAAGATAAGAAAATGGAAGAAAAACAAAACCTAAGCAATTCCACATGGAATATGAATAGCAGAGATGTACTGACCCATCAGGTTACCAGACATGTAAACGTTTCAATAAGTAGGCAACTACATCCTTTTTTCCCACGGAACAACTAGTCTGCTTCAATTGCTAACCATTCAGCACGAGGTAAAAAGTCAATGCATTTCTCAACTACCTCATTATATTACATTTCGCATTTACACAAAAGAAATAAAAATCCACTGTTCAAATATTTTGCCCATTAACAATGTCAGTCTGGCAGTAATGAATGCCAAAGTGCAAGGTGAGAGTAATAATTGGTGAGGGTAAAAATTATGTGTACTTTTGACTGGTTCGTTATTCTCAGTGGCTTGTTCTTTATATAATGCTGTAATTTGGCAGAATACATATAATAATACATTCATCTAGTCTTTCGTAATTTTATTTGGTCATCCTCCATTTTCATATAATGCTAATTTCCCATAGCGACCTGATCATTTAAACAGAACCATGCCAATAAATGAGAATTAGGTGTCGTATCTGAGATAATTTATCATTTATAGATTCTCGCAGAAGAAAATTATGATGCAACGGTTCTCACAATGTGATCTATAGAGCAGCAGTATGAGCATCACAAGGCAATTGTTTAAAATGCAAATTCACAGACCACATTTTACACCTATTGAATCAAAATTTGAGAGCTGGTGACTAAAATATATTTCAATAAATGTTAATATTTATTAAAGATATTTGTATCATGCTAAATTGGAAAATTAATAGTCTAATTACTTTAAAAAGAAATGGAAAGATAGGACAAAAAGTTACTATTACTGGGATTCCCGGTCATATAGACAAGAATTTATCCAAATCAAACGTGTTTAAACATGGCTCTGCACATGCGTTCTCTTTCTGTTCTCCCCTCGGTGTAGCGCATAGATCACATCTCCTCCTTGTACCACCGGTTCCATGGTCCCTTCAGTATTCTTCACCAATAACACATCAGATGCGTCACGCGTTCTCTGGTCCTCCTTTTTTATTGCCCAACTTTTTCATGCATATGAGGTCATTGAAAATAAGTAGATGGGGTCTGGTGAGTTCAAAGTGACATCCTTGCTACTTAGCATGCAACATCATCTTGTGCAGCCGATTTGGCCAGGGCTGTACTCTCTTTGATTTCTTGACTTCTGTGTCTGTGAGCATTGATCGCATATCGAAGGAAAATGAAATACGTGACAACTTCAATCTTTTATCCATTTTTTAATGATGTCTCTTGGTCCAATTGTGGGGATTTTTGCTTTCTTTGTAATGAGTTGTAATCCATACTGAAAGCTGTAGTCTTTGTGGGTTTTTTTTTTTCAGCACAAAGTTTAAATCTTCTTTGCTTTCAGCAGACAGAATAGTATCATCTGCATATCACAGGTTATTAATGAGTCTTACTCTAATTCTGATGCTGCAGTCTTCATATAGTGGCGCTTCTAAGACTATTTGATCAGCACACAGATGAAATACATGTGGTAAAAGGATACAGCCCTGGGACACAACTGTCCTGATTTGAAACTATGGAGGACCCTGCTCATATTTTCATTTCCTTTCAGCATCACAACATCATGCAAGTCACCAAAGT
>NW_022103908.1:28755383-28757350 GCF_000313985.2 Echinops telfairi | reverse complement strand
GAGGAGGACTTTGTGGATTGGTGTTGGACATATGGGTTAATGGGTTAATGTTGGACTTGTGGGCTTGGGCAGCACTGGGTTGGAATGTTTACTGATGCACATTTAACTTTTATATAAAACTCTCTCTGTTACATGATTTTCTGTGGATTTGTTTCTCTAAAGTACCCAGACTAACACACAGTGAAACATACAAGGGGATTCAAAAAATTCCTGTGAAAATGGAAATTAAAGATAATGGAATTCTTCCCACAGACTTTTGAAGTTCCCTCATATATATGAAACATACGAACATATTGCTTCTTAGGTACCATTCAGCGCCTGGGTTCCAACTTGAAGTGACTCTCTGTACAAGAGAGCGAAGCCCTGTCCAGGCATGTCATCCTCACAAGTACTGTGTTTAAACCCATTGTTACGGTCAGTGCTTCAGTCATCTCCTGCAGTGCCTTCCCTCTTTTGGTCTGCCCTTTCTTAACAGGTGTGAGGTCTCTCCGCCCATGTGTAAAAATGTACTTCAAGAAAAGGACTCCCACGATCATGGGGATGGTGAATCCCAAGGCTGTGCATTTTGCAGCATGCTGGAAACCTCTGCTGGGTTCACTTGGGTGAGGATAAGGCATCAGGGTTAGCGCTAATGGATTTAAAACGTGCAGATCAGGCAACAGGCTGGATGGAACCACAAGCGTGCTACCCAAGGAGAAGCCGCGTGCAATGTAGAGAGAGTGAGCTCTGCCAGAAGATCCTTGCACGGACTGGAGGTAGGCTCCCCCTCGAAAGATCTCCCCTTTCAGCTGCTCGGCAGCTCCTTTCAAATCCCATAAGGTTTCCAAGGCTGTGGTCTTCGTGGCACGAAGTACCATAGCTTTCTCTTTGGATCAACTTTTGGGTTCAAACCTCCAGCCTTTAGGTTAGCAGCCAAATGATCAGCCACTGTGGCACCAGGGCTCCTTAAAAATAAAACCTACTGCTGTCAAGTGGATTCTGACTCATAGCAAACTTAGGCTTTTTGAGACTATAAAATTTTACAAGAGCAAAGAACGTCAGAAATAACGCATTCAGGAGGGCAAACCAATGTCTAACCCTCGGTACAACAAGGGCTTCTTCAGGGTTTCTGGTGTATCCTCACATACTATATGATGAGTTAAATTGTACACAAATCATTTTAAGAGAACTTATATCAATAAATGGATTCTTTAGTTTTAACTTATAATGGGTCCTCCTAGGATACTGTATGGATTTGGGTTAGGATATTAATTTCTGGGTTTATTGTAAGCATACTTTCTATATGACAGATCAAAGAGAAAAAAAATTTAAGTTTTATTCCAACAATATATGTAAGTGTATGTTTATATATACGCACATATATGTTTATATAATACACATATATGTATATATAATATATAAATATACTTAGGTAAAATCACTCTTCTTGATAAAATACAAAAATTGTTTAAAACATTTTACAGTTTGAAAACCAATAGTTCCATCAGAGTTACATTAAAGCATGAATAAATAAGACCAAAACTTAAAAAAGTTCCAACCATAATCTCATATTTTAAAGATCAAATAATTACATTTAATTCTTACTGGATGCTTTCATATTGCTATCATATAATTTGGTAGGGTCAGTCTTGAAATAATAAGAGATATTTAAAAAATAATTATAAAACTTATTATGCCATAATCAGACATGTTTACCATCCAGAACAAAACAAAATACTTATAATAAAAATTTATAAACTCAAACTCCTTTCTGTGAATTCCTATAAATATACTTATAAATATATAGATAGGGTAAAAATTAATAATTGATAATACTCATTAAAATGACTCATTTTGGGCCAATAAGCATATGAGAAAGTGTTCTAGATCATTAGCCATAAGAGAAATGCAAATCAAAACATCAATGAGATACCACCTAACACCCCTGAGGCTAGCCCAAATCAGTAAATCAGAGAGTAACAGGTGTT
>NW_022103908.1:28753592-28755283 GCF_000313985.2 Echinops telfairi | reverse complement strand
AAAACTGAAAAAGGTGAAAAAATTTGATGAAAAAATCTGTAAACAAAAGGAAAGGAGTACAAAAAAGTATCATGAACAATGAAACAAGCAACAAAATAAAAAAGCAGACAGCCAAATTAAAGCAATAAAATCATGCCTACAATAGCAAAAGGCAGAGATTAACAATGAATAAGAAAACACAAGTCATTAGTGTAATGATTAAAAGAAAAGTAACTAACATACAAAGAAAAAATAGACCCGAATTCAAAGAATGGGTAAAACCGATTAAGCTGTGGATTTCTTCCTGTAAAAGAATGAAACGGGCCTCATACTTCAAACCATGCACAAAAAGTGACACCAAACGGATTAAAGACTTAAATCTAAGCCCCAGAACATAAGGACCGTCCATTAAAATGTAAGGTCCTTTAGAAAAGGAATAAAGACACTAAAGAATAGAATGTCAAACGCCTCCGCTGGCGTTCTTCTTAGGTGCCTGCGATTCAGTTCTGACTCAGCGACTCTGGACTACAGAACGAAACACCTTGCAGTCCTGCGCCCAACTGGTCTCCCAACTGTTCTTAGGTTTGGATCCGTTCTCACAGCGTCTGTGCCAATCTCTCTTATCGAGGACCTTCCTCTCTTTCTCTGATCCTCCACTTCACCGAGCATGATGTGCTCCTCCAGGAAGTGGTCTCTCCTGATAACGTGTCCCAACTATGTGAGAAATGTCACCATCTTTGCCTCTAAGGAGCAATCTGGCTGCACTTCTTCCAAAACAGATTTTTCGATTCCTTTAACAATGCATGGTACTTTCAATAATCATTGCCAGAACCGTAATATGAATGTATCAATTCTTCTTAGGTCTTCCTTATTCAATGTCCATCTTTCACATGCATATGAAACAATTGAAAATACTATGGTTTGGGTCAGGTGCACCTTAGTACTCAAATTAACTTCTTTGCTTTTCAAAACTTTAAAGGTGTCTTGTGTAGCAAATTTACCCAATTTGATGCTTCATTTGATCTCTTGACTGCTGCTTCAATGAGCATTGATTGTGGATCTAAGAAAGAAAAAATCCTTCACAAATTCTGACTTTTTTCTTTCTGTCATGATGTTATATACTCCTCCAGTTGTGAGGATTTTTATTTTATTTATTTATTTTTGCCTTGCAATGCACACTGAAGGCTACAATATTTGATTTTCATCAGCAATTTTTACTATAGCTAAATGATGGAAATTATCAAAAACATTATCAGTGGAGGAATGAATAAATCAATTCTCATACACAAACATAATGGAATAGTATTCATCCTTTAAAAAACAATGTTTCATGTGATCATTTCCTCACAGAAGGGCCACAAGGAAGAGATGAGCCAGTCAGGGTGCAGTATAGGACCAACGAAACACACAACTTTCCTCTAGTTCTTTAATGCTCTTCCGCCCACCCCACAAACCGCACCAGAACCACCAGCATGACCTCAGTTCTACTTTACAAATCAGATTAGACCAGAATGTGCACTCTGCCACAGATAAGAGCCTGAAACACAGGGAATCCAGGCTAGATAAACCCCTCAGGGTCAACAATGAGAATAGATATATGTGTTAGTCTGGGTACATTAGAGAAACAAATCCACAGAAACTCATATGTATAAGTGAGAGTGTTATATAAAAGGTAAATGCACATCAAGAAAACATCTCAACCCAGTGCTGCC
>NW_022103908.1:28746221-28752314 GCF_000313985.2 Echinops telfairi | reverse complement strand
GGGGTATTGACTGGGACACTGTCACCGTTTTGATGGCATGGCTGTGCAACTACAGATAATGGTGTGTTTTGGCTTTTGTTGCTTTTTTATTTTGGAGGGTGGGGAGAATGTATTATATTCCACAAATTAAGGCTAAAAATAATTGATAATAAATAAAATTTAAATTTGAAAGAGAGAGAGTGAAGTCCTAGCCTAAAATATCTTTCAGACCTAAATGCTGGTCTAAGTGATTATAAAAAGAGGAAAATTAGAAGTTAGAGTTGAAACTCACTTAAATTTTTCTGTGACACACAAGCTAGTTCCCCCAAAAAACCCATGAAGGTAGTATGGTTACATGGAGGTTTATCAATAGTCACTTTCGGAGTTCTTTGTTATGGAACTGTTTCATGTACTGTAGTAAGTGTAACAGTATTTCCAACCTCTACTCACTGGATAAAGCACCTGAAAGACTGGGAAGAATCCAATACATTTGAATTATTGTTTTGGCAAAGAACGTTGAAAGTAGCATGGACTGTCAAAAGAACAAGCAAGTCTATCTTGAAAGAAGTCCAACCAGGATACTCCTTTGAAGTGAGGATGACAAGACTTCAGCACAGATGTTCTGGACATGTAACAGGAGAGACTGGTCCCTGCAAGACATCATGCGTGGTAAAGTGGAGGGCAGTGAAAAGGAGGAAGGCACTGGACACCATGGATTGACACAGAGACTACAACTATGGACCCAAACATAGCAACAATGGTGAGGATGGGTGGGCTTTCTTCTCCTGTCTGTAGGGTTATTATGAGTCAGAACCAACTCAGTAGCACATATGCACCACTCGATGCCAATAGCACCCATATCTAGTGTTTTGCAGACACTAAGAAATGATTCCTGGGTGACAAAGTCATATTCAGTTAAGAAAAAACTGGTGGCATCTGTATAATAAAAATATACTACAAGAAATAAGCAACAGCTCTCAATAGGCTTAAAAAAATCTGATAAAAATGTCAAATATTCAATCAACTTTTCAATATTTTAATCAATATTTTCAGTACCTAAAATGTGGCAGACAACAGGGATATGATAGAGGGAAAGAAGAAAAAAATGTGTCTGGGTTTCAAAGAATTCATCCTGTATTGAGATCAGTAAACAATAAATGAGTCAGTAATAAGAGCTAAAAAGTGAAATATAAAGAGTGGATGGATATTGGTGTATGCCATCCTACTTAATAATATGTATGCTGCCAATATACTTCCTTTTTGTAATAAGTTTAAATTGATAATGAAATTTGTACACAAAAAGAAGTAAGACCATTCACGTGCACAAGTGCACAGGATCTGTCTGGAGAGGAGTTTTGTGCATTTATAAAAATAGCACGTTAATTGATTGAATGAGTGATGATTATGCTATGTGTTCTAAGTTCTCAAATACCCTTTCCACACTATTATCCAAATCTGTAACATAATCTTCTATCTCAGGATTTTTGTTTAGAAATTTCATTTTCTTTTCCCTCAACTATCCTTACAGCTCACATGATTAGTCTGTCAAACACTGATATACTTTTCAGGAACCAATTCAAATTCCTGTCCTTAATTAAATTATTTTGACTACTGTTTTAGTCCCATTTGTGGGAATAGTACAGGAACAGTTAATAGTTCACTCTATGGTGCCTTTGGTCACATTGGGAATTGAAAGTGAAATCCATAGCAGCATCCAAAAACACAACCATCTCCACTCCACTCGCATAAAGACGGAACACTTCTGCTGGTTGATATTGGCCCCCTGTGTATGTATTGTACCTTGTATTACTCAGAGTTCAGTCTGGCAATTGTAACCACAGCAAGTATTTAACAGGGATACTTTAAGATTTGCTAACTACACACTGTAAAACTGAAATGGCCAAAGATACAACAATTGCAGGACACAGCTGGATTCCTAAAACTAGAGAAACCAAGAAAAGTGGTTGATGTTTTTAATTCTTCAAAATTTAGAGGAGGGGCATGTTAAACTGGAGCTCAAATACCTGAGAAGAAGGTGTCTCTGAATGGGATTATATGGCTCTGGTTTTAGGGTCAAAGGAAACTGCACTAATGACAGAAAGGTTTAAAAAAAAAAGATTCTGTCAGGGAGAAAAAAACTTTGCTTAATATTCGTAATATTTTGATATTACTTCCCAATGATGCTCCTTTTTCCCTTCAGACTTCCAGGCTCTGTCTCTTACTGGTAAACCCACAGCGGGGAGCAGTCTAGCCAAATGAAATGTAATTTTCAAAGACAGAGCATTTAGAGAATACAGACAATGACTTTCTAATTGGCATATAGCTCCAAGTTTATTATTTCAGTCATGTTTTATGACCTTTTATTCATTCTCTTATTCCACAATGCTTATTGATAGCTGACCAAATGCGAGAGTCTATTCAGGGTATTGCAGCTAGAGTGATGGATAATTCTTGTTCTCATGAGGGGGCTTGTGTTTTGATTTTCTATCACTACATTATGCTTTTTAGATAGAGAATCTATCTTGGGTTGGTATACTATTTTAACTGCAGAGAATATAATACAACAGGCTCCATAGCTCCAGTGACTGCGACCTTTTGGAAATGTAGTTCTCCACCTGTGATGACTATGGCTTGGCCTTCACCCACATGCACACCCAGGTACATCTGGCACTAATGGAATTTGTTTGGAAAAAAATGTATGCTACCAAACTTAGCTAGATGAAATTTATTAGCTTTCTTTTTAAATAACACTATTTGGGATAAGCAACTAGCTACACTAAACATTCAAAGTATTTAATTTCAATCCAATGTAAAATATAGTAAAAAAATTGTCAAGAACTCTTAAGAGGGTAAAACTGTAAACAGGTTCTCAGGCCAGTGGAACTTTTGTTTCTTTGTTTTTATTCAATTCCCTGTACTATTTAGAACAAGAGTGTCTTCTTAAATTCCCTAGATAAGAGACACATGTTTTCCCCAGATGTAATCCAATTTTATAATATTTGGCAGTTCATTTTTCACTAGAGAACAAGCATATAAAATTGCACGCTTATTTCCTCTTATGTAACTTTTATTTCTGCAAGGACAATATCTTTTTTATATATGAACACATTGATAATTAATTCATAAAAACAGACTGCAGTGATAACTATTTAGAAAGCTCTAAATAGCACTCCACTATATATGCAAACAGAATTTCTTTAAACTACACATGTGCAAATATAAAATGCCTGTCATCTGCCATGATGACCTACTAGCCTAGGTAAGTGAATTTAAATAGATTGCAAAGCTATAATACAAACAATATTTTACGGAAACAGAAAATATGCCCATTAGTTTTTAATGTGTGTTTATTTTTATAAGTCAGAGATAAAATAGCATTCACTAAAAAGTATCTTTCATTATAACTAGCCTTGAATTATACAAATATTTTAAATATTGCATTACAATATCTTAAATGTTCTCCTCTTAAACATCGCTGTACACATTCAATTTCACAATACAATAACCTATCGACATGGTGTTTTTTTCTTTGTCTTTTTCTTGGGGTTTTAGAAACCAGCCACATTTTTCTCTGTCCATGAAAGAAATATTTTCCCTTTCACAAGTGGTATGAAACAGAAGTACATATCATCTTTGCCCTTTCAAACAAGAAAAGGGCAAAATCCTTCAAAGTATTTTTCCTTAATTGCATGCATTTTTCTTTATTTCTCTTTACAAGATAAAAATACAATAAGCCAAGCCCTTGAAGCTGAAGTTCCTTTGTGACATTGGATAAATGGACTCATTCTGGCTCCTAAATGTTATATAATTTACTCTCACTTATTTATTGGACTAACAATTAGTGAGCATTTGGAACATGAGGGAGCCCTACTGGCATCGGGGATTACCGCTCAGGCTGCTAGACACAAGGTTAACAGCTCGAAACCACCAGCCGCTCCGCAGAAGAAAGATGAGACTTTCAACAACTTTAAAGAGTTCCAGACTCGGAAGCCAGTTCTGCCCTATGCTACATGATCATTACGAGTCGGAATTGATTCGATAGCAGCAACTTTTTTGTTGCTCCTGAGGCACTGATCAAACAGTTTGGATTAAGCATAATTGAATGGGCATGATCTTTATACAAGGTGTTTCCAGAGTGGCAAAACATTGGTACACACACCATATATGATTAATTCTTCTAAAATGGTACAAAATTGGCAATAATATAATACAAATGCTAGATATTGATTGAAATAGATTCCGTTTTATAGAACAAATTATATCTGTATATTTAAATTGTTACAAAATTTAAAATTTAGAAAACAACAGTATTTACAGAATCCGTTTAAAGAATTACATATTTATTTGGTCTCTGAAATACTAAATGCAATGCTAATGAATGGAGATTATACAAAAATATAAAGTATGCATCACTGCACAGTACATGTTGAGATGCAATTTTTATTTTGGAGACAATGATCCATCAATGGTTAAATGTAGTATTTTAAAAATCAATGTTATAATGCATTGTAATATAATGACATAAACATAAGTGTAAAAAGATATACATGTAATGTTAGCGTTTCCCCATCTGGTAGACTTATTTAAAACAAAATATATGTGAAAAATGAGCTTGTAGAACTTAAACATTGAAAGAGCTACAACTCATTTTGCTAAAGATTTTAAAACAAATTTTAAAATAGATATTTACTAGGACATTTGAATATTTTCTTTCCATCCATTTTTATCTGAGTAATGTTTTAAATAATTAATAATATTTTCCAATTATTTTGAAAATACCTGCCACAAATACATTTCTTGAGTTTCATTTTTTAATTTTTTCCTAACTCTGCTAAATCTCAGGTCTCGTCAGCATCTAAAAATCCTCCTCTTGCTTCTTTGACTCTATTTTATCCAGAAATATAAAGTTGCTAACAATATAAGACGATATCAACAGGGTAATGACATATGCTCCTTCATTTAGTCATTCAAAATATCTCACTGAATTTTTCCCATGTGCAAGGATTTTTCATGCAGGAGGGCAAATAAAAGGAAGTAGTTGTTTTCGTGTAATTTTGGATATTACAAGTTCCTATAAAAAGATTTCTCTATTTAACTTCATAAAAATGAATTAAAGATATTATCATTAGCCCAATTAAAGGGTAAAAATGTAACAAATACACATTAGAAAGATGACACGAACTATAGCCAATAACCCTTTATTATAGTCCCACTTAATATTTGTAATGACACAGAGGTTTCTGAGTTAATTATTGAGATAACTTTATACCTCTCTACTTGTCAATTTGTTGTGTTATGCTCCGTTTTTTAACTGATAATTTATGGGATCTATATTGTATCTTGTAACTTTTAAATAAAATATATCAGTGACTGTGATTTAATGTCATCTGGCTTTGGTTGGTAAGAAAAAACACAATATATACACATAATTTTAGATGTGCAGTGTTCTTTACAAAGTAAAAAAAAGCAGTGCTTCCTATCCATGTGTAAGAACAGTGTATCCAAATGATGACAAAAGAGATGTGAGTGGCAACGGCAGAATTTAATAACATGATTATACTGTGGTGGATCTCTTCCTCCAGGGCTCCAAACTTGTTCATTATTTACAGTAAGCTTCTCTTCTAAGATACACTAAGCTAGGCCAAGTAAAGAATCAACAAATGAGAAATAGACAGCAGAAGATAACTATTCTGGAACATCGAGTCAACTGCTATGGATCTTAATTAGTTAGCTTGGTAAGAGTCCAGCAAAGCAATGCTGTGTAAAGAAACCTAAATATAACGAGTGAAACTATTTTCTCTTTGGGCTCTTCACCTTCTGCTGGAGCTGCATCCTGCAGCGGGTTCACCCATTTCCTGTTGTGTTGCCTGTCATATCAGGAGCCACTGCTGATTATTAATAGTGTACTCATTAGGCTGACCTCAGATTTATTTACTTCTGCATCTACCAGCCTGTGTCCCACCCTCCTGTCATTCTGCTTCCTGTTTGTCATAATGCTTCCATGGAAAGGTGAAGCTAGATTTGAACTGGACAGAACTTACCTACTTCTATAACTCTATCAGCCATTTCTCTATACAAACTTCCTTTGATATACAAACACATGAAAGTGTCACG
>NW_022103908.1:28744071-28745604 GCF_000313985.2 Echinops telfairi | reverse complement strand
CTTTAGAGGCAAAGATGGCAAGATTTTGTCTCGGGTATTTTGAAAATATTATCCGAGAAGGATAGCATGCTTGATAAAGTGTGAAAAAGAGGAAGTGAAAAGAGGAAGACCCTGGAAGAGATGGTTTTACACAGTGGGTGCAACAATAGGGTCAAACATAAGAACAACTGTGAGATTGTGGGACAGATGCACCTAAGAACAAGATTAGGGAATAGAACTGCCTTATTCACCATTGGGATTATGGGTCATATCCCCAAACGATAGTAATGTTTTCTCTGAAGTTCACCAGGGACATATGTAAACTACAAATATATGAATGGTTCTTATGTTTTTATTTAATTATAAACCCTAATCAAAAACAATTAGATCTTATGCAGTTCCTACTAAATATTTGCCCTCCTGAAGAGATAACTGGAGATATGTGTGTTGTATGAAAGTGTCGTGAAAAAATTAGATGGTGCTTGGTTATCTAGAAAAATAGTGTCAGGGGTCTTAAGGTTTTGTCTTTAAACAAGCAGCCATGTAAAGTAGGTGTCAGTTAAGTCTGCAGAGAAGCAGCAAACCAACCAGCATTATCAAAGAATTATTAACAATACAATACAAGGTCAAAGAATGAGACTGTATCAGAGCTCAAATTCAAAGCATTTAGTTTAAAGAAGGCTACAAATGACTCTGAAAGCCCCAAATTCATTTACAGGGCCCCATGGACTAAGCCTTAATGAATTCCATAGGTCCATTGACCAAAGATATGAAGAGTACCCACACAGAGTGCAACAGAACGTGGATTACAGAGGATATAGTTAGAGTTGATTTTGACTGCTTACCATTTGTTTTGCCTTTAGCCCATTTTTCAAATTTGTGGTAGTTACATAATCTGCTATCAATTTGAGGCTATTAAGAGTGAATTGAGAAGAGTTTTGCCTGTCAATCAGGTCACAGATTGATGACCACATTTGGAGGTACTAAGGAGATAAATAGCTCACTGGAAATGGGACACACACACTACCTGCGAGACATTACTGACAACAAGCCACATGGAGCTATGCTGATGCATCCAGAGCCCTGAAGCTAGAGGAGTCACGTGGAAACGCATGCCAGCACTGAGATGTTTCTACCACTACTGGATCCACAAGATTTTCCACCAACTGGCCTGTGATCTTCCTGCATGAAGTGTCAGTGCATGTCCTTCCTGAGTCTGAAGAGGAATTTATAGATTGGTATTAAACATATGGGCTAATATCAGACTTATGGACTTGATCTGGACTGGGCTAGGCTATTTTCTCAATATTCAATTGCTATTGAATATAAAGCTCTTTCTTATACTTATGAGTGTCTATGAATTTATTTCTCTAGTCAGCCCAGGCTAACACATTATGGTACCTTGGGAATGGGGTTCCAGAGAAGTAAATCATAAAGAAGGAGAGTGGATGCTTGTTTGACCTCTGCCTCATGGTAGTGTTTCTTCTTTGGCTAGACAGATGTCAGATATATCCATGCAATTTACTGGGCTGTTTTCTGGAAAGATCATGGGAA
>NW_022103908.1:28741462-28742570 GCF_000313985.2 Echinops telfairi | reverse complement strand
ATCTTCCTGCATTCCATGTCAGTGCATGTGTATCATGAGTCTGAAGAGAAATTTATAGACTGATATCAGACATATGGGCTAATATCAGACTTATGGACTTGATGTGGACTGGGCTATGATGTTTTCTCAATATTCAATTGCTCAATGTATATAAAACTCGTTTATACATATAAGTGTGTCTATGAATTTGTTTCTCTGGTCAATTTGGACTAACAAAATTGTTCTAGTTCTTATTGCATTTTGTCATCTTCAAGATTGAGGTTTTTTCTGTTTACTCTTTAGTATTTGATGTGGTTTGTTTGTGTTTTACTTGAAGTATTTTCTTTATATGAAACTCAGGATGGGTAAATCTATAGAGACTACAACTAGATTAAGATTCTTAGGGTTTGAGCAGAGGAGGTTAAGGGGAAATGAAGATAATAATGGACACACGGATGAAGAAAATGTTCTAAAGTTGATTAGGGGTTGCGAATGCACATCTTTCTTTAATACACGTAAACATTTAATTGTATGGTACATGAATTATATGTCATTAAAACTTTTGAAAAAAGGAAAAATCATTGCTAAAAAGACAACTCACTTTGACATAGGTTATATTTCATAACTAAAATAAAAACCAAAAATGTAAACTTATGTCCTATATAGTAGTCCTGGAATAGAAAAAAGTACCCATTGGAATGAAGATAAGCAGCTTCATTCAAACATTTAATGGTCCATGATATTCCTCATAACACTCTCTGGGTAATATGAACCCAGGGGTTCACACCCTATCTGCTCTCTTCTTCATCTAATGATTCCGTGAGATGTGTGGCTTTACCTGCTCTGTGTGACATTTGCAAGTTGCCTTAAAGTCTGTTTCCAGGGCACAGTATGGGAATTGCACACCATCTGATCCCAACACACTGAGGCAAAACACTAAGGGCGTCAACAGAACAGCAAGGGGAACAGAGCAACAAAGTCCCCAGGGAATACCAAAACAGACTTTGGGGCCAGGGCTTGGCACCCCATCAGACTCGACAGGAAAACACTCCTCACGGACAACAAACAGTCCTTGAACTAACTACAAGCTTTTCTTCCTTGTGTGTGTGGTTTTTTTTGTCATTGGTTT
>NW_022103908.1:28737994-28739329 GCF_000313985.2 Echinops telfairi | reverse complement strand
TATGTACAATACACATTTAATGAATGCTTTATAGTGCTTTTATAATGCCTTTTGAATTTTTCCCTACCCTTAAGAGATTAAACATTGCTAAAATCACACAGGTTATTTATATGACAGAGCTATATGGTTAAGAATGAAGAATAGAAACTATTAACTGTTCAACCCAATAGTTGCTGTTAACTATGTACTTTCTTTTCTCTGGCTCAAAATATCTATATGTAGATATACACATATATATACTCTATTTGCGTTATCCTTTCCTCTTTGATGATTTAGCTTTATAAATCCAAGAAAATAGTGAAGAATCATTATTTTCCTAATTAACCTCATATTTAGTATTTTCTTTAAATTTACAGCCAAGTTTATATTTTTGTGAATTTATTTTCATCCCTTTGTTAACAAGGTTAATTATTGCATTCAGTTTGGAGACTATTTGTTTGAATTGAGGACTAATCAGTATTGATTTGAAAATTGGATTTTAAGACCCAAATCCCATCTGTAGAAAATTGGATATCTGCCCCCTGCCCCCCCCAGAAGGGTTGTAAAGAAGGGATGATTCAACCAATGTGTATTATAGCACCCAGGTATCACACATCATCCCTCTAATTCTTGAGTACTTCTCCACCACCACTATCATGACCCAATTCTACCTTATAAATCTGGCTAGACTGGAGAACACAGATCTGTACAGATAAGAGTTCTCGACACATAGAATTTAGGAAAGATAAACCCCTCAGGAATAGTAGCGAGAGTAGCAATATCATGGGGGTAGAAAATGTTTGGATATGATGATGGCAATATATGTACAAATATGTTTGCTACAATTGATGTATGGAATGTTATAAGACCTGTAAGAGATACCGCCCCCCCGCGGAAAGTGATGTAAAAAAATTGGGTTTTCATATTTGCTTCATCCTTTATAGCATTCTAGGAGCCCTGGTGGCATAGTGGTTACTTACATGTTGGGCTGCAAACTGCAAGGTCAGCAGTTTGAAATCACCAACTGCATCTCTAGAGAAAAAAAAGGACTGTCTATTCCTATAAAAGTTACAGTTTCAGATACTCACAAGGCAGTTCTACCCTGTCCTATATGGTCACTATGACTTGGCACTAACTCAGTGGCAGTGAGATATATATCATTCTCCATCTAAAAATTCTACCCTTGACTTAATAGCTACAGCTGTGGTGATGGTAATGATGACATTAAAAATGATGATGAATATAATAATAATAATAATAATGGTGTTATCATGTGATATACAATGATTCACAAATAATATTAATATGTCTGTAACACCATTTCTAATTGGCTCATTTTATCATGCCATATCCCTG
>NW_022103908.1:28728483-28736460 GCF_000313985.2 Echinops telfairi | reverse complement strand
ATTAACAGATGTTTGGGGAAAGATTTAAACAGTTCATATTGGCATGAGCATTAGGTTACAACAAAAATAATTGCTTCTGCTTTGGAAATAATGTAACTATACAACATTTCCTAATTCTCTGGGGACATTTTCTATGCCTCATAGTTGATGTCAGGCTCTGACTCAAGCATGGCTTCATAGCTAACTATATACCTTTCATAAAAGGAGAAAGAATAAAATAATTGTTGAATCAAACAATGGTATAAGGAGTTAAGAATATGTGCCATATATGGTGGTTTTATATATTTGGAACACTTTATACCTAAACAAATACAAAGTCATTTTCTTGTGTAAAAATTGTGGAGAGTCTGCAAATATACAGTAAAATGTGTCCTGAATTCAACTAAAATATTTGTAATGTGTCTGGCAATACAAATTAAAAATAGTATGCTATAAAATTCCTAACTAAACAAATAGAACAAAATGTAAGAAACAATATATGTAATCAGTGTAACACCTCTCTCTCTTCCCATATGTGTGTATGAAGTACTTTACCATTAAAAATAACAGTGGAAATTACCTTAGCCTCATTCATGTTTTGAGCACCCAGCTAAGTAGAAGGTATGAGAATAGAAGCTGTAAATCAGATTCCAAACCCCCAAATACCAGGTTGTATGTTCCACACTTAGTATATAAATATACATTCAAATATCTAAAACACTAATGGATGATGGAAAGAATGCAGAGTCATTGTATAAGACCAACAAAAGATTAGGCAATATTGAATCATCTCAAGATGAATGAATGCTTCCAGTTCATCACCTTGTTGCTCCTTGGAAGCAAGATATTAAGACTGCATCTCAAGAACTTTGTACATGTTTTCAAAATAGACCAATTTGTGGAAAATAATATCATGTTTGGCCACAGAGGGTCAGTGAAAGAGAGGAAGATGCCCAATGAGATGGGTTGACACAGTGGCTATGACCATGGGCTCTCATGAGGATGTCCCAGAACTGCGGAGTGGTTTGTACATTATACTATGAGTGGGAATGGCCTCAATGACATCTAACAACAACAACGAAGTTTCAATATCATATAAATTCAAAATATCAAAGCCCTAGAGTATATTTAGCAAATAAATTACATTCATAAGGCAATGCAAGTCAAACAGCCACCTGTTTTACATACATAACAATATATGGACCCTTTGCCCTCTTCAACCGGTGGTTCCCTATATAGTAATGTTCATCTGCATCTTAGTCATTTATAAGGAATGAGTTGATTAAAGAAGCATTTGAGAAGGCATGTATCTAAGTCATATCTCATGTAGACTCACATTTCATTAACAAAGGAAGGTCTTTCTCAAATGCTGGAAGGGAGTCTGGGAAATAAATCAAATTCTCTGTGCAAAAAGAAATGTCTTGACAGTTTGAGGATTGAGAGATGTGGTCACAAGACCTGTGGGATTTTTAATGTGATTATCCCCTCCTACATGAAAGATTGTCATAGACCAGAAAAGTTAAGACATGGATCCAGTAAACAAACAGGGTCCAGAGTAACAGTTTTTTACTCTATCTTATATGTGAATCACAAAGGAAGATTGAATAAATTATTTCTATTAGAAAAAATACGGAACGTCTTTATAAAAAGTGGTGAGAAGGAAATGTTAATAGTAAGCAATGCTGGAAATATAATCAGATTTCATTATGAAGGAGAGGGGAAATGTATATATATATATATAGTTGTGAATCGTGAGCATAGTATATTTCTCCTCATGATATTAGAAAATTAAATTGATTCCAAAATTTGCTACAAATTTTCTAATTTAACCAAATTTGATACAAATTTAGAAAAAAAGTAAGGCCACTCTGAAAACTCAGGGCTTCAAACTATTTATTTGTTTCAAAAGCCCTTGAAGTGGAAATCCAAGGTTAAAGATGACAACCTTACAACATTTACTGCTCTGTAAATTGTCCTAAACTTCTTTCTTGGAAACCATAAACATTATACTCATATTCTCCCCAAAGATATAGACTTACTCTTATTTCAACTCTATCTTGACAATACCTAGTTTCATCATTTTACTTTCTGTATTATTATATTTTCACATTTCTATATTTTCTGTTTTTCCTAAACCTCATCAACCTGGCGATAAAATGTAGTCACAAATAAAGTAAGCAAGAATGTATCTTTTCCTGCTCTGATTCTTTTGCCTAAAAGTCAACACCATTCCAGATACCCCGATGTACTACCTGCCCCTTTTCATTGTCTTCTGTCTCTTTTTATAGCAGATGAAAATCAAATAAGCATTCACCATTGACATTTGGAAATTTCACGACTACTCATGTCTATCATTATTCTGTTCATACAGTGTCCTATATGGGAAATAGATAATTCTCTACTGAAGAAGTATTTGACTGTTGCTCAAAAATTGACTCTAGTGTCTTCACATTATCATTGCAATGTTAAAGATCATCCATACCTATTTGGATCATTTTTCTGACACTCATATCTACATATAATATATATCTATTTCAGTTTACAGTAAATATTTTTGCCTTAGAATTATCTAATAAATAGTACATTTAAGTGAAGCTCAATCTCTGTAGAAATCACCTCAAAATCATACTTCTCAGTCCTAGTCCATACATAAGCCACTTTGGGGGGAAACCTGATGTGGCATTCATAAATTCTAGACCATGGGGAAATCAATATCCTGCAGTTTTCTGTTTTCTATGTGCTCTATTTTGATCACTGGCTCCTACTTTTCACAATAGAATTGGGGGTAAAAGTCGGCAGCTGATGAAAACATGATCTTTTCCATCAGTGCAGACAATGCTACTAGGGAGTATCAGGCATCTCTCAAACTGGCAAGAGAACACAAGAATACAACTTTGACTGATGCTGAACCTCCTCACAACTGTAGTTATGTTTGAGCCAAGTGTGCTGTTCCATTGCATGTAGGGTCCCTAAAGGTCAGAGCAGATTTGACGACATCTGTCAACAACCATGTAGTATTATTATTTTTGTATTATTTTTAATATGTTAAACACCTTTTATATTAACCAAAAGCTCTTTAACAGCCCAACATTTTGTTTTGCTTTTATCTCTTTATTTCCAGACGTTCTTCACTTTTGTGTGCAGATAAGAATTTCTGACCTTTACCACTCATTCTCCTTGACGGGATTATTTTTACATTTCTTATCAGGTGGGTCTTTTGTCAATGAGTCTGCTCTTTGTTACAAATGGTATTTTTGAAGTTTAAGAGAAATTTTTGCCAGTTATGGAATTCTACGTTGATGTTTGGTTTATTTCTCCTGCACTTAAAATATCCATTTTTCAATTGCTTGCATGACTCCTGAAGAAGAAAAAAAAAAGTAAGAAGTCACCTGTAATCACCTGTAATTCTTTTTAATCTAAAGGAAAGGTATGTCTCCTACTTCCATTTTGGTTTCTCTCAAATTTTTCTCTTTGTCTTTAGTTTTCTATGTTTTAAATATGATATCCCTAAGTATAGTTTGTATTTGTGTGTATGTGTGTGTGTGTGTGCCTTCTTCTGGTACTGATTGTCTAATGTTCCTAAATCTTTGTTTCATTCTGCTATCACTGAATAATTTTCACCTCAAATATGTCTTATATATTTTCTTTTTCTCATCTCAACTGATATTTTACTATGGTGAAAACTGTTAGAATCAGAACTTGATCCAATTTCCTTGTTTTTCATAGTCTTGCATGTTTTCCCCCAAAGACACTATAATATTGCTCATTTTTTAAAAATTGAGTTTTTCTTCTCTATCGGGTTTCCACCTTATCAGTTCTGGGTTCCACAGGTTTTACTAAACATGTTGCTTACAAAGAGGACCCCCCATCCCCACAAATAAAGCTGTGGGTGGAGCTTCCATAGTATATATATTTTTCCACTAGATGAGTATTGAGAAACTCTCTCTGAGTTAAAGCACATAGTGGCATTGTCTCGGAAGGCTCTCTCTGGTCACAGTGAATTTTTTCATAAAAGCAATTTTGCTCAAAACTCATTTTTTGTGATGGCTGACTTAAGCGAACAGCATGTGGTTATGACGTTTTGTTTGCTGCTTGAGAATAATGCTGCGGAAACCATTGTGATGTTGAACACAGCTTACAAGGACAGCATTACAGGAAAACTCAAGTGTATGAGTGGTTTTCTTGTTTCAAAAAATGTGCAATGTCAATTGATGACAAGTCTTGTTCTGGAGTTCCATCAACTTCCAAAAGAGACAAAAATTTTGACTGGCAGTGCATTTGGAGTTCATTCAACAGGCCAGACTTTTAATCAAGTTTTCTATTTAGAGGTTCTGAAAAGATTTTGTAACAATGTGCAATGAAAAAGGCCTGATTTGTGGCAGATGGGGGATTTGTTTTGCCACCATTACAATGTATGTGCTCACACAGCTATCTCCATGGGCCAGTTTTTGGTAAATAAACCAGTATGCCTCTCTTGTTCAATGCACCTGACCTCACTCTGTGAGATTTCTTTTTGTTTCCATGAATGCAGAGGGATGTGAAAAGACAGCGATTTGACTGCATAGAAAAGGTAAAGAACAACAAGGGAAGTGCTGTCAGCCATCCAAACAGATGAATTTAAAAACTGCTTCCAAGAATGTAATTGTAGATTTGACAAATGTATTAAGTGAAACGTAGAGTACTTTGAAGGTGATAAGGTTGTTTTGTTTAAAAAAAATTAATTAAATACATAGCTTTGAAAAAAATCAGTGTTGTGGTAGTTACATAATCTGTTGTCAATTTGAGACTTATGAGTGAAGGGGTGGAGTTTAGCCTGTCAATCAAGCCACAGCTTGATGACCTCATTCTGGAGGCACTAAGGAGATAAATAGCTCATTGGAGGAGAGACAGATGCGCAGTCCCTAGAGACACTCTTGTTGACAAGCTGCATGGAGACAAGCTGATGGAAGCCAGAGCCTCAGAGCTGGAGAAGCCACATGGAAACCCTTGCCAGCACTGAGATGCTTACACCACCATTGGATCCACAAGACTTTGCACCCACTGACCTGTGATTGTTCTGCATTCAGGATCATTGGATGTGTTTCATGAGTCAGAAGAAGACTATAGATTGGTATTAGACATATGGGCTAATATTGGACTTATGGACTTGATCTGGACTGGGCTGGGTTGTTTCCTAATATTCAATTTATCTTGTGTACAAAGCTCTTTCTTAGACACATATGGATGTGTCTATATATTTGTTTCTCTAGTCCACCCAGACTAACACATGTGGGGTTTTTTTGGTACCCGCTCATATATCATTTGAAATTGTCCAACTTTACTTGGATATTCTTCTTCTGGTATTATTTTAATAAGTTTTTTCATTGCTTATCACTCTAGAAAATGTCTTCTGACTTATGTTAAAATCATTGATTCTTTCCTCACTCGTGTTTTATCTATTGACTCTATCAATGATATTATTTCGGCTTTAGTTATTTTGATCTCTCACATTCCTTTTTGGTAATTTCTTAGAATATGAATCCTGCTGCTTAGAAAAACTACATGTTCTTATATACTGTCTACTTTTTAACACTACAGACTTTAACATATTAATCATGCCCACTTTTACATTCCTTGATAATTCTCACATATTTTTCATATTTAAGTCTGGTTTTGATTATAATTTTGTCTCTTCAGAATATTCTTCTGGTTGGTTGTTTTCTTTTTCCTGTAGCTTATTACTTGTTATTAAATCCTCGGCATGTGGTATTATTCGATAGGGACTAAATTAATAGATTATTAATATGAGAATTTATAATAATCTGGCTCAGCATTGGGAAGTATTAATGTTTGCTTTCTCTACAGGTGCTAAAGGATTAACATTTCTATAGTTTGTTTTTGTCCCCTTAATGGAATTTTGGCTTGCCTACGAATTCTTCCTGAGTCAAAGTCTTCATTTTACAGTTCTTTCAGGTCTAGTTTACTTTTATTAAACAAGAGTTCTGCTTGTGTAGTGCAAATGTTTTAGGGGAGGGAAATGTTCTATACATCTTTGATTAAATCTCAAAACTTAGTAGGACTCTGCCTCTGGGCAATGACCATTATGTTCCCAACAGTGTAGTATTTTCATCCCTTAGTTTGAAATGAAGGCTGGAAGGAGAGTATTGCTCTCCCCATCCCCCACTTACACAGGACTGCCATTCTATTTTAAATATGGAGAAAATTCTGGACATATTTTAGAATGACATTATCAGAAGAAGCTCTTGAATCCTTACTGTCACAGCCAGGTGAGGTCCTGGAGCTGAATCCATGAACGTTGAAGCCACACCTTAAGGCTGAGTCTTCTAGAAGTTTCCCACTCTCCCAATATTCCACTTCAAACTGGAGAAGTTCACCAAAATAACTATTTGAATATCTCTGCCAGAGTGTGAGAAACCCTAGTGGCATAGCAGAATATGCATTGAATTTCTAACCACAAGGTCAGAAGTGCAAGACCACCAGCCACTCTTAAAAAAAAAAAAAAAAGATCAAACATCCTACTGCCCAGAAATAGATTGTGTTACTACAACCTCAGAAATACTCAGGGGCAGTTATACTCTGCCCTATGCGCTTGTTATGATTTGGAATCAACTTCATGACAGTGATCTTGGAGCTTGGAGTCAGTGTGTTTCTCTAGTAGCTTCTTTCTTAGGTAAGCAAATCTTCGTTGTTACTCTAGAGTAATTACTGAATTTCAAAGCATAGTTTTCTGATGCATATCCAAAAATTGTTAACTTTTCTGTTTACATACCTTGTTGTGAGCCAATTCTGACCTATAAGGACAATGTTTGACTGGGTTATCTAAACAGCCAATCCTGTGACACTTGGGTGTATATGCATAATGAAACCATTTTGTTTCAAGAAATGACTCACACCTTTGTAGATGTAAGTTCTATCTAGTTCAAGTCTATCAGTCAGATACAAGCTGGAGGTTTTTCTTGACTCCTGTAGCTACAAGGGCTGTCCAACAGGATGAAGTAAGATGAAGCAGAAAAACCGGTCTGTTGGATGCACAGCTGAGTGGACCCAAGGTCAGCTGAATGAGTCAGTCTGCTTAATGGCTCCTGGGATTGGCAGGCATAGAAAAAGGAAACTGATGAACAAGATCCAGCAGGAAATGTGAGCTAGCTTTCACACAGTGTCAATCACACGACAGGTAAACCACACCCCAAATGTAAACTCCCTCAATTTTCACAAAACTGTGAACATAATGACTATCTATCCTAAATGAAATGGAATGAGTAAATATTGATATTCCAAGCATTAGTAAAATGAAATGAACTGGTTTGGGTCGTTTTGAATCAGAATGTCATAGGGTTTACTATGCTGGGAGTGGCAAATTCAAGAAGCACATTCAGCAACAAAAAAGGATGTTTCAAGATCCGTCTTAAAGTACAATGCTCTCTGTGATAGGATAGTATCTATTTACATATAAGGAAATCTAGTCAACATATTCAATCTGAAATTGATCAAACATGCAATCAAGATGCACTGGTAATTATTGGTTATTGGAATGCAAAATTTAGAAGCAAAGAGGAAGGACCAATAGTTGGAAAATATGGTTTGATGGTAGAAATGAAGCACGATAGAATGTTGTGCAAATAATGACTTCTCATAGTCTATACCTTTTTAAACAGCACAAAAAACAGCTATACACATGGACTTCTCCAAATGGAATATGCAGAAATCAAATTGACTACATCTGTGGAAAGAAATGCTTGGAGAAGCTCAATATCAGCAGTTAAAACTAAGCTGACTGTGAAACAGATCATCAGTTGCTATTTAACTTCAGGTTGAAGTCAAAGAAATAAAACAAGTTCAAAGGAGCCAAAATATGATTTTGAGTGAATTCCCCTGGATTTCAAGAACATCTCAAGAACAAATTTGATGCCCTGAACACTACTGACAGGAGACCACATTAAGAATATCATTCATGAAGAAAGCAAATGGCCAAAGGGCAGCTCAAGAAGACAAGGTAAA
>NW_022103908.1:28725704-28727715 GCF_000313985.2 Echinops telfairi | reverse complement strand
GAAAAATGAGGAGCTGATATCAAGGGCTCAAGTAGAAAGACAATACTTTGAAAATGATGATGGTAGCATATGTCCAAATGTGCTTGACACAATGCATGAATGTACAGATTGTGATAAGAGATGTAAGAGGCCCCCATAAAAGTACTTAATTTAAAAAAAATGAATGGTGCATTCATTTAAAAAAAAAATGAATGAGTATTTTCTATACTCAAAAGAGTATAGAAAATGTACATAGTAACCATACAAAAAAAAAAACAATCACTAACAGTCAATCATTTCAAGAGGTAGCATATTCCCAAGAACTTATAAACCAAATGAAGAAGTCCAAGTTCAACCAAAATCATTAGTAAAAACAAAGGCTCCAGGAAATGATGGAATACCAATTGAAATATTTTAATAGATAGATCTTGCTGAAAGCAAAGAATACCAGAAAGATGTTTACATTTGCTTTATTTATTATGTAAAGGCATTTGACTATGTGGAACTTAAAAAAATTTGGAAAGTCTTTGGAAAAAGAGAATTCCAGAAGGCTATATTAGCACATACAGAACTTTTACATGGATCAAGAGGCAGTTTGTCAACAGAGCAAAGGAAAACTGTGTGCTTTAAAATTAGGAAAGGTGTGTATTGGGATTGCATGATCACAGAATACTTATTCAATCTATATGCTGAGCAAATAATAATGAGAGAACCTGGCTAATATTAAGAAGTATGTGGCATGTAGATTGGAGGAAGGCTTATTAATGAATAATTCAACAACACCTAACAAGAACAATCTATCCTCATCTTCCCAAAACTGCTTGGTTGCTTTATAAAAGACCCCATCATGGGGCAAAAAAGTGAAACTTTCCTTGCTGAAAGTGAGGATGTCTTGAAGCATTTGCTAATGAAGGTCCAAGAGTGTGGTCTTCATTATGTATTGTGACTTAATATGAGTCATAAAACACCATGATAAAAGAAAACTGCAGATAAATTCATTATAAAAGGAGAGACGATGGAATTTATCAAGGATTTTGCCTTCCTTGAATCAACAATCAATGCACATGGAAGCAGGAAAGAGATCAAACAATGCATTGCATTGAGTAAACCGGGTTCACAAGGCCTCATTAAAATGTTGAAAGCAAAGATGTTACTTTGAGAACTAAAATGCACCTAACCCAAGCAAGATGTTTTCAATTGCTTCCTATGCATGTGAAAGTTGGACACCGAATAAAGGAGACTGAACAAGAATCTGCATTTGAATTATGGTGCTGGTGAAGAATAATGAAAGTACCACACACTGTCGAAAGAGCAAACAAAGCTGTCTGGGAGAAAGTACTGCCAGAATGCTTCTTAGAAGCAAGGACTTTGTCTCATGTACCTTGGACATGTTATCAGAAGAGACAATCCCCAGAGAAGGATGTCATGCTTGGTAAAGAAGCAGAGCATTGAAAAAGAGAAGGTCCTGGACAAGGTGAATTTACAGAGCAGGGACAACAATGGGCTCCAGCATAAGCACAATGCTGAGGCTGGTGCAGGACTGGGTGCTTTCTTCTGTTGTACATACAGGATTGTCATGAGTCAGAGACAATCTGAGGGCACCTACCAACAACAATGTATCCCATTCTCCCCCAAACTGCTTGGTTACTTACTTCATAGATGACCCCATCATGGAAGTGGTTATCTTCCAGGTTAAATCATATTATGAGGGAATTCTAGCCCACCCAGATTGACAAAGTGCCTTACTATCACAATAAGTCAACATGATGTTTGGAGTCTGTAATTCCTAAGGAGAACAGGCAGCCCAATATTTCTCCTGCAAAGCAGTTTGCTAGGCTTGAACCACCAACATTACAGTTAGTATTCTTGTACCTAACCGAAAGAACTGCCAACTTTTCTTTGTTTCATGGGTAAGAATGCCAAATTAAAAACTCTTTAAATGATGGAGATGAAACCAGACTGGATTGGAGTTGAAAGGGTGAAACTGAATATGCCTTTTAGGAAAAATGTCTTGGGATAGTCTTATAATTTT
>NW_022103908.1:28694452-28725558 GCF_000313985.2 Echinops telfairi | reverse complement strand
AAAAAAGCATTGAAGATGAATATATACATTTTATTGGATCTTCCTAAATTACTCTGTTAATTCTGCCTTTCATTGGATAAAATGCAGGTTCTTCAAGGAGTAAAAGGAAAAAACAAATTTCATGGAGAGTGGGGAATTCATGCTCCCAGGCAGATGGCAGAATCCAGATGATCATTCCTAATTACCTAAGGACAAGTTTTATTTTGTGTAATGAATTACTGGAAACATAGTTATTTTATTATCTTAAACAAGATTGCCTCCCCATCAATATCCTTACAACTAATACATATGTTGTTTGTGACTTTCATATATTAAAGGCAATGAGAGAAGGATAAATGGGATAGATGATAAAAAAATAAAAAGTTCCGAAAATTAAACATTGCTGGACATAAGTCTCTGGATCTCATTAAAGTTTAATATATTATAGAGAAAGCATTTGAAGTACTCAAATTTGACAGTTTTATGTCTATTGGACAAATATTTATCATGCATTCAATTTACATTCATCAGGTATATGATGCCCATTATTTTAACAAATGCACACTCAGATAATACAAAGCATTCAATTATAAACACTGATGTGAAAATAAGCACAAAAGTAATGATATGAAAATTACTCGGGAGGAAAATTAATATGGATAACTACTGAAGGAGATAAGTTATGGACAGGGAGATGTTTAAGCATCAGCTTGACTATTACAGGAAAATGTTCTCCAGTTTTCTGTAGCAAGAAACAGTCAGGAATGTACCTGAGTGAAAAAGGTATTTATGAGTGAAAAAGGTATTATTATTTATGCCTTGCATCCAATACACAAAAAATACCTTATCAAACTGTATAGAGAACATATATAACTGATAAACTGAAAAGTATCATGAAACTGTCGCTAACATCCATCATTACTTGAGGCTCCCCCTACTCGAAACATTGATTACATAAACACTAATTTTCCTTTCGTTAATTGTTTCCTATTCATTAATTGTGATTTGGTGATGTCATAGTGAATCTATGCTCTACAGAGGGAAACACTGCTCGGCCCTGCACTCTCCTCACAATTGTTCCCGTGCTTGAACATACTCTCATATTGTCTGTCCATCTCGTCTTGTTCGCTGAGCATGAAATCCTTCTCCAAGGAATGACCTCTCCTGATAACCCCCCAAAATATGTCAGACAAAGTCTCACCATCCTCCTTTCCAAGGAGCACTCTTGATGTCCTTCTTCTAAGACAAATGTGTTAGTTTTTTTTGGAAGTCCATGGTACTTTCATTATTCTTCCCAGCACCGTAATTCGTATGCACTGAGTCTTCTTCAGTCCTTTACCATTTATCCTTTTCCAACTCTCCTATGCGCATGAGGGTATAGAGCATGTCCTGGCTTGAGTCAGGCATACCTTACCTCAAAGTAACATCCCAGCTCTGGACCACGTTAAAGATCATGTGCGGGAAAGTTGTCCAATGCAATACACCTTTTATTTGTTGGCTGCTTCCATGAGTGTTAATTGTGGATGTAAGCGAAGTGAAATCCTTGACAACTTCAATCTTTTCTCTGGTTATCATGTTATCTATTGGTTTAGTTGTGAGAATTTTGATTTTTTTTAACATTGAGTTACAATCCACACTGAATGCTGAAAGGGCTTCAAGCCCTCCTCCCTTTCATCAAGCAAAGTTGTATGATTACATATTGCAGTTAATAAACCTCCCTCCAGTACTAATGTCCCGTTATTCTTCATATATCCTAGCTGCTGTCCAGCATATGAAAACTGATATTTTATCTATATTTGTTATTAGTATTTTTTTCTATCACTCATTTTCTGTTCAGTTGTTTGTTTTTGCTTGCATATTTTAATTGTTTTGGAGAACTGTAATTCTTTAGTTGTTTATGATCCCTATTAGTTTTATGTATAGAAGCATCTTGCTAATTGACTCGCAAATATTTATCTATATTTCATTCTAATTGATTAGTAACTTGTTAGCATTAAGTTCTAATTTTCAGTGTTATTTTTGGAGTGCCATTGTATGATAATTTTTTTCAATTTCTATTTACTTGACAAAAATTAGCATGTAAATATTCTTTTTTATTAATTTATGATGCTGTTCATAGTATTTATTGAATTACTTCTCAGAATCAAATTTTAAGACAACTATTTTCATAAATCAGTGTATTACTGAAACAGACTATCATCATCTGTTTCTGTGTAATCATTTGCCATCTCCATTTTTTTAAAATCATTTTATTGGGGCTCATGCAACTCTTATCACAATCCATGCATCCTTCCATTGTGTTAAGCACATTTGTACATTTGTTGCCATCATCATTCTCAAAACCTTTGCTTTCTACTTGAGCCCTTAATATCAGCTCCTCATTTTCCCCCTCCCTCCCCACTTCCCTCTCCCTCATGAACCCTTGATAATTTATAAATTATTATTTTGTCATATCTTTCACTGTCCGATGTCTCCCTTCACCCACTTTTCTGTTGTCCATCCCCCAGGGAGGAGGTTATGTGTAGATTCTTGCCATCTCCCTGTGATCTCTTCCAGCTTTTGTCTTGACTTTTTTCCCTCCCTGACTTTCATGCTTTGATGCGTGCATTCATTTAATTATTTTTGAGCAGCGAGTTCATATCAGACCCTGTGTGAGATTCTAGAAATATATAGGTGAAGATTTTTTTAGAACCAGAGCCATGAAATGCACAATATAGAAGTAGAATTCTCACAGCCTCTCACAAGTTTATTTAAAACATTGATACCTGAATTATTTGGCTTTCACAAATATTTGAAACTTTTTTCCTTACTAAACCAAATCTAACCAGTTGATGTGGGGTAGATTTCAACTCACAGTGACCCAATACATGTTAAAGAGAAGTATGTTCATCGGTTTTTCATGACCTGTTTGTCAGAGGCAGCATTTTCTATGTTTCTTATAGGGAACCTCTGAGTAGCATCGAATTACCAATCTATTAGTCCATAGCCAAGTAACCATGAGCCACCCAGGGATTCCTTATTTTGTCCCAGGGATTTCTTATTACTCACTATGTATTTATACTTCACCATTATTTATAGTGGTGAGCACGACATCAACATGTTTAAAAATATAAAACTTTAATTATCTTATATTTCCTTCAAGTCAACTAAATATACCTTTCGGCTGCTTTGTCTTTCTCAAACAGAAAAATGATCTGACTTGGTCAAGCAAATGACATATCAGACATATGCATGAACATTGTAATTTGGATCAATCGCTCCATAAAATAAATTAGTGACTCTTAATTTATAGAAAAATTATATATTTCATTATAATTCAAGGCTATATTATGTTGTTTTATTTTATAATTTACTTTCATATTTCTGCTATGTTACCCATTCTGGTTTCTTACCTGCATTACTGAAAAATAATCTAACTAAAAAACTTAACTATCTCCAAATCTGTCTAGCATCTCCTAAATCTCAAGAACATAAATATCATAAATTCATCTCATTTAGTGAAAGAAAATAGTAATCTATTGTCCCATTTTGGGCAAATATTTGGTATTTATACATATTGAC
Source organism: Echinops telfairi (assembly GCF_000313985.2). Classification (NCBI taxonomy): domain Eukaryota; kingdom Metazoa; phylum Chordata; class Mammalia; order Afrosoricida; family Tenrecidae; genus Echinops; species Echinops telfairi. The sequence goes on along the minus strand of NW_022103908.1, from coordinate 28,722,018 downwards.
TTTGAATTTTCCCTTTTTGATTTTTACTGCTTTGAAAAAGTCATTAACACAGCCTTGAGATCCTCAAGAAATTTTAACAGATCAGTGAGGTTAAAATATATCTATCAAAATAATACGTTAGCTACTATTTTCATTTTGCTGGTATTTACAATACTAATACAAAAGAAATGTGTTTAATTGTTTGCCCTTGGCATAATTCAAGCCAGTGCTGCCAAACTATACAACTACACATTCTGTTCCATTACATTTTAAATGTTACAATTTCAGAATTGTTTTATATTTTTGATGAAGAATAATATATTGATTGTATCCATGTTTGACCTTGGAATGCACCAATTTTCATTATTCTATGTAAGAAATTGGGAATTAAACACACATATGTACTGTGTACCATATGATATTCATCTTGAGTCACATGGATGATTTTTTTTTTTTTGCATTCTGAGCTGAACGAGCTGCTTTTTCATTGGGCATCATTTTATTTGAAAGAGCAATAGGAAGAAAAGTCACTATCATTTGGACTTTGGTATTTCTCAAACATTTTCTCAAAGATAGACAAAATAGCAAACGATTTCAAGAAAAATAATGACCACATCTAATGTCAATATTAAAATGTGAGCTATCAAGCAAAAATTCTATTTCGGAAAACTTATCTATATCATAGCTTCTAATTGCTTATAGAGCCCTTAGAAGGTGTGTTAGTCTGGGTAGACTAGAGAAACAAATCCATGAACACACATATATGTATAAGAAAGAGATTTATATACAAGAGGAATTGAACATTGAGAAAGCATCCCAACGTAGTCCAGATCAAGTCCATAAGTCTGATGATACTAGCCATATATCTGATACCAATCTATAAAGTCCTCTTCAGACTCATGAAACATATGCAATGATGCTGAATGCAGGACGATCACGGGCCAGTGGTGCTGGCTAAGAATATTGAAAGCACCTTGGACTGCCAAAACAACAAACAAATCTATCATGGAATAAGTGCAGTACAATGCTCTTTAGAAGTAAGAAAGGCAGGACTGTGTCTCGTGTACTTTGGACATATATCAGGAGAGAGCAGTCCCTGGAAAGGACTTCGTGTCTGGTAAAGTGGGACAGTGGCAGAAAGGAACGCCCTCGGCACTGGGTCTTGATGCCACAATGGACTCAAAATTAAGCTCCATTGTGAGGACAGAGGAGAGGTTGGTAGTGTTTCTTTCTGCTGTACACAGGTCACTAGTAATTGGATGCAATGAGACAGTGCCTAACAACAAGAACAGCAAAGTACATGCTACATTTCTGAACTTAAAATGTTCCCAATGACTTCATACATAAGTAAGAAACAAAAATTAATGACAGCTAATTTTGTGATGGCCTGGAATTTCTTAAAATGGCTCTTCTGCCCAAGTTTCTGCATATTGATTATATTCCTCACTCTACCATTGAGTCAATTCTGGCTCATCGTGACCCTACAGGACAGAGTAGAACTGCCCCTGAGTTTCTGAGACTGTGAATCTTTATGTGGAATGCAAAGCCCCGTCTCTCTCCACCGGAGGGGCTGACATTTCAAACTGTTGACCCTGTGGTTAGCAGTCCAGCACATAAGCACGATGCCGCCAGGGCTCCTCACGTCTCTGTCTATATCACCAAAGGATTGATGGATGCTGTGCAAGTAGGCTGTGGGGAACACGAATAAGAAGAAATTGGTTAGATTTTCATTACGTCCCCGCCATCACCACCACCACCACTACTAAACTCTAAGGAAGAATCATCTTTGAAGTAGGAGGAAGAGAAAAATACCAGAGGGGACCTTTCGAAGAGCAGATTTCAGATTGCTTTCTGAAGTGGCGGAAACAGAGACAGCAAAGACGATGGCACAAAGACTCAGAGGAGCAGCTTTGAGACTGTCGGGTACCTTTTCCTCATCTGGTCCAAGACCACGGGCTGACTTACTGACCCACAGAGGCCAAGCCTCGGGATCAGAAGGTGTTGAGAGGCTGAGGATTAGAGAGAACCTTGGCTGCTGGCTGAGGAGAGGTGTTACTGTGGGTCAGTGACTGTACCCTTACTGTTTCCTGAGCTAGACTTGTAGGAGCCTATTAACTCTCCTAATAGACCCCTAAATTGTGAGTTCTGTGAGGTGATTGCAGCAAATTATTGAACCCAACAAAGCAGTAGAGTGTAATGGGAAGAATGGTTGGTGTCAGAGTAAATAAACAGGCATGGAGTGGAGAGGCATGTCTAACTCCTGCTTCTTGACAAAAGAGAAGCTAGAGAAATTAGATATGGCCCACACTCCAGGCTGTTCCCAGCAAATGTTTTAGTATAGCTTCAAGATATAAAGATAAAATCTATATTAATATGGTGTGACATTAGTCAAAAAACTTCTTAATAATGAATACTCTTGTTAAAATTGCATAATACTCTTAAACTTAAAATTCTATAATGCCTAATAGTAAAAAGAATACTCTTGTTATAATTGTATAATAAATATATAATGCATATATCTGTTATCTCTTGGCTTCCAAATCCTAAACTAAAGCAAAAAAAAAAAAGTTTTCAGGAATTTTATTGTAATTAATACTTCACTATGCACCAAAAAACTCAACTCTAGTTTTGTTTCTCTCTCTCTCTCTCTCTCTTTCACAGGGACCCTATAGGACAGGACAGAATGCCCCTGTGGGTTTCTGAGATGGTTAGCACTGTATAAGAGTAAGCATACTTATTTTTTACCCACAAAACTAATGGTGGATTGGAACTGCTAACTTTGTAAATAGGAGCACCACGAATAGTCCACTAGGCCACTAGGGCTCTTGGTGGGGTATCAAATGTCCTATTGCTGTATGAATCACTAAATCTTCTCAGTTTGACTAAAAAGTATATCACAAAACAACAGAGTAAACCACACTGTAGAATTTGGCAAGACATCAAACAGTATTTCAATATTTTAAGATTTTACTTACATATTATAATCAAATTAGTCAATATTGCCTCTTTTTCTTTCGGTTAATAAAATATCAAATTATTTCACAACTGAACAACCTAGCATGTAAGTTCGTATAACTGATAAGAGCATAAAACCATCTACCATGTATGATGCCACATATGAGAGTAACATGTAAATCCTGATAGCATCACCTTCCCAAACCCTTTTAAAATCCTTCCTGAGATATCGTTCACAAATTATTCTTCACCTAAAATGTACAAGTCATTGGTTTTAGGGTATTCAAGATTTTTAAAACTACTACAAAATATATTTAAAATTATTTTCAGAAATTCCAAAACTCACCTTGAATTCAGACATAATTCACTTCCCACTTCGCTATCTTCCACTCATCTCTGACCCAGCTCCAGTTGGCAACCAATTCTATCTCTATTTTCACAGATTTGCCTCTTACAAACATTTTGCTTAAAAGGAATCAGACAATACATGGTCTATTGTGCTGAACTTCTTTTGAGTGTGATATTTGTGTTTTATCTGCCATTGAACTGGTTCCAACTCACAGTGATCCTGTGCGCACAGAACAAAATCCAGCCCAGTCTTGCTATGTTTAAACTTATTGCGGCAGCCATTGTGTCAGTCCATCTCATTGAAATTCTCTCTTTGTCACTGGCAAACTTCTTTACCAAGGATGATATCTGTGAGAGTTAATGTTGTACATGAACTTAGATGATTCTCAATGGTTGAGCAATTATAGTGCAGTCATATTCCATATATGATATATTTAATATAATACAATCACTTCTATGATGCGCTATGCTATGAGCAGCTGATCAATTGGAAATGAGTTTCCTTGAGAGAGTGACCTACTTCCAGTAAAATTATATATACAAATTATATATCTATATATATATGAATATATTCTACATATTTATTTATACAAATTATGTGAAAGTTTTATAATTTATATTATAAATTGTATAATACATATATGTGTGTGCCTGTATGGATGGATAGATGGATGAATGGACCAGGGCCCTGAATCAAGCTAGTTATCATCTGACCTCTGGTTCTTTGATGTTGAGCCTGTAATACTGCCTGTCAATCATGGAATTAGTTAGCCCCTGAAATCTATCAGTCAGATGACTGCCATTGTACCAGTAGACCTTGGATCCATTCACCACCACAGATAGAAGCCTCTTACCTGATTGACTGATTTTTGATTCCTCTGTCTCTGTAGCTCCAAGAGTCAGGAGCAACCTCCAATATAACATCTGACTGTTACCAGATTCTACAACCTTGTAAGCCATTTTCATGAGTTAATTATTTATCATGTATATATATATATACATGTGTATATATATATATATATATATTTGTGATTTATATGCAGATACATATCAATCAGTAGTTTGCTTCTCTTGAAATCCAGCCGAAGAAAACGTCCTTCTCCTGTAATTGATGTCTCTTGATAACATATTCAAAGTAAATAAAAGGAAGTCTCTTCATCCTTAATTCTAAAGAACAATCTGGCTTTAAATCGTCCAACCCAGATTTATTCATTCGCTACCAGTGCACGGCATATATGTAGCAACACTCTTTACAACACCGTATTTCCACTGCAGCAATCCTTCTTTGGTCTCTTCTTCCTTGTTTACTGTCCAGTTTTCATATCCATGTGGGGCAATTGAAAATAATATAATTTGAGCCAGGCCCCTCTCAGCATTCAAAGTGAGATTTTTGTGCTTAACACTTTAAAGAAGTCTTTCACAGAAGACATAACCAATGCAATATGTCCCTGGATTTTGTACTACTGATTCCATGGACAATTACTGTGGATATAAGTGGAATAAAAGCATTAATAATACCAATCTTTTTTTCTGTTTTTCACGATGTTGTTTTTTGGTCAGGTTGTAAACATTTTTGTTCCCATTATTGTGAGGCATAATCTAATGAAGACCACAATCTTTTATCATCATTAGTACATGCTTTAAATCCTCTTCACTTTAGCAAGTAAAATTGTATCCTTTGCATATCATGTTGTTAATGTATCTTCCTCTAATCCTGATGTGGAGTTCTCTTTAATCCAATTTAGTCCACTTTCTCCTGTTACTTGCTCAGCATATAGTTTAAATATAGTAAAAGGAAACAATTCTGAAACATAACATTCCTAATTTTACATCAAATGGTACTTCCTTGTTCTTTTTTAATGTCTCTTGGTCTGTGTGAAAGTTCCACATGACATAATTTGGTGTTCTGAAGTTCTCTTTCTCTATCCGAAATGTGTTAACGTCCACACAGCCAGTGTCCTTTGTAGAGCGCAGTGTTTCTCGAAGTGGGCTCTATTGCTTCCTAGGAGTTGAAAGATCCAGGGGCTTCCCGAAACAGATGTCTACATTTTATCCCACATGGTGGGCTGTAGTACAAAAAGTTTTTAATCATCATGGGGGTGTTGAATAAGTTTTCTTCTGACAGAAGGAATTAAGCCAAATAATTTTGGGAAACTACCATGTAGTCAATCAAACAAGTATATTATCTTTCTGGAACTCTCTTCTTTCAGCCAGGATCCATCAGATATCAGCAATGATATCCCACATTGTCTTCCATTTCTGGCATGAATTCTGACATTTCCCTTGCAATGTGCTGCAACAGCCATTTTTAAATTACTTTTAGCAAACTTTGTGATTAGCGACATCATCCAAAATTTTCACATATCCTCTGAAATTGGCACCATGTATCTGAAAAGGGAAAAAATATGGATCTTTTCTGTTGACTGGTAGCTCTCTTCCAAATTTCTTGACAAAGAAGAGTGAGCATGTCTAGCAAGGCATCCATTTGTTGAAACATTTCAATTGATATTCTTTCCATTTCACAAGATTTGCTATTTACCAATGAATTCACTACGGATTGAACTTATTTCAATACCATCAGTTTTAATCGTGTGCTAACTCCTGAAACATCTGACATTGATGAATTATTTTGGCACAGTTATTCTGTATAGTCCTTCCATCTTATTTTTCAATAGGTTGCCAATAGAATAGTTTGATATTAAAACTTAAGGCTTAATTTTTTTTCTTCATTGTTTTCAGTTTGGTAAATACAAAGTGTGTCCTTTATTATTTGTTTTCTAACAGAAAGTCATTGCATATTTCATAGTAATAACTATTTTCAAAAAAACCCAAAGTTTCAAAGTGTATCAACATTCTAGAATATTTTTATTCCATCCATTTTCATTGGAAAATATTTCATATTATCAATTTATCAATTTAGTTATCCATTCTTTATTTCATAGACATGTACCATATATACTTGAGTATAAGCCAACCTGAATATCAGCCGAGGCAACCACAAAAACTGCATTTTACCACAAAAATTGCATTAAAAATGTGCTAAAAAGCTTGGCTTATGCACGAATATATACAGTAAGCTTTTTTAACTTTTGACCAAATTGAATAATAACAATCGTATATAGGATTTTTGGTGACGTGTTTTCTTTTCTATTGCATGATTACCTGTAATTGGAAATATTGGGTAATACAAATTGCTACATAGTCAAATACAATTATATAAAGATATTATTATTCATGTTCTGCAAAAACCCATTTGTTAGTCAGGTGTACTGAGGTGGCTTGCCTTTTGTCTAATACCAGAAGCTATGACATACGTATTTCAAATGTCAGGGGTGACACACAATGGACATATTTCAGTAGACTTTCCAGACTAAGACAAACGAGGAAAAAGACCTGGTAATCTACTTCTGCAAAAGCTGGCTAACAAAAATCGAACGAAGAGCAGGAGGACATGGTCTAACATAATGCTTGAAGATGAGCCCTTCAGGTTGGAAAGTATTAAATTTATAACAGGGAACTTGCTACTTCCTCAAAGTAGAGTCAGCACTCATGATGTGAGCAGAGTCGTTTTACAGCCCTCATCTGTTGACATAGCATAACTCAAATGATAAAAAGATACATTGATAATTGGAACACAGTGTGTACAAAATATGAGATTAGAAAATTGAAAATTGTCAAAAAGGAAATAAAGTGGTTGAATATCAGTGTTCTAGGTGTCTGTGAATGGAAATAGATTGTTACTGGCCACTTTGAATCAAACAACCATATGCTCTAATAAGACCAAGAAAACAAATGGTGCCACATTCATTGTAAAAGCACTTTTTCAAGATTTATTCTGAAATGTCGCTGTGATCGGATAATATCCATACACTGCAGGGAAAGCCAGTTAATACAACCACCAATGTCAAAGATAAAGACATTAAGTACTTTCACCAATTTCTGAATTCTAAATAGATAAATATTAAATCAAGATGCATTCATAATTACTGGTGATTTGAATGCAAGAAGCATAGAAGAAGAATCAGTGTCTGTAAATTAAAGTCTTAGTGATTAAAAAAATGGGGCATCAGGTTTGGAGGAAGGCTTATTAACATCCTGCTATATGCAGATGACACAACCTTACTTGCTGAAAATGAGGAGGACTTGAAGCACTTGCTGATGAAGATCAAGGACCAAGGTGTGCCTGGTCCAAGCCATGGTATTTTCAATTGCCTCATAAGTATACAAAAATTACATCATTGAATAAAAAAGACCGATGAAGAATTGATGGATTTGAATTGAGGTGTGGAGCAGAATATTGAAAATACCATGGACTACTGAAAAAATAAACTTATCTGTCATGGAAGAAGTACAGGCAGAGTCCTCCTTAGAAGCAAGAATGAGAAGACTTTGTCTTAAATATGTTGGACATATTGTCAGGAGAGACTAGTCCCTGGAAAAGGGCAACATGCTGGGTAAAGTGGAGGGGCATCGCACAAGAGGAAAGCCCTCTAGGAGATGGATTAACACAGTGACTGCAACAATGGGCTCAGGCATAAGAACAATTGTGAGGATGGCCCAGGACGGGGCAGTGTTTCCTTTGGTTGTGTATAGGATCACTGAGTCAGCACCGATGCAAGGGTACCTAACAATGACTTTTTCATCAAAATATCTTTTGTCAACAACACAAATGACATGGATTTCTCCAGATAGGATGCACAGAAATCAAACTGACCATTTATATTTAAAAAGGTGATGCTGGAATAATTGCTCAATATCAGTAGTTAAAACCAGGAACCTGCTGTGGAACAGACCACCATGTGCTCAAATATAAGTTCAGGTTGAAGCTGAAGAAAATGAAAACAACTCCATGAGAGCCAAAATACGACCTTGAGTCTATCCCACCTCATTTTCAAGAACATCTTCAGATCAGATTTGAAATTGAACACCTATGACAGAAGCCCTGATGAGTTTTAAGATGACATCAACAACACCCTATAAGAAGCAGCAAAAAAAATTACATTAAAAATATGAGAAAGAAAAGATCAAAGTGTCTGTCAGAAGAGACTCTGAAACTTATTCTCCATTGTAGAGTAACTCAGACAAGTGGAAGAAATGGTGAGGTCAGCGATGAACAGAACGTTTCAGTGGGCAGCTCGAGCACAAAGTAAAATATAATGACATCTGTCAAGATCTGGTGTTCAAAAAACAAAAAAGGAAGTGCGACTCAAAACATTTTAGTCTGAAAGAACGAAAGAAAAAAAATCAAGTCTCAAGTTCCCATAGTAAAGATCCTATGAGCAAAATAGTGAGTGGTGCAGGAAGCATCAAAAGAATGTGGAAAGAATACACAGAGTCACATTAACCATTTCAAAGGTAGCATATGTGCAAGAATTGATGGTACTCAAGGAAGAAGTTCAAGCTGCACTGAAAGCATTAACCAAAAACAAGGCTCCACTAATTGAAGGACCATCAATTGAAATGTTTCAACAAGTTGATGAGGCACTGAAGCACCCACTCCTCTAGGCCAAGACATGTGGAAGACGTGATTTGGCCAACTGCTTGGAAGACATTCTATTTGACCCATTCCAAAGAAAATTGACCCAACAGAATTATCGTATTATAGAACTATACTACTAATATCACATACAACAAAAAACTTATTGAAAATCTTCTAACAGTCCAAGGAGCTGCCAGAGGTTCAGGCCATTTTCAGATGAGGGCCTGGGGCAGGGGACAACATTTCTCATGTCAGATGGAGCTTGGCTGGTAGCAGAGAATATCAGAAAGATGTTTACTTGTGTTGTGTTGACTATGCCAAGCCATTCAATTGCTGTGTGAATAGTAACAAACTACAAATAGCCTGAGAACAGTGAATTCCCGAAAACTTAATTTTGTTCATTTGGTAATTGCACAGCTGTGCAAACAGATTAAGGATTACAGCATGGTTTAAAATCAGGGTAGGTGTGTGTCACGGTTGTATCCTTTCACTATCCTTATTCAGTCTGTATGCTGAGAAAATTATCAGAGAAACTGACTTATCTGAAGAAGACTGCAGTACCAGAATTGGAGGAAGACTTATGAACAGCCTGTGATATGCACATAGCACATCACTTGCTGAAAGTGAGGCAGTCTTACAGTACTTAATGGCCTTTTATTTGGATGATAAACTCAATGTAAAGAAAACCAAAATCCTTACAACTGGACAAAAAGGTAACATTGTGATTACTGGGAAAATATTTAAGTTGTCATTGATTTTATCTTGCTGGGATCCAAACGTAATGCTCATGGAAGCAGTGAGCCAGATGTGGTGCATTAAATCTGCTGGTAAATCTGCTGCACAAGACCTCATTGAAGTGTCAAAAAGCACGGCTGTTACTTTGATGAGTAAGATGTGCCTGATCCAAGCCATGACATTTTCCATCACTTTCTATGCATATGTAAATTAAACATTGAACAAGGAAGATCGAAGAAGTGTCCGTGTATTTGAATTATAGTGCTGACAGGAATCTTGAAAGTGCCATGGCCTGACAGAGAACAAACAGATCTGTCCTGGAAGAAGAACAGCCAGAGTGCTCCTCAGAAGCAAGGACGGTGAGACTTCACCTCACGCACTCTGGACGCGTGGCAGAACAGACCGTCCCCGGAGAAGGGCGCCGTGTTTGTGAAAGCAGAGCAGAAGCACAGAGGAGGAAGGAAGGCCCTTGACCTGATGGACTGACACAGCGGCTGCAATACTTGGCTCAAACATAAGAACAATTGTGTGAATGGTGTGGCATTGAGGTGTGTTTCTCAGGGCCACTGTGAGTCAGAGCAGACTTGACGGCACCTAACAACAACGCATTCACATCAAGAAAGTAAAAAAAAAAATCTTGAAAAAAATTATCAAGCACTAATGGTAACAATATCAGAAAATTTTGTGACATACATCGAATGGTAATTTTAAAAAAATGTTTGGACCAAATTTGCCGAACAAAATACTGTGGCAGGTTGTGTTCATTATTTTTAAATTTGCAACCAAAAACTAAAATAAGCAAGAATATAGATCAGAAGATGAGTAGACTATTTAACCTAAAATATTCAACATTTACATTTGTTTTATAAGCAAACAAGCAATAAGTGTCATGTTAGTATCTAAGTCTAACTTTCTTTCTTTTTTTTTTTTTGGTTTGTTTATATTGTATTTCAGTCTTTCCATCTGGGCAGTTCATAGGCCAGTATCACCATGCTTTCAAAAACTAATCAGTATGATTTTCAACAAAAATGTCATATAATTAAACTTCACATTTATATTTTTACAGTTTACCTTACACATTATTTAAGTACAACATTAAAACAAGTTCAGATATACAAACTTAATTTCTTAATAATATTTAAATGTTCAGATATTTTTAGTAACACCCTCATGTTTTAATGACTATGTTAAATTAAAAGAAGCTTATCTGACACAACTTGGAAGTTTTTCCTCATCTTATAAATCAAAATAGCACACATAATTATAGTTATCCTTTAGGAACAGGAAAAAAAAAGACATTGGCAAGTTCAAAAAGGGTGTTAGACACATGGGAGTTCCATCTGCTATATGTTCCACTTTTAAAATGGGAAATATCATAGTAAATTCAGGAAGCCACAGTCAAGGTTTAAGGTCAATATGTCTCAGCTGGCTCTGTAGCAAATAGGGTCCTTTATCATGGCAAATGTTGGGTCCAACCACCCTCCTCCTGCTCCCCATGTGGTATCTGCTTTCTAGCTGGCTACTATTTTTCATATATATATATATGAAAAATAGTAGGCTATATATATATAACTTGAAAAATAATAGCCAGCTAGAAAGCAGATACCACATGGGGAAATAAAGTATTCATATTTCAAGATGTCTCTGTGTAATACAAAGGCATTAACTACAACGGTTCCAAATTAATGTCTGGCTTGTCAGCACTCAGTATTTCAGATAGCACTGCACAGCGATTCTCAAGAACTTGTAGGAGCTTCTGCACATCTGAACTAACTTTTAGAAATAGAGATACGAATACAAATTGATCTCTATTAGAAATAGAAACACAAAAAAAGAAATAGAAATACAAACTAAGAAATTAGATAGACGATGATAATGAAGATTGACAGATACTTCACGAGATAATTGACGGTCCCTGGGTGACATCAAGTTAGGCACTTGACTACAAGTCAAGAGTTTAGTAGTGAGAACCCTCAGAGTGACCGCGCAAGGCAGGGCGGAAGACGTGTTTCTGAACAGCCTTGACGAGCTAGGGAGCAGTTTTTCTCTGCACGAAGAGTGGCTTTGTGATTTGGGTTTTTTGAGGCATCACAAGAGCTGTCCTATAAGAATTTCGTTGGCTGACCTTACCCATTCATGCTCCATCTGGCCCTTTTACACTGGTTTGGGTTCACAAAATTGAAAGACTATTTAAAGGAACACAATTTAAGCCCATTGAGGATGCCCAAACTGCTGTTTTGATATGGTATATATTGAAGAACACAGAATTTTTCAGGTCTGGGTTACAGAATAGAAATATTGTCTTTAGCATTTTATAGACCCAAAATCATCTCATGAATTTTATATATTTTATGAGAGCCAATTCTATTGTTAATTACTGAGATAAAAAGCTTTTCTTAATCTTTCCAGTTTTTGACTTAAGTCTTGAATGAATGGGCAATTGTATAGCTGTGAAGGAATCACGTGTCTTGGCGCTACTCTCTTGGCCCTTTTCTCACGAGCATAGTTTTCAATTTTCTTAAAACTTTTTTGCTAATAGAATCCCATGAGTATCATGTTCTTTGATACAATTTCAAGATGAGCTCTTTGGAATTCCCAAAACTAATCACAATAATCTTCTGAGCTGACCTTTGGCCTTGAATTTAATTGCCCCAGCAGATCTCCACGGAAGCCGATTTTGATCAGCACACTATTTGAAAGGCGCCCTAGACTGAGACCAGTTATTACTGTGAGGACTTGTTTTCAGTCAGCAACTCGTATCACAGAGATGTTTAAACACATTCTGTTTGGAATAAAGTCATGTATTTACGAACACAAACCCTAGGAGCAAAACTTTTTGACTTACCCCTCCAACTACCCTTTGTTTCAATAGTTCTGTTCCTGTCATATTCTCTACAACATGCCAGCTTATGTGCATCAGGATACAGCTACAGAAAGATTTTGGTGCATTACTTATATAACTAAATATCAACAATAATTCATTGAAAAGTAGAGCTGATAAACAGATTATGATATATTTATATAATGGCTTAGTATGTAGTTTAGAAAATTTTTAAAAACTAGTTTTATGTAAAAACCTGGATAAAACAAAAGTATAATACTGAATAAAAGAAAGTGTGCTTTATATGTATGTATATGTACATATATAATGCTGGAAAACAGGTATAACTAAATTAACTACATAGGAATTAATACTTAGAAGGTGATATTATTTTTTAGGTGCAACAATGGTTATGATAACCAAAAAAATCAATGTTTTGATTCTGTTTCAAACCATCAAATTAATATACTCAATTTTAGAATATTTTAGAAAATTTGAACATTAATCAAATGGCATTAAAGAGATAGTTGTGCTCCATGCGTTTCACATTAGTCCTTCACATTTAAGTTCTATGTATGAGGTTTGCTTTAAAATACTCCAGGAAAAAAGAGACAGAGAGGGATAACGAATTAGTCAAAGAAAGAGGAAAGGGAGAGAGGAAGAGATAAATGCATACAAGAAAGGAGTTTGTAAGCAGAAAATGGCAGCTATATGAAACAAAAATGTTAAATATTTGATAGTAATTGACACTTGATGATGGATATATGGGGGCTTCTTACTTCTTAGAAATTTTCATAATAACAATATAAATATAAGAAAAATAAATGTTAGTCCTGGAGATGATGGATTATTGACTTAGAAATTTCTTGAGTGATTGCAATGAGAGAAGTTGAAAGGATAATTTCTAACTCAAATATGTCACAACCACACAGGAAAGTACATAAAACCTATTTCTGCATTTACAGAAAGAGTCTAACACTAATCTCTACTCATAAGTCATCAATAACATTACACTTTTATTAAATTTGCATCATGTACTCTGTTTTACTAAAAAGTCTCTAAAAACAAAAAACACCTCACTGCCATTGAGTCGATGCTGATCACAGTGAGCCTATACGACTTATATCAACCATATAGGACAGCCCATGGGAATTTCCAAGACTAAGTTTTACTAGAATAGAAAGCCACCTCTTGCGAGTTTCAAACTGCTAACCTTTTGGTTAGAAGCTCAATGTGTAACTACTATGGTGCCAGGACTCTGTTCTCCACCTAGGCTGTGAGCACACTCATCTCACTAAGGTCCAGACATTGAGAGGAGTTTTCTCCAACTATATTATTTGTTAAACACCCACACACAACCAAACAACAGACTGGCTTGGGAAAAACAAACATGTATTTTGATAAGGACAAATTCCATTCCCAAGAAAAGGTGTAGGTGGGCCATTGCAAAGTAATGAAGTACAATGCCTGGCAAATGCCTCCATAGGGTGAATATTTGCTCATGTGTTCAGGTGGGCTAGCAATTGAACTTTCTTCTTAGGTAATATGGTGTCTTTCACCTGTACAAAATGGCATCCAGTCAATTCTGACTCATGGCCACGCTATCTCTCTCAAAGTAGACATGCACTAGGTAGGGATTTAATGTCTGTTTTATGGAAGTAGATCATCAAACCTTTCCTCTGAAACCTTGATGGTCTGAAACCTTCAACTTTGAGATTAACCATACAGCCTATTATCTGTTTCCATGCCCATGGGTCTATAGGAGAGTATTTAGAAAAACAATGTTTGAATTTCAGTGCAAAAAAATGAGAGTCCTTCCTTTTTTGAGTAAAGTCCCTCCTTATGCTTATAAAATGCTCAATAAACATTTTTAAATACCATAATAATTTATGAGACAAAAGTTTATAATACAATACTAGACTTATTTAAGAAATTAATTTTGTTAGTTTTTCATTTTAAATTCCTTTAAATTTTAGCATAGATGAATAATTATTTTCCTTAGTTAGAGAACATATTAGATATTAAACTGATAAGAACAGAAATTACACTTGATCTTACTCAAAATTACAAGACGCGATGAGTAATTAGTTTATTGCCCCAAAGTTAATTAACCTAATTTGGTAGTTGTGGCATATACAATCAAAGTTGAAAATCACTCTATTCCATTCAAGAGTTAGAAACTTACAAAAGACTGAAGAAATAATACGAACATGTTAGTGTTCCCATTCGCGCTCCAGTTTTTTGTTCCTTTCCATATATTTCACATATGGTATTCCACATTTTTAGCAGCCACCATACAGGTAACACATACTTACAGCAGATGCTCATGAATAAAACCAAATTAAAAGGCAACCACTCCTTGAGTCTGCTGCAAACTCAATGCCTCCCACTGTTGAGTTTTCCAAGCAGTCAGTACAATTTGATTCTGAGAGCTATTAAGATCTGCAAGCGCAGCAAAGACAAACAACAACGGAAAGCATTGCTGTCCATTAGGTTCAGAACCACATCTTAGTATTTTCAGTAATGCATTGGTGAACATACACTTGATAACAACACATATTATGTCATATTCACATTCAAATAAATTAGTACTGTTATTTTCATACAAAAGGAAATTTCAAAAAGTTAAAAAGTTAATATAAACAGAGCTAAAATGTAAACCCCATTAGTTTCCACTGGCTTGCTTTAAAAAGTTTCTTCACTATATTTCTTTACTTGGTTTGTAAATTCCGTAGCAATAGAATTCTACACAAATTATTGTGGATATAAAAGATAGTCCTCATAATGATAAAGTCCTACCTAATTTATAAAAGAGTTCTAATGAACAGTAATAAAAATTGTTTAAAAATTTTGTCTTCTTAATATCTACTTTCATCAAAATTTTCAGTTTTCTGTAGTGGCATAGATAATGTATCAAACAATTAATCCTTCATAATTCACATAATTTTTAACTGATCCATGAGTGCAAAGAAGTCATCTCCAAAAAACACTGCTTTCCCACTCAGTGTATGTCTTTCATTATTGCATGAAATCCCTTAACTTGGTGTTACAAATGTAGCAGCACCTCAGTAAAGACATTCCACAACAGAATAAAATTTCAAACTAAATGGAAAAATACCACATTCATTTTAATTTATAAAAAATAAAATTGCTTAGAGGTCTAAATACAGGCATGTACATATGTAAATATATTTTTATATAACGATGGGGAAATAAATCTATGTGCATATATTTATAGGTTTAGTATTAAGGTAGCAGATGGTCATTGGGCCTCCACTCAAGAACTCCCTCAATGCAAGAACACTTTGTTCTATTAAACTGGCATTCCATCATGCTCACCTTCGCGACATGATTGCTGACGACAAATGTGTGCATAAGCAAAGGTGTTGAAGAAAGATGATGGTGCCAGCTATCAAAAGAGATAGTGTCTGGGATCTTAAAGGCTTGAAGGTAAACAAGCAACCTTCTAGCAGAGAAGCAACAAAGCCCACATGGGAGAAGCACACCATCCTACGGGATCATGAGGTGTCGATGGGATCAGGTATCAGGCATCAAAGAACAAAAAATCATCTCATTGTGTATGATGGGCAGTGCAGAGGGGAGACCTAAAGCCCATCTGTAGGCAACTGGACATCTCTTTACAGTAGGGTCATAGGGAGGAGACAAGCCAGTCAGGGTGCAGTATAGCAACAATGAAACTTACAACTTTCCTCTAGTTCTTTAATGCTTCACCCCACCCCCCCAGTATCATGATCCCAATTCTACCTTACAAATCCGGCTAGACCAGAGGATATACACTGGTACAGATAAGAACTGGAAATACAGGGAATGCAGGACAGGTAAACCCCTCAGGACTAATAATGAGAGTAACGATACCGGGATGATAAGGGGAAGGTGGAGTAGAAATGAGGAACCGATCACAAGCATGTGCATATAAACCCCTCCCTGGGGGATGGACAACAGAAAAGTGGGTAAAGGGAGAGGTCGGACAGTGTAAGACATCACAAAAAAGTAATAATTTATAAATTATCAAGGGTTCGTGATGGAGGGGGGACAAGGAGGGAGGGGAAAAATGAGGAGCTGACACCAAGGGCTCAAGTAGAGAGAAAATGTTTTGAGAATGATGATGGCAACAATGTACAAATGTGCTTGACAAATGGATGGATGTATGGATTGTGATAAGAGTTATACGAGCCCCCAATAAAATGATTTTTTAAATAATAAAAAAATAAAATTGTTTTAGCACCTTTTTTGCAATAAAAGAAATTATTTGAAAAAACCTTTTTTCCTACATATATAAGTAATGAAGCAGCATTGATCAGCCCATTCTTGCCTTGAAAACAAAAATATTATATTGTTCAGATTTAAACCTGAACATAAGTTAGAAGGAGGTATTGCTATATTTACACATTAAAATAACAAGTAAATTTTCATTAAATATGATGGATTCAGCAATTGTGGATAAAAATTCTTGAGTTATGCTAAATATCCAGCCAAAATGAAATACTAAATAAGAAAATTTTAGCATTGTAAACAATATTAATTGAAGCTCTGCAGGCTACATATCTTAAAAATAGTTGTTAAAGTGAATTAACTGAATAATTTAAAGTGCTTCCAGCAGAAATAATTTCTTTAAAACTCATGAGAGCTAAATATGGCACCTCATTTTTTAATCCTTTGCTCATTTCACTTCCCCTGTAGTTATTCTCTTATTGTATTGACAAAAAAAATCATCCCTAATATTGTCTTCAAGGACTCTTCTCCAATCCAAGACCCTCACTCGGCCTTCTAAGACTCCTGACATATAACAGACACTCCACCCTATAGGCTGACACGTTTTATTAAAATAGGCTTTCATCCCTAGAAACAATCAGAACTTCGTAGTTTTGATGTTACCAATTGAACCTTAGATTTTATGTTAACGTTCCTTGGCTTTCCATTAAGTCCACAAGAAAATGGGTAGAGTATAAAACAGCAGCAACAAAAACAAAACCGGCTGCCCTGATCTTTGCCCTTGACCAGGTCACATTTCCTGTGACTTCTGCCCTTCCACCTCCTGACAGTCATTGCTTTGATGGTGTTCTCTTCAGGACATGCTGCTAAAGCCATGTTACATCTCTAGTGAAAAATCTCCCAATAAGTGCTTCAAGACCTTACTACCTCTGTATGATCGGTCCACTGAAACTTTTGTTTTGCTTGCATTTATCTGTTCAGTGTTGTTTCTGCATGCATCGAGCAGAAAGTTGGCTCAGTTACAGTGGTGTGGTAAGCTGAACCAGGTAAACAATCTGTGGGGCTGGTTATTGTTTCTGATCTTAAGGGCGGCTCATCTTCAATGAGGACACGAACAAAATTGTTTTGGTTTGTTTTCCTAGCTAATTGATGTGGATGTTGTGCTGCCCTGTCTCTTCTTAAAACAAGTTAGTGATATGAACTCGGCTGCTTTCTTTGGGGTGTTACAGTTGATAAAGTTAAAGATAGAGATAGAAAGTACAACTAAGTAAAAAGATAGCTGTGTTTCACTGATGGGCTATATCAGATTGATAAATTTCCATCTAAGCTTTTTTTATTTTTAAGAACAATTTTGATGCATTTGTATAAAATCAAATGTTTTATTCTGTATCTAATAGGTTTATCATGTGATTTTCAAATGGAACAAGCATTATATAACGTTTATCAAATAGTTAATGTTTCTATGAGTTTTGGTCTAGTTTTATGAGTAAATGAAAACGGATTCTGATTTCAAAAAATATTTTTGCTTGATACAGAATTAAGAATGCTGTTTATTTTGTCTTTTTCATTATTTTAAAAAGAGTTTATTTTTAAAAGGGTGGTGTTTATTAATTTGATGAGAAACCAGTTATTATTTATATACTCATCCCATTATACATTGTTTTCCATATACATCTGAGTATTTTTTCCCTTTAATTTATTTTCCTTCAACAGCAATTTTATAGTAAATGCCTTAGTGTAGTTTTCTTTTTTATTTATTCTACTTAGGTTTTGTAGAATTCTTAAATCTGTATATTCAAGTTTGCAATAAATGTGACAATTTTTTGACCATCATGTTTACATTTTTTTGTACTCATTACAAAAATTAATGAAATCAGATCATTTATCAGAAAGTGGACTGAAATAAAATGAATATTTTTGAAACACCATAATTATTTATTGTCTTCTGACTGTGTGATATTTGTCACTGCTAGTTATTTATTTAGTTGTTATTTAAAGATCCCATTTACCGCCTGGACTTCTAATTGTTTCTTCTTTTGGTTTTCCAACCTTAATTCTCATTCCATCATATATTCTTTCCCACTTTTAGCCATAAATGATTTTTCCCTTGAGATATGCCCTTAGTAACATTCATGTGTTTATACTTTTACAAAGTGATTACTCTTTTTGTTTTGATTTTCACTTCCCCTCAAAATGTAGACCAACATGACCATTATACATTGCGATGCTCTACCCAATTGTATCTAAAATTAAACTCTTAACTGAAATTCTTCCTATATTTTCTTCTAAATATGGTATTTCCTTTAACTCAATTAATCAAGCCATGAATAGGGCCAGGATTTTAATTATATTATATTATATTATATTATATTCCTAATGCTCTATTCACTAAGCCAACCATCAATCCCTGCAGATTTTAAACCCCAAACCCCAGTCTCTCACCATTTTGACCTAAAAAACAGAAACTGATTCTTCTCCTTTCGCATTGTAAAAACATTAAGCTTCTCTCTATAAGCTAAAAGATAATATTTGTGTTTTTTTTGGAATAAAAAAATATCCTTCATAATGTACTCTTGCATATTCAATTTCATACTCTTAATGCTGTTCCATAAAATCTTATGTATCATCAACTAATGTCATTACATATCCTTGAGTGTGCTGTGAGTGGCACTGTGACTAAAGTGTTAAGCTATTAAACACAAGATTGGCAATTTAAATCCACCAGCCATTCTCTGAGAGAAGAGTGAGGTTATCTGCTCCCATAAGTATTTATAATCTCAAAGCCCTACATAGTTATTAACAGAGTCAACTCGATGGCAGTGCACTTGGGTTATGGTTTGAAATATGCTATATACAAAGGGGGTACCCAAAAATCAGGTTTTGTTTTCAAAGCTATATATTTAATATTTTTTACAAATCACCTCATCACCTTCAGAGTTACTCTCCATTACACTTAATACATTTGACAAATGTGCTATTCCATTCTTGGAAACATTTTTCAAACATCTGTTTGGATGGGTTACAGCACCTCCCTCGTTTTTTTCTTCACGTCTTCTATGTTGTCAAATCACTGTCTTTTCTTGTCCCAGAAACAAAAAGAAGTCTCACAGAATGAGGTCAGGTGAGTAAGGTGTGTGGGAAAAGAGAGGCATGCTGGTTTTTGGCCCAGACTGGACCACTGAGATGGCTGAGTGAGCTGGTGCATTGCTGTGATAGCAAAACCAGTCCCCCATTTGCCGCAAACCAGGCCTTTTTTGTCGCACATTGTTACCCTATCTTCCTAGAACCTCTAAATTGAAAGCTTAATTAACAGACTGAATGGTGGGAGGAACTCCACATGTACCATGAATCCACATTTTCATCCATTTGGAAAGTTGATGGACTTGTAGAACAAGGTTCGTCATCAATCAATGTTTCACCTTTTTGGAAGAGAACCACTTGTACACTAGAGTTTTCCCATAGTGCTGTCCTTGTAAGGTGTGATCAACATCACAACAGTTAGTGGGGCTTTTTTTTCCTATAAGGAAACAAAATTTCACAACCGCACATTGTTCTCTTATATCAGTCATCAAAAAAAAATGAGTTTTGAGTGAAACTGCTTTTTTGAAAAAATTCACTGTGGCCAGTGAGAACCTACCTAGGGAACGTGACTGGGTGTGCTAGCTCAGAAAATTGCTCAATGCTCATCCAGTGGGAAAAATGCGTACTTCGAAAGCTCAACTCAGCTTAGCATTTTTCCTTTTTTGGGGGGGTGGTCCCTTGTATCTCACCCTTCTCCTCCGTCCATCATGGATTTTCATTATTGTTATTATTATTTTTGACCAGTAATATCCTATATCTTCTTTAAAGGAAGCTGTCTTGTACCTACTCGATGCAGTTTATTGAAATAATTATTCAGTTTCTCGGCTATTCTGCTTGACCCTTGGACAGAGAAGCCTATTTACTTGCATAATCAACTTCTTAATTTCAGTTAGCTTCTTTGTATTCTTCCCTTCATTCTGTAACAGCAATATAGCAATATAACGGAAATTTAGTCACCTTTTTAAAAATTATCTTTTCCCCACACTTGCTTACCTAATTTTTTCCTTCCTTTTCAATTTCTTTTTTTTTTTCTTCTTTATTTTTCCCCCCCAGTAACTGGTATTTTAGACAATGTACTTTAGAAAATAAAAAAAAGTTATGATTGAAGGTCTAAATACATCTATATACAATATATAACAAATACATAATTAATGCTTCTCTCACTCTTTTTTAAGTTCTGCTGAAATTATCTGAAGAATTTGAAATTTTTATTTTATTTTTATCCCTTCTAATTTTCAAAAATATTTCCAGAAATGATGGTGAAGAATTAATGGATATTTACCGGTAAATGTTTACTGATTTTAGAACTTCAACACTTTATAATTTGGCTAAAGTTCTTAATCAAAACATTAACAACAGCTAATACATTCCTTAGTACATTATGTCAAAGTATGTAATCCCTGATTTTACTATTTTTATATTTCTTTGGAAATATCATAAAGGGACTGTTAAAATTTTATCTTTCTTTCTGCTATCACTATCAAAGCAGGCACTCAGTCATTAGAATCATCTCTGTTCCATAACCCCTCCCCCCTACCTGTGAAAGAGGTCCTGTGCCCATCAGAGGATATGCTACCTGACTCCTTTAAACTTGCCAGTCAGGAGACTGTATGATGCTTTTCCAACTTAATGTTTCATTTCTGCTCCGGGGGGTATATTAGCTCATGGTTTTCTCTCTCTCTCTCTCTTTCTCTCTCTCATGGCTCTCTCTCTCTCTCTCTCTCTCTCTCCCTCTGGCTCTGGCTCTTGGTCCTGGCCCAGCTCCTCTGAAACCTTTGGCTCCCCCCTGCCTTGCCTCTCTCTGATCTCTGTTTCCCACAACTTCCCTGAGATGCCTTTACTGTTTCCCCTCTCCTTTGGAAAAAGTTCATGTCTTGAGTATCTCAATAAAAGCTATTAACTGATACTTGAATTTTGTTCCAGTCTCTAATTTTCCATCATATTGGCACCCAACGAGGGGCAGAGTATTTAGGGCAGGACTTCAGCGGCACTCTCTGAAGCCCATCCCTTCCAGGCTGCCCTCCCCAAACCTAAGGAAGTGAGCATATTAAAGGGAACTTCAATGTCTGCCTTAAAAGCCTTGTGAAAATTCACCGTAAAAATTCTGGGTGAGAGAATTTTTAAGCTCTCTCTCTCAGGTCATCTGTTAGTTTTTTTACAGTCTTTAAAGGTCCACATCGTAGCACTAAGACCACTCTCTCAGCCCTTGGGGCTTGATGCATCATCTCCTGAGCTTAAATTTCACACACCCTCTGCCATGGGATGAGCCCACTGAAACAACCCTAAAGTTCAACTTTGGAGTGCCTAATAGCAAATGATAAACCATGGGTTTGGATCAAAAATTGAGCAAGGACGACTAATATTCTTATGCAACAAAATCTGCCCGCAGTACAAATTGGACAATAACTCAAAACGGCCACAAGATGGCACTCTCAATTTTTAAAAAATTCTCCAAGACCTCAATAATTTATGCCAGTTTAACAGCAGATTTTTTGAAACTTCATATTTGCAGGCTTTCTTTCTCCTTTTTTCCCATACACATCTGTGTCAAAATTGTTCTAGCGCACAATTCCTGCTGGTTCTGGAAAACGTTGTCATCCTAGGCATGAATCCACCTTTGATCTTTCTGACCATGCTGCACTGACTGCAGCTGCCCTGCCTGCCATCTCTGTCCCACTTCCTTCTGTGCTAGGAGTCTCTCCTCCCCTTTACAAATCTACTCCTGGCTCAACCCTAACCCCGCAGGCTCTTTCAGCCTTCTTAGAGCTGACACCCTGTAATCCTGTATCTCCTCCTCAGCTGACTCCTCCCTCTTCTGCTTGCAGGTCTTTGGTCAGCCATCCTCCTCATTGTAGCCTCCCACGTCTCCCTTGTCATCAACTCCCCTCTTACCCACCATCTTCCACACAATCTGACACATCTCCTCCACCAATGGTGTCTCTGCCCCTTTCCTGTTCACTTTCAGCCACTCCTGCCTCAAAAATTCCTATTGACCTGATCATTCCACTTTCAGATCCTGCTCTCATTTTTCCTCTCAGTGAGGTCGTAAGAGCTGAAAGGTTAATTAAAATACCGTTCCCTTTCTCTAGCTCTGATTTATCTGCTCTAGAAAATCATTTGGGATCCTTTCCTTCTGACCCAGACACACATATTAAAGAATTCAAATATCTCACTCAGTCTTACAGTCCTACCTAGCATGACATTTATATTATTCTCACAACATTCTGCCCTCCAAAGACAAGGGGAGAGTCTGCATAGTGGCACAACAGAGAGCAATTAAATTTGTGTCCAGAGCCAGGATAAACCAATGGGTCCCCATGCAGTTCCCCGACAAGAACCTAAGTGGAATTATCAGCTTGGCCACTGGGACCACAGTTTCCAAGATGACATAGTTATTCATCTTATTGAAGGCTTATCCCACATACACACAAAAAAATGCCAATAAGGCAGTCAATTATGACAAGATTAGAGAAATCCTTCAAAATCTAAATGAAAGCCCTGCCCAATTTCTATCTCGCCTCACAGAGGCTCTCCTTAAGTGCACTAGAGTTCATCTTTCATCACCAGCTGGGCCTACTTTACTTCACACTTTATTCCACAGTCAGCTCCAGACATAAAGAGGAAACTTAAAAGACTGAAAGTTAAATATCAAATGCTGGCTAACACCCTTCAAGGCAATATGAGTGTATCCAAACCAAAACCTACTTTAAATGTTTCCAGATGGGACATTGGGCAAGGGAATGCCCCCTCCTCACCCTCCACCAAAGCCTTGCCCACATTTCCAAGGAGGGCTCTAGGGAATTGATTGCCATTTCTGCAAGAAGGCAGGAAGGATAGTCTCTTCCATAACACCAACAGAGCATCTGCTCATGATGCAGTCAGGCCTGTTAGGGCTGTCAATGGAGAAGGGAAGTGAAGGTGTCCTGGGTCAACAGCCCCCAAGGAGACCACCCATCTCAAGGCCACGGTAATGATCATTTTCTCAGGTAAGCCTATTTCTTTCCTTTTAGACACTTATTAAACACTACCTGAACATTCAGGACAAACTTCCTGAGCACTCACCACTATTGTAGGAGTCACAGATATAATTTCATAACAAATCATTACAAAACCACTTTTATGTAGTTTTTATAATGTACAATCCTCACATCAGTTTCTAGTCATGCCGTAATGCCACATTCCCTTACTGGAGAGAGATGTACTTACTAAATTCAAAACCGAAATAACTTTGCATTCCAGGATCCAAACTTATTGCTTCTCTTGCAAGCCACGCTAGACACTCTACCTGCCTCCATCTCTCCCCAAGATAACTCCAAAGTCCCCACAGCCACCACTGATCCCCTTTCTTTACCACTTGCTATGGTTAATTCACATGTTTGAGCTGTCACTCAGCCTTCAGTTGCTAGATCTCTCCAGCCTACTTACCGTATATACTCGTGTATAAGCTGAGTTTTTCAGCACATTTTTAATGCAGTTTCTGTGGTAAAATTAGGTGCTTCAGCTGATATTTGGGTCAGCTAATACTCGAGTATATACAGTATAGCAAATTAACAGACCCCCTCAAGATTTCCTAATGTTCCCCAATACTCGATAGTTCTCCGACACTTAAAAGTCCTTAAACCCGTAATACAGATAAAACTGATGAAGCACAGAGCACAAGTGATGCTAGAAAGTGCTGGAAGACCGATGACTCCTAAAAGTATGTTTCCAGCAATAATTGCAGTTCTATCTGACACCATCGACAAGAAGTTAATCATGCTTACGGTGCTCATGTGCCCCATCCACCCTTATGGGAAATTATAGAGAGGACTCCTACTGGTCCTGTCAGAGTCACGAATGATTCTGAGTGGAAACCAGGCCCTGCAACACGGGGAAAAAGGCTAAAGAGTTCATTTTACCTTGTGTTTTGAAGTGTTACCTTTATGTGAAGGTGCCAGTCCTACCTGCCCATCTATTAAACCACAAGCTCAGAATAGCTGGCTTTTGTTTAATAGCACTGAGAGATGGGATAGCCATGCAACCAGAGGATGAAGGCAAAAGATTTAATGTTACCTTAGGTTTTGAAGTGTTACCTTTATGTGTGGATGCCAGCCCTAGATGTCTATCTATTAAACAACAAGCTTGGAATAATTGGCTTATGTTTAATAACACTGCTGCTGTTGTAGGAGCATCATTGCAGGAATCTATAAAAACTGAATAATTTGTACAAAATGGGCAAGTGGACTCAAACCAACTATGGGCTACCAGGCCAAGATAGACGATGAATTAGCAGGAAAAGTGGCTGTGTTGCAAGAAACCATTCAGTGGCTGGTAGATCATATATATATCATGGGCTCACAGCTTCAATTGACACTAAAATGTGATTGGAATATTCTGAATCTTATACATATAATGTAACCTTCCATGATTGGGCTCTAATTAGGAATCATTTGCAAAGATTTAAAGAATTTTTTTCTTTAGATATTATTCAGATGAAAAAGGAAACCTTCGATACATTTTAGAATGGATTAGAGGCATCCCCTAACTCTGACATGATTAAACAATTGCTAGATGATTTAGAAGGACTTGACTCAGTGCACAGCATTTTGCAGTGTGGGTTCTACCACTTGGAGTCATAATTCTCCAGGGCAAAATGAGACTTCTACTCCAGAAAAGAGGGACAGTCTGAGAAGGCTTCAGGGACCGCTCTACTCTGTCCTGATAGGATTACTATGAATCAAAATCAACTCAAGGGCATGCAGTGAATGAGCATAATTTAAAAATTTAAATGTGTACTAAAAAGTAACATAAAATACGTATTTCTAGTTTAGTTAAGGAGTACATTATTGAAAGAAATATTTTATTTGTCCTCTAAACAGATATATTCATTTTTATCTCTACTTGAGGTACCACCAAATATATACAAATAAATAAACTTTAAATTACTTTGTGAACTAATTGGATGTAGCTGTACTTTTCCGAATCTACTTCTTTCTGAATGAGAATACAAATACACTCTAACAGTATTACATACAATTTCCATAAATATCATGTATATCTTTTTCCCTATGTTTAGTCATTTTTCCCTATGATCATGGCATTTACATTAATAAATACTATTTTCTTTATATTGACTTTCAATTCATAAACTTTTTAAAATGATGATGCATCTTCTTGCCTTGTTTCAGAGTATTCTATTTGAGTATTTTCTCTTGCAGATATTAAAGAGACAAAGCATTTGCTTATCGAAGGATAAGCAAACCCGGGCACGTGCTCTGGGCACTACTGAAGGCGGGAGAGCCAGGGAAGGGACCACAGATCAGTTTCTATTAACCACTGCTGTCCCCACTGACAGCTGTGAGACATCATTCAGCACGTGTAAGTAATACCTTCATATGTGAGCCTCTCGGTGGGTGAAGGTTGATTGCATGATTTTGCTCTGCTAAGCATACAAAGAGAAGCAACTGGGCAATAAATGACTTTTAACACATCATAAACAAATTTTCATCAGTTAAAATTAGGAAGATGCAGCTGTAACTTTCATAGAGTACCACAAAATATTGAGTGATTAATGAGCTCAATTTGTATTTTTCAGCTGATATTAAGGTAAAGTTCTCTAAAATACAGTTGTCAGATGTTTGGGAAAAAGGCACAATTTATGGCTTGTCATAGGTGTGTTTTCCATAGATATGGGTGTGCAACAAGTGAGCATTTCTCAGAATCAAAGCAAAAAATATTCTCTTTAAAAATGCAGCTTCCAAGAAAATATAAGGAATGAAAATCTCCTCTTTGCAAAGACATGTTCTAAATATATAAGGTGAATGAAGTTCTCCAATGTTTAACTATAAAGAATGCTTTGCCATTAAAGAGCATATCATTAAGATTATTTCAAACTCATTGTTTATACAAGATAAACTGAAAGCCTAGTAATGTATATTGCATGGAAGTTTACTGTAATTTTCATCAATATAAATATAGAAAATAAATATTTTAAAACGTTTCTATAATCTGCTAAGCAAGTAATAGATGATAAAGGCCATTCAATTTAACATACTAAAACAAGTAATGCCAAATATTTTCTCTCAAGCAAATAATAGAAACACTATTATTATAAATGACCACTCTCTAATATTGTATTAACAGGAACAATGCATGGGCACACCAAAATTACTGTGACAATAATTGCTTGAAGAGCATCAGCCAAAGGTAACAACAAGTGTTTTAAATGAAAAGCCTGGGATCAAATGTATATATCTGCTCACATAAACGAAGTGCCAATAACAGAATGCACAAACATCGTTAATGTGGCTTCTGCTCAGGTTTTTGGTGCTGCTTTTATTAAATAACTCCCCCAATTTAATAAATATATTTCCCATATCTTCTTTACTTTCTAGACCAAATATATAGTTGGCTGCTAAGAATATATAGAAATTAATACATGAAGATAGATTTTGAAAGAAGAAAATTATGCTTAATAACTAACATTCAGCAGTAAAATAAACATTTCATTTCTTAGATCTAACTTCCAGGGGACTTGGTGGCATGGAGGTTAAGGGTTCAGTTGCAAATTGAAGGGTTGATGGCTCTAATCCGCTGCCCTCTCAGCAGGAGACATCGCCCAGCAACCTGCTTCCATCCAGATCACGGCCTGGGAAGCCAAGGAGATAGTTCTGTGTCGTAGGGTGTCACTGTGAGCAAGAGTAAACTGCACGCCGCAACCTAAAAAAGGAAAATGTGAAAACCTTTGACTCAAATGTTTTTCTTTTGTAATATATATTGGATACATTATTGAAACACCCATAAAATTAATCATGTTCAAATTTTTTTAAATCATTTTATCGGGGGCTCGTACAACTCATCACAATCCATCCATCCATCCATTGTGTCAAACACATTTGTACATATGTTGACATCATCATTCTCAAAACCTTTGCTTTCTACTTGAGCCCTTGGTGT
>NW_022103908.1:28679368-28692758 GCF_000313985.2 Echinops telfairi | reverse complement strand
ATGTCCAAACTATGCTGTGGGAAAAAGAATTGCCATCTTCACTTTTAAGGAGAATTATCACTTTACTTCTCCCAAGAAAATTTTATTCATTCTTCTAACAGTCCATGGTGTATTCAAACTTCTTCACTAGCATAAAAGCAAGCAGATGTAATCCACTTATTTGGGCTATTCCATATAATTATTCTAAATGATTAGATACATACATATTGGAATTTATTGTCTCTAACCTATTTTTTAGGGCAGCCCTGGTAGTGGGTTACACAATAAGCTCCTACTCACTAGGTCGACAGTTGGAAACCACCACTTGGTGGAAGATAGATGAGGCTTTCTACTCCTGATGCGGCACTTTCTTGAGCAGGGAGAATGAACATGTAACCAAACAGAAACACACACACAAAGACACACACACACACAGACAACACAGGACCGCGGCACAAAATAGACACAGACAGAGACGGTACAAACTGCAGCCTTCACGGCCTGCAGTGCTTTATTTTTATGTACTGAATACTGGCAGTGTTTTCCCAGATAAATTTGCTATCCCCACTCTTGAATTTCTCATAGCTTTGAGAGTGAGTTCCGTATCTCAGCCCTTACCGCTTTTGATTTGCTTTCTACCAGGGAAACACTGTTTGCAGCTGCTCCCCCAAATTCCTTACCGTTTGCAGTAAGGAAGCAGATTGTGAAAACCAGCTAGGACAGACTTTTGCGCACTGTCCTAGACAGATACATGACACGAGACACAGTGCTCCTCTCTTGGCTCCTTCAACTCCCATAAAGCATTGCCGCCTTGGAAACCAACAAGGGCAGTACTCGTCTGTCCTATCGTGTTGCTATGAGTGGAAATAAGTTATATGGCTGAGCATGGTTTGAGTTTGAGCTTTTTTGAGCTAACAGGCCTCAGCTGGCTATAAAGAGATAAGTAACTTGGGGCTGACACACAGGTGTCATCTTTAGCTCATTATCATATAATAGTAATTTTGTTTCCTCTATTTCAAACTTGGCTATGCCTTGTGGGTTCTGGTAAACACTCGAACTTTCGGTTCATAATTTTTGAAATTTAAAGTCAGATCCTGTTTTCATATCCCTAGTGCTATTGCTAATATCTATTCTTAAATGAAATTGGACAAATATTTGTAGAGACCTGGAGATACCATAGCAGACTCTTCTCATATTTTAAGGAAAAGAAATGTACATAGCTTTATGTGCAATACATAATATAAACACTGATTCAAGTATGTCCTCAGTACTTGATAGTTGAATAAATTTGAACATGTTCTTAACACTATGTTTCAGTAGATTAATTTCTAAAATGAGACTTGGAAATAATCAATTTATGAAATGGAAAAATTAATAAATAAATGTGAAGCTTGCAAAAGGCATATTTTAAATATGAAAATAATCTCTCAATACTTTACCTATTTTTAAAATATTTTGTTGTACTCTGGATATAGTTATGCTTTGAGATATCAATTTGATTTAGCTTACATTTCTCACCTTCTTTTCCTCCTAAAATATCTTCACTCTATAGTAGCTGATTCTAAATGTTGTCTATTCGTAACAAAGTGCTACCTCATTAGGAGTTTTTCTCTTTATAATTTTATGATAAAATATCAACTACATTAGACTAAGAATTACCTGTGTGATTCACATGATTAATATATCAGTGAAGAAAAAGTGGACACTTGGGTCCATCCAGATGTAATCCATTGAGAAAGGCCTGATGGGAGTTATGTTTCATATAGTCTTGGGTGGGACAGGATTTTCCAATGATATGATTTAAAATAGTCTGATAAACTCTATGAGGGGTCTTTTTTTAATCAGCCAAGCTGTTATGGGAAAACTAGGGTCGAGTACCACAACGTTCATCAGGTAACAGTCTTGATACAACTGATTGAGGTTTCATTCTGGCTGTGGTCTACTGTAGTATAGATTGACACTGTGTAGAAGCTCGCATCTGGTTTGTAGACCTCTTTTTGGATCACCAATATCAAGACCCAACAATGGACTGTCGACCTTGGATTCATTCAGCCAATCTTAAATTCATTACATCTGCATCCATCAGCCTCTGGTCATCCTGCTTCATCATCCTCCTTTTTTTAAATTTTAACACAAATCAGGAAGACATCCAGCTTATATCTGAACCATGGACTTGAACCACAGACTGGACTTACCAACTTCTACAACTCTATGGGCCATTTATTGATGTCGATCTCTTTCCATATGCATGCAGACATAAGCATCACTGGCTTTTTTTCCTCTCTAGAAAACCAGCCTAACACACCTGGAGATCTTTGTCTAAAATATCCGTCGCTGACTGGTTTGGGATACAGTGATATACATAAGTCTGATGCATACAATTGGTGTCTCTCAAGATATATGTATATATATTTGGAAATTTTTACTTATTTTCCTATGAAATTATGATATGGGTTTTTATAAAACTTCTATATTATCACAGTAAAAAAATTGATGTCCTTGAATCTATATAATTTTTATGCAGGTTTCAAAAGATTATTTTCTCCAAATCTCCTTGACTTCTATATTTATGCCAAGCAGTATGTATTTTCAGCAAAATAATAGGAGACCATAGAAATTATCACACCCAGAATTCATTCACTTCAATAATATTAATAGATTTCTAAATGTCTCTGTAATTTGTGGATATTTGGAATCTCTGTTCATTGATGCATCTCAAAACCATCATAATAACAGAAGGGAAAATGGAGAAACAAAATATGTATTTTCTAAATATAAATATTTCCTCAAATTGGATTTTCTAAATGACAGTAACTAAACATGTTCCCATTGAGTGTTTCCAACTCCTGGCAGGTACCTGTTTTATAGATTAGCACTGTGCCACTTGAGATTTTCTTGTCTATAATCTTCACAGAATTGGATTGCCAGGAATGCCTCTGTCCAACCACTGGGTAGGTTCAAACTTCTAGTCTTTAGATTAGTTGTTGAGGAAAAACTGCCCCATACAGACCTTAGATTTGCTAGAGGATTACACAGAAAGTGCAGGACTGAAAGTGATTTAAGCTACTTGAGTGTGCTCCAATATATATACCTATTTTAAAATAAAATACAAGGGCAACAAGAAGTAAAAAAACAAAACAAAAACCCTAGCATTAATCTCTTGACCACAATAAGCATTCTGAGATTAATTCATTTATTACTTGAATTACAACTAACTACATTAGTTGAATGATAACTGCTTCTTTTTTCCTACTTACCTATCATTTTAAAGTTTTTGTTTTACTTAACAAAGTATTATATAAGAAGGAAAACAAAGATGTAGTGATTATTGCTAAAATAATCTTCTGTCCATAAAGTTAGAAAGGTTGTGATAGGATATCAATGTCAGGTTTTAACGGATAACTCAAAATTTCTTCCCTCAAGTACCCTGTCCTTATAACACAAACATCATTATTGTTTTAACTCAGTCTCTTGATTCCCAATCCACAGTGTCAAATAAACTTTCATTTGGGGAAAAACTGAAATCTCTTTTGGTGGTGCTATCTACAGAGTTAAATTGTGTTGTCAGCATTTGTAATTTTCTGATTTATAATGTAAAGCTAAGGGATAGAGCGTTCAAATAAATGTTAAAATATCTGTCCATGAAAATACCTCTTCTAGTATCCTGTTTGGCAATAGTGTTTTCAATTTTGACTTTCAGGGATAAACTGAAGATCCTCAAGAATAAACTTTTAGAACTTATGTGTCTAATCGGAAAACCTTATTGAAAATAAGACTAGTGGCACCATGGGTTAGGCATTGACTTGAGCAAGATTGCAGTTCAAATCTACCAGCCACTCTGAAGGTGAAAGATGGAGAAGGCTGCTTTCTTACAGATTTAAGTCTCAAAAGCCTGGTACGGGGTCATTATGAATCTATATTGACTGATGGAAGAGGGTCTGGGGCTTATAAGTAGACTCTGAAACATTGCCTCAATTTAGATGCATCTAACTAGCTACTTGTAAAAGCTAGGAAAAATTAAAACAGAACTAATACCTAAAATATAGACCAACTTACACATACATGCATATTTTCCTAGAACAGGATTTTTCTAGCATGTCATGAAAGTAAATGATTATAATTTCTTAGCGGTCTGTGTTCTCATGAGTGGATTGTTTATTACTACTTGGTGTATGCCTCTAATCATCTATGCAAACTGCCTTCAGAACTTCTCAGTTTTCCTTTTCTCAAGATTATAATAATTTAAATAGCTATTAATCTAAATTAATGGTGAATTTTTCAACAATAACACTATTGACTCATTTGCTAACTAATTAGCCATTTCTCATTTGGTTTATACATATGCAAAATTGAGGACCAATTAGAATAGCAAAATATAATCCATATAGACAAAGATAATGATCTCACAAAAAGGCTGTGCATACTACTCGCTTAGGAGGCTCTTTCCTAAGCTAAGACCTGACTAAATTAAACCTTGTGCCATCAAGTCAGCTGCAATTCATATAATTCAGATTCTTTATGGTAGCTAACAGCCTCATCGTTCTTCCTCGGATGGCTGGTGGGTTTGAACAATCAATCTTGGGGCTAGCTGCCCATTACTGAAGTGACAGTACCACAAGGGATCCGTGAGGCCTGACTTTTAAATTCCTGTCTATAGCATAACATTTTTTTTACGGTCAGTAAGATGACATGTGTGAAAAATTGAGCATTTGGCCAAGAACATATATATTCATAAAATTTGGATGTTTTCCCTATTTCCACATTTTAACTCCAAAAGATTCAATTACTAATATCTAAAGGAATAGCATGAGTCCTAGTGGCTCAAGGGTTCCTGTTTGGGCTTGTCTGGACCATGCAGCCCCTTCCCCCCAGCCTCTCAGAAAGAAGGGTCATCGGCTGGATTGTGCAGCCCCTGCCTCCAGCAGTCCAAGGAGCTTATCTCTCTGGGCAGGGAGGGCCCACATAGCCCCTTCCCCACCTCTCAAGGCCAGAGCCTCTTCTCCCACATGCCAAGAAGCTGGTCTGGGAAGGACTCAGACTGCAGCTGCACACCAGGAAGCCTCCCTTCTCCTTATCAGCACAAGCACCAGCAGCTCTCTCCACCTCATTTGCATATTTCCCTGACCCAAGTCCTACAAATATCCCACTGCCCCACTGACTGGCGTGATTTTCCTGACCTAACTCTTTGGGTATCCGAACCTGCCCTGGAGCTCAAGATGCTCCTGTCCCTTTCTCTGCTCTCCCTTCCCTCCTTGGAGCTCTTTCCCTACCCTAATAAAGCTGCTCTTAACCTCACGTTCTTTGTCTCAATTCTATCTCTGTTCCATGTCTCAGTGTTGACCTCTTAGTTACATATTGGGTTGCTAACTGAAAAGTCAGCAGTTAAAAACCGCTAGTCACCCCAAGGAGAAAGATGGATTTCCAATCCGGAAAGAGTCTCAGAACCTCAAAGAGGCAGTTCTACTCTGTCCTATAAGGTCACTATGAGTTAAAAAGGACTGGATGACAGTGAGGTTTGTTTGTTTTGGAAAAAGTACCTTAGCTACATTTTTATTGCAAAGTTTTCTCCATACATTTATTATTTTTCAGTTTAGGTTATTTCAGTAAAATTAGGAAATTTTGGAAATATTCTGAAAGGAAATTCTTGGCTCATTATAACTTTCATTTTTATGTCATTAGTTTTTACCTGTATTGTAGGAAACCATCTGTGTGAGAACGCACTTTTCAGCTTGGTCTTGTCCTCAGCCAGCATCCCTGGGCACTGTCCATGGTTAAGCACTGCACTCTTGGCCCACCGTTGGCAGTGTGAACCGACAGAGGTAAGAGGCACCTCAGTGCACAGGCTGGGATAGGGACTTCTAAGAGGGCTCAGCCTTGAAAAAGCACATGGAGCATCGTTCTACTCTACAACACACTCATCACCATAAGTCAGAACCTACTCAAAGGCAACTTTCTGACTCATTTTGTTTAATTCTTTAACAAAAGTTTCTGAACTTTCATCCAATACTGAAAAAATCATGTAAGTGAACTGATTTTAAATGATGCCTTTTGGGTTTGTCATACAAATTGATGACATAAAGATTAAAATTCAGAGTTTCAGTATAGAGTTTAGCACATTCCTTTACAATTACACAAAAAGGTAGCAGAGGTGTGGGAGACTAATGGAGAGGTGAACAAACTATATCTATCAATTATTGACCGAGATCTAAATCACAACCTCCCAGACTGCAAGGATTAACTACCCGGATCTGTCAATCCGAATGATGGAAGCTCACCCTCCCAAAGAGGTTTTTCTGCCTGGTGTCTCTCAGGGGGAACTTCTTCCTTATCTCATCAGTGAGGTCTACAGATGCAGGGAAAACACATTGTCTAGAGGATTCTCTGAAGCCAGAAGGAAGATTTAGCCTTTGCTGCTTTAACTCAAAGCCTACATCTAACGTTCCTTTAGGGTGGGTTTCTGCCCTGGGGCTTCAGAATTGGAAAAAACAAAGAACAAAGAAAATGTAGTTTCTGTTAGCTGGGCACCACTGGACAGACTCTAAGGTTCAAATGAAGAAACTGAGCAATAGTCAGAGAAGAAAAGTGGAGAGTAGAAGCAAATCAATTAAAGAGAAGTGGGGGAAAGGGCAAAATAAAATTTCTGTGTACCTTAGCCAGAAGCTGTATTTTAAGTATTATATTCTTAAAGTAATACTATCAATGTTACCAGTGACTACTCTGGGCTCCCAAGAAAATGGATGTCTCTCAGACTGTCCATACAAGGTAACCAGCTCTTTTTGAAGTTTGAATTTTACAGTGTGAGAAACTATTTTTAAAAGTGTGAGAAACTTGAGTATCTCAAGATAAATTATATAATTCTTTGACTGCATTAGCCTATTACTAAGTATAATTATTAAGAATAACAATGAAATTCCATTAACAAAGCAAACAAACAAAAATTGTACTCTTATGAGGACTCATTTGAACTCTTCCCAACCAGGCTTCACGTTTTGTAAGATTTTCTAGGAGACCAAGAAGGGAATTGAGGGAAAATACCAATGATTAGGTTTTGGAGGAATCCTAAATTATGCTTAGGAGAGGAGCACAGGAGGGGAGAGGGGGGGGAATGGGAGGATCTAAAAGAAAATTCGTGTGAGGAAGCGTGGACAATGACAAGAGGAACATCGGGAGGAGTTAGTTTGCTCTCGGTTACTTTACATGGGTAGAGAAAATAGGAGTCATAGAAGTTTGCCTGTAAGATATTAAGTGCAGTGTGGTAACCAATAAAAACAAATGATGTGTTTAACCATATTCTTTAGGGGAATTACTTTTAACATGGAAGCCCAAAAAAATAAGTAAATAACTTTTTAAAACCTACTCTTGGGGTCAGAAGCAGAAATTTGAGTTCTCAGAGAAAATGAAAAGCCTCTCTGGACTCCCAGGTAAAAATGAGTGATGTCATGCAGGCATCTAGAAATCATATTTGGGGGAAGCAAACTACCTGAAATTGATTAATGGGCTATACTTCTCTACAGAATTTTGAGCAAAGATTCTCACAGCTATAAGACACTTCGCCAGAAATATGATCTCTGACACAGGAAGGTGATGAGCCCTTGAAGAACTTACAAAGATCAGTGGTGTGGAGCTGAGATCGTTTAAGGCTTATTGTACCAACCTGTGGGATTAATTGAAAGGCAGAGAGATGAATGGCTCAGTGAGCTCTTGCTTTCTCATGGTCAGACCAGGGTGCAACTGCCTTAGTGAGTTTCCTGCTTCAGCTGGCAAGGCTCACTTCCTGTGACATCCCTGAGGAGAAGCCACATGGACCTACCCTGATGCAGCCCTGGGTGCTGGAGCAGCTGTGTAGAGACCCCTGTCACCACTGAGATGCTTACACTGATTCAACTTTCCTCCTGCAGTTTCCATCATTGTGAGTGTTTTGTGAGATTGAGGAGGACTTTGTAGATCGGTGTCAGATATCTGGGCTGATGTTGGTCTGATGGGCTTGGACAGCACTGGTTGGGATGCTTTCTTAATGTACACTTACCCTTCATATAAAACTCTCTCTTATATACATATGAGTTTCTGTGGATTTGTTTCCCTAGTTTACCCAGACTAACACAGGAACCAAGAGCAGTGTCTCAAGTGGGGGGAGACAAATGAAACGGATTAATGCAATCTGGTCCACAACTGTAACAGGTTGTTAGACAAATTTGGCAAAGGGTTTTATACATTTCTCATGATGAGCTATTAGTAGTTGCTACCAGACCCCTACCTGAGAAATTGTTGTTTTTTAGTATCCTCCCATAACTGTGCATAGCTTTTATGTCTTTGGATTATTTTTCAAATATGCCATTTCTTATCAAAGTCTCCAATTAATTACTTAGGGTAAGAATACATGAGTAAACAAATGAATGAGCAGTAGGTTCTAGGATAGCCAGTGTTTTCTTGTCTTTTACTTAAGCTAAATAGACAGACACATTTGGTAAAGAAAATAGGGTATGTGGGACTGTTTCCTCTTTGAGTAATTTAACTGATTTCTTTTCATTTTATTTTTTTAATATCATCTTAATTGCAATCCAGAGAATAGATGAAAAGACGTAAGACAAAGCAGAAGAACGGTTTACAAAATGCAGGCAATAAATGAGAAAACCAGCGACTCGAGGAAGTAAGCGTGAAGCTCCAGCTGAACCGCAGAGATACTCAAAGAGCACTGGCTTCATTGACTGCCTTTTCTTTTTCTCCTTGATTAAGTATGCATTTTCCCTGGGTTTTGTTTGTTTCTTTTTCCCCCTTTGCTTGAATTTCCAGGTAGCAACCACTCTATTGGTGGCCCTGGATAGGGCAACTGGTTACGGCACTTGTAAACTGAAAGTTTGATGGTTCAAATACATCCACAGGCACCTGGGAAGCAAGTCTCATGGGTTTATTTCTGAAAGGTCGCCGTCATGGAAACCCCAGGAGGAGGTTCTACTCTGATCTCCGTGGGCTCTTTGTGAGTTGGCATTAGCTTGATGATAATAGGTGTTCTTTTATTTGTAACTACCTTTTCGACCACCCTTCAAAGGAATTCTCAAACCCATCTCAGACTCCTAAGGTATGCTTTTGGAATTTTTTCTTTGTCTGTTTTGTTCTTGGTCATTTTAGGTGAACTCCCTCCTCTTGAAGCTCCCATTGTCTGCTTTCCATCTGTACTGAAGGATAGCCAGACCCATCGCACAGCAGACTTCTCGCTGTTTCAGGATCTTCTGTTTCTCTTTGTTTTATGTATGTTATTAAGGAAGTTAACAAGTTGTAATGCCAGTGAGAAATGTTCAGGGCTGAGTTATCAGAATATGTTACAAAGCTCTGTCACGTCTTTTAATAAATGCCCAAATGGCATACCGCTCTGGTATGAACCATGACCTGAAGGCATTCTGATTAACCTTCATGGGGCAACAAAACCAGCTTCTGGAACTAAATGCCCAGAGGCACCCTACTCCAGCAAACTTCAGCCCAAAGGTAGTCAGCTCCACTTCTGTGGTTCGGCAAGTCCAACTTTCCACGTAAGTGCCCAGAGGCACCCCATTCCACTAGTCAGCCCCGCCCATGCACCAAAGCACCCCGCTTTTTGTGCTCCCGGGTTTGGGAAGCCTGTGCTCTGACTCTGGTTTCTGCAGCTGCCCCTCTAATGTAGCTGTCGTTTGGATCCAAGGCGTTCATTGTACAGATATTCCAGATCCAGAGGATGAGCTCCACTCTTGGCCTCTTGCTGCTTATCAGAGGGCTGATTTTATACACAACAGGACAGCAAACCTGGGGATCCTGTTTGTAATTATTCACAGGTAAATCCCATCTGTATGTTCCCCACCGTCTTACCAGACCCTTGCAGGGAAAGGTCATTTGGTGGGACTTAGAGACTTTGACTAGAAGGGACACTTTTTATATCACCGCCCCTGCTAATTGTAAAATTTAAATGATTAGGACGAACACTTAATTATTAACATAAATAGTGCATTTTGCTATTTAAGCCAGTAAAGCAAGAATGTCCTTTGAAAGCATGGTGGCAAGACTTTGTCTCACACACATTGGTCATGCTATCCGGAAAGTCAGGGTCCTGGACAAGGACATTATCTTTGGTAAAGTAGAAAATCATTGACAAAGAGGATGTCCCTTAATTAGATAGTAATCCCTTCATAATGACTGCAAAAATGGCCTCAGCCTAACATTTGTAGGCTGGCAAAGAGCTGGGCAGTGTTCCCATCACTGGTCAGAGAGAGAGTCACTATAAGTCCGAGCCAATTCTTGTATACCTAACCACAACATAAACAGCAGTATTGTACAGAATGAGTTATACTGATTTTATGTGCTCAAAATATACATCCGTTTTTAGTGTCAGGCCCAAATGTAAAAAAATATAATTTGGTTGGAATTAGTGTCTGCGCTGGCATCATTTCATTCAACAGTAGAATATAATGATGTTAGTGTTGATGTGTGCTTAGAAATGTATATATGAGTATAAACAAAACCATTAGTTTGAATAATTTAAATTTTTCCTGTAATTGCTCTTTTGGATCATTTAAGAAATTCCATATTTCCTCCTTATATTCAGAAGTCAGCAGTCCAATTTTAACTTTATGCAAAGATGAACTTCTAAATTTCCAAAGTAAAATAGTGGTTCCAGACTGTGCAATACCCTCCCTTTTATAAATTAAGAGCACATTTAGCCTTTCAATAATAATGAAGTCTATTTTTTTTGCAAGAGAAAATGGATACAAGTGTGAGATTATGAATGAACTCCATGGATGTACACTTGACAAAGCAGCATAGTTGCAAGAGAGTAAGAATAAAATAACTTATCAATAGCCCTGCATGTGAAATTATAAATGCTCTAGAGTGAAAAAAATAACTGAAAAAAATAACTGTCCTTTGCATTATAATTTCAAATATAGTCAGATAACGTTTTCATTACCTGACCATCGGAACTATGGTAAATGGACCTATGGAGAAACCTTCTGTTATATTGTCTGATTGCATAGGCAATTAAAAAAAGAGATTAAACTAGTGGGTAAGTAAGTAAAAATCTACAAATAGATAAAAATTGCTACATTTCATTTCCTCCTGAGAAATTTTTAATAAGTTAAAAAAGTACTGGTGGTGGCTTTCCATCTACAAAGAAGAGAGGAATGAAACTTCCCATAATAGCATGTTTTCAAATTCTCCCGATTACCACGGTCATATTAAAATGTAATGATTGAATTCACTAAGTTATGTAATTCAACTGTAAATTTATATATAGAAAGGTCTTCATCACAAAATCACTATAACATTTGCTCTTATAACTAACTTATTAAGTCAGTGACCTGGTTTTAAAGGTACTTATTTTGGCTGCTATGTATTCACCCCAGGACTTAATGCCCATATTTATCTCATGTGTCACATTTTTATCATTATTTTCATTGTTGAATTATCAAGCAAATATATATCCCTGAGATAGTTAATGTTTATTGTGCCAACCTGGCCGATAAACACGTCGGGTAATTGAAGGGCGGAGAGAAAAATGGCTCAGTGAGCCTTGCCTTTCTAGTTCTCAGGTTTCTTGATTTCTGATGGTTGCACCAGGGTGCAGCTGCCTTAGCCAGTTCCCTGCTTCAGCTGGCAAGGCTCACTTCCTGCAAGACATCCCTGAGGAGAAGTCATATGGACCTACCCAGGTGTGGCCTTGGGTGCTGGAGCAGCCGTGTGGAAACCACTGCCAGTGCTGAGATGCTTACACATTCACTGATTCAGCTTTCCTCCTGCAGTCTGCATCATTGCATGTGTTTTGTGAGATGGAGGAGGACTTTGTGGATTGGTGTCAGATATATGGGCTAATGTTGGATTTGTGGGCTTGGGCACCACTGGGTTTTCTTGAGGTGCACTTACCCTTTATATAAACTCTGTCTTATACATATGAGTTTCTGTGGATTTGTTTCTCTAAAATGCCCAGACTAACACAATCCCAAAGGTGAAAAAGGTATTATTACTTTCCTCAATGGATGTACTATTGAGGACAGGAGGGTTGCAGACGTGCATTACAGCTCAAGTGTAATATAATAAACTTTTACAAAGATTACATAGGTTTTGTGTAAATGGCACCAAAAAGTTGGGTCTTGATATTGGATCTTTTGCTCTTTTGTTATATTCTTGTTGATGGGAGAAGAAAACAAGGGATAAATATAGAGGAGGCATTTGCAGACCCTCTTCACAAAGATACAGTTGCAAGAGAATAGCTCACGGATAAAACTCATTCAGCAGATGTTTCAAAAAATAAAATCAGTTTTGTATGTTATTCATGTAATTTCCCATTTAAAACGTATTATTAAACCCATTTTAGTTTGAATTGATAGCTACTAGTTAAATTATTGAAGAATAAGAATGTCACTTTAAAGACTAAAGTGTGCCTAACCCCAGCTAGAGTCTTTTGGATGCTCTCATATGCATGTGAAAGTTGGACTTTGAATAAAAAAGAGCATAGAAGAATCATTGTATTTGAGTGATGGTGCTTGCAAGAATCTTTAAATGCTTATTTAGGGGATTAGAAAGACTGCGTTTTCTACTCCCTTAAACCGTCACAGTCTGAGAAACCCACAGAGGTCTGCATTGACCTGATGGCCACGAGTCAATGAGATGTCAAGACTAACTATATGCCTCAATGTAATTTTGAGGCATAAGCTAAGCTATGTAACTCAACTGTAAATCCATATATAGAAAGGTCTTGCTAAGAAAACCATGATAACATTTGCTTTAACACAATAATTAACTTATTAAGTCATTAAGCTGGTTTTAAAGGTACTAAGGGGAAAAAGGTATGTGCTTAATTCATGATATTTAAAGAGGGAAGAAATATTTAAAGTATTAAAAAATCATTTGTTGAAATAAACATTTCAGAGAAGCAAAGGAAAATTGCCAAAATTATCTATTTGGAGGTTTCATCTAGGAAATCATGTTTTCTAAAAACAAAAGCATATATATATATATATGTAACCATCTAAAATTTCTTGTATTTGTCATTAGTGGAACTTTTAAACAAGTGACTATAAAAAACCACCGCCGCCTTCCGCAGGCCGTTTCCACCGAGGAAAAGGAATCGTATCGTATGTCCACTATCCAGAACCTCCGCTCTTTCGACCTCCTTGCTGATGCAGGTAAGGGTCATGACCTGCTGCCTGTGGGGACGGAGGATTATACAGCGCAACGGCAGGAAGACCCTACCACTGTCCAAGGGATCGCTGATGATGACGACAAAAAGACACTAGTGAAGGCCTTTAAGAAGACATTTGCCTGCGATGGTGCTGTGATGGAGCATCCAGAATATGGAGACCACATATGGAGACCAGCTCCAGGGTGACCAGCGCAAGAACATAGGCCAGTTCCTGTAGAGATTGGACTGGCTAAGGACGACCAGCTGAAG
>NW_022103908.1:28676493-28678231 GCF_000313985.2 Echinops telfairi | reverse complement strand
CAAAGAAGTATTTTTCCATCTTGACAACATGTCTGCTTATTCTTCAAAGGCATCAAGCAGTGTTCTATGAGAATGTTGTTCAGAAGTGTTACCCAATCTCTACCCTATGGCCTTGATCTCGCCCCTGCAGATTTCTTTTTGTTCTGAAAACTCAAAGAAAATTTCAATGGAACATTATTTGAGTCCCTCAGGGTTACTAAAGAATATCTAACTCAAAGCAAATTATATTTTTCTACATTGGACCCTGATACCCTAAAATGTAAACTGAAGAGTGCAGGGCTAAAGAGTTAGAGGGATTGTGGTAGTTACATAATCTGGTGTCAATTTGAGACTTGAGAGTAAAGGGGTGGAGTCTGGCCTGTCAATCAGGTCGTAGTTTGATGACCTCATTTGGAGGTGCTATGGAGATAAGTAGCTCGCTGGAGACAGACACATGCTTACTACCAAAGAGACATTCTTGTTGACAAGCCACATGGAGACAGGCTGATAGCAGTCAGAGTCTTGGAGCTGAAGGAACCACCTGGAGATCCCTGCCAGTGCTGAGATGCCTCTACTACCACTGGATCCAAGACTTTTCACTCCCTGGTCTGTGCTCTTCCTTCATTCGGTGTCATTACACATGTTGCCTGAGACTGAAGAGGAATTTATAGACAGGTATTGGACATAAGGGTTAATATCAGACTTATGGGCTTGGACTGGACTTGACTGGGATTATAATTTCATGTACAATTGCTCTTGTATATAAAGCTCTTTTTTATACACATGAGTGTCTGTGAATCTGTTTCTCTAAACCCAGATTAATACAGGGATAGAAACACCAACCTCAGGGCTGATAGACATTGATGGAAGACATGTGAAGAAACTGTAGCTTCACAATTGATGTTTTTAATAATAAAAATCTAAGACTTGCCTTCATATGTTAATGATTACCTAATGTCAGCTGTTATAAGTTTTAAATATTATTTAGTTTGAACTTGAATGTAATTATTGGCTAAGAAACAACTGTACCTAATTTAAATTGCATAGCATCAACAATTGAGCTCATTACCATGTATTTTGTGTGTACTAAATGCAGTCTGTAAATGAACACAATTGCAGACTTACTTTTATTAACTCTGCTAACATAATTATTTTACAAATATTCAAGCATGCAACTACCTCAATAAATCAATAAACTAGTAAGTAAACAGACTGAAGAATAGTGAGCAAGAAAAATTTTGTTAGGATTATCATGAAATAAATAAACAACAATTTTTAAAATGAATTTAAATTAGATGCTGATGTGAAAATGCATTATTTTCAATTCATCAGGATGGAAAAATCTTATCATCATTGCCATTTCTATATTGTCTTCTTTCATCATTTACCATCCTATACCCTTATTCCAACTCCAATTAACAATACCCAAGGATATCTGACTAAACTGAACTTTGATAAAGTTCAATTGTACACATAAGGTCTTGCAAAAATTAACAAACGTGGATTCTGAACAAGCTGTTGAAAAGCTCCCTTTTCTTTGAGACCTTCAACCTGAGTCTTGTTACATTTGACTGTTCTCTTCTAAGAGTGCCTTGGTCATGCACTGAAAAGATCTGGCTGATGCTTCAAACAATGCATAAAAGTCCACTGATACTTTGATCTGCAGGCAAAGAAGCATGACATCCTGGGACACATTGGTGATCGCCTTCTTTATGTTATTCTGATGAACTGCATCAAAGGGCCATTCATTTTGGGTTGC
>NW_022103908.1:28664706-28675217 GCF_000313985.2 Echinops telfairi | reverse complement strand
TTTTAGACGGTAGCATGTAAAATAAAATGTAAAATGTGTTTAATTCAAGATAGCAGCTTTTAAATAACACACAAAAAGAGTGTTCATGTGACCTTACATTTATTTCAACTATTCATGTGTTTTAGAAGAAATATTGGGCTTTCTCCTCCCATAAAGGGATCGGGGCTGGGAAACGCACAGGGACAGCTCTGCCCTGTCCTAGTGGGTCGGGAGGATGCAGCATCGCCTCAATGGCAGTGGGTTTGCTGGTTGTTTCTTTTTATTTTTTTATTGTATTATTAATTCAGTGAGGTTCTCAGTATCTGACAATGTTTTGATGCTATCCATAAGGTTTTCAGTGGCTAATTCTTCAGAAGCAGTCTATTTCTTCTTTGCAGTCTGTTCTTATTTGGTAGCTCCCATGAAACCTGCTAACTGTGGGTGAGCCTCCAGTACTTGAAAATACCAGCGACATAACCTTCCAGTATCACAGCAACACGCAAGCTATCTCAGTCCAACCAACTGACAGCAAGTGGTGGAGGGACCAATCCCTGGAAACAGACATCAGACTTGATAAAGCAGGGGGCAGCAAAAACTAGGAAGACTTGGATTGACACAGTGACTGTGGCAATGGGCACAAAGACAGTATAAATAATGATGATGGCCCAGGACCAGGAAATGCTTTCTTTCTGTTGTACTTAGGGGCACAATACGTCAGAGCCAACTCTTCTGCATCTAACAACAATAAAAACAAACAACAATAGCAACAACAATTGCAATGAAAGTGCCTTAGAGTTTAAACGTGCATTTTCCTTTAGCAACTTTCCTTTGCAATGAACAATAAATGAAATACCAAAGAATAAAGAAAATTCAAGTTGTTGTCTCACCCACTTCTTAACTCTTCAATTATCCCAGGAAAGCTGAGAATTAGATTGACCAAATCTGTAAACATTAGTGAAGAAAATAGATTTCAAACGTGCAATTTTGTTGTTGTTGTCATCTAACATTCTATTTTAGTTAGCATTAAAAATCTTAGTAGATTCTAATGTACCTTTAAAACACTTCAGAATGTGTTTTAAATACTGTACTAGGATTTACAAGTAAATCTCAAATTAAATTGGTACTTTTGAGCCCTAATCCATGTAGTAATTGAGTTCTTTTTGAATTTTTTAAAGTCATATATTCCATTAAGTATTTTCTCATAGTAAGGATATTTTAACCACGTAAAGTTAAACAATTAGTATTTTTATTATAATGTTAAAGGAAAATAACAACTAAAATGTAAGCAAAATGAAGTTAATACCATTAATCAATTATGTCTCATTTCCGTTTTGTCCTCATTTCACATATTAAACCACATGTATTCCTGGCTAATTGTTCACCTTACAGAAGAAAATAAATCAAACATCATCAAAGTGGCATCATGTTTTGAAGAACGTGATGGATGACATCTGATTAATTGTACTTTAGACCTAACAAGAGCATTC
Organism: Echinops telfairi; assembly: GCF_000313985.2. Taxonomy (NCBI): domain Eukaryota; kingdom Metazoa; phylum Chordata; class Mammalia; order Afrosoricida; family Tenrecidae; genus Echinops; species Echinops telfairi. The sequence goes on along the minus strand of NW_022103908.1, from coordinate 28,673,751 downwards.
TCCTGTCAGTTATATTTTATTCATGAGATACAATAAATTTCTATGGCTTCAATGTGAAAAAAATTAGAAGAGAAGTTATCATTGCTAACAGCATTATGTTAGTAATATTATGTGAAATGATTCACTTAAGTAAAGCTTGCTAGCTTTAAATTCAGAGACTATTTTACATGGACAGTATATTAGTTTTCACAGACAAGTAAAATACGAAAGATGAGGGGAATTGTTATTTATTTTCAGAAATAATATTAACTATGCCTTTGCTAAAAGTTAAACTAAGAAAAATAAAAACAATTTACATATCTATATTTCATTATATTCCGGAAGGCCTAATGTCAGTATAGTTAAAGACGAGTAAGACTAAACATTGTCCACAGGCGGCACCTGCTGTTTGCACTAAGCTGCCACTGAAAGGTTGGTTATTCAAAACCACTCTATGGCTCTAAAGAAGAAAATACCTGATGATCTGCTGCCAAAACATTACAGGCAAGAAAATCCTATGGGGCAGTTCTACTCTATAACACATGTAGTGGTCAAATTAAAGACAAGAAAGAAGAGTAAATTAAATACATATGTAAATTTCAAATCAATAATATATTTTTAGAATTATAAAGCCTGAGTAACCTCAGAAATGTTTAGACTAGTCTAAAACATTTTAGATAACAAGAACAGACATGTACAGATTTAATATCGTGAAGACTATGTTCATTGGCACTGAAATCGGTTGAAGGGTCTCCTAATAGATGCATATGTAAGCCCACACACCTAGCCTTTGATCTCTCTCGCTTCAGTTCATTGCAGTTTGTTAAAGAATGTGAGTTATTTATCCCCAAGTATGGTCTAATGTCTAAGTTATTTTAAGGGTTTCTCTTAGTTTTAGTCTTTACTTATATATAAAACAAACAACAACAGAACACTGAGCGGATTCTGACTTTTAACTGTCCGACACTGCAGCATAGACCTATCCCTTTGGGGTTTTGAAACTACAAACCTTCGTGTGAACCCACAGTCTCGTCTTGCTCCTGTGCAGTAGCTGGGGCGCACACAGAGCTAATCAGGCGGTTGCAGCCCACGGAGTTGGTGTACATAGATATCGATCAGTTTAAGGTTTGAACTTTGGGGTATGAATACATCTTAGAGTTGTCTTCTTACAAGGGTTTATCCTAAATAGTCTGTATCATCGGTGATACTTTAAAATAATCAAATTAATTAAAATCCTCGTTAAAATAATTAAAATCCTAGGAGATGCTGGAAAATGTTTTAGTAAAGCCACCTAACGCTTGTCATAAAGTCGATTCTGTTTCATAGCAACTCTGTGCTTTTGTTTGGTTGGGACTCAACAGAAAGAAATCCCGCTTGGCTCGGAGCAAACTTCATAACTGTTCTTGTGTTTGCGCCCATCTATATATACAGCCTCTGTGCCCACCCATATTTTCAAAGATCTCCTCTTTTGAGTCGGCCCGCTACCAAACATGCTGTTTTTCTCTTGGGTAACACGTCCAAAGTACGTGAGAGGACCGTTCACCATTCTTGTCTCTACAGAGCGTTCTCGCGCTACTTCTTCCAAGACAAATTTGTTTATTCTTTTGGCAGCGGATGAGCTGTTACTATTGTCTGTACTTACTAAAATATTTACCACCACGAGTTCTAGAAGCGGTATAGTTTTATCTATATTAAGATTTGAAAGGTAATGACTATCCCAGGTCAAGTTAAGTTCATACATTTTGTTATAGTCCCTGATAGTAGTTTGGGTGGTAGTTACTGGTGAATCGAGCTCTGAGAAGAAAAATTACACTCATCTCTTTACACAATATACATATTCACCCAAATCCATTGCCATTTAGTCAATGCGAACTGAGCATCTCTGCTCCCGAAGAATGTAAATCTTTTCGAAAGTAGAGCAGACAGCCCCATAAAATCTCGTGTGTGTGCGTGTGTGTGTGTGTGTGTGTGTGTGTGTGTGTGTGTGTGGTTTGTTTGTTTTATAAGGTATATTGCTAAACTATTGAGAGACCCAGTACATTTACTTGTATATTTTCTGGTTTAATGGAATATTATTGCTAATAACAAATATTTAACTCCTCTAATGTTCCAGGCAAAGTTGGGTGATGGGATAAACCAGTGAACAGAAAAAATAATCTCTAACCTCATTGCTTTTAGAAAATATCTATGTCCTTCAGTTTAATCAGTAGATTCTCCTAAGTGCTCATTTCTCTTATAGCCATGCCTTTATATGAGATGGAAACCTGGGTGATGTAGTCATTACGCCTTGGGCTGCAATCTGGGTGGTAAGCGGTTCAAAACCATCAGCAGCTCCGCAGGAGAAAGGTGGGACGTTTTACTCTGGTAAAGCGTTACCATCTTGGAAAGACCTTTGGGGGTTTCTGAGAGTCAGCACTGACTGGAAGGCAGTAAGTTTGGTTTCAGAAATTGTGAAAACGTTTGAGCAATATTAAGTAAATATACTGTTACAGTCTAAAATATTTTCATTAACTTTTTTTGCTAAAGTTTTCATGGAGAAAATGAAACAGACTATCAAATGTTGACATTTAGAAATTAACTTATTGCCAGCAAGTTGATTCTAACTAATAGCAACCCTATAGGGGATAGGACAGAGTAGAAGTATCCCATAATGTCTAGGACAGAAATACTTAGAAAGGCAAATTGCCACAACTTTCTACCATGCAGTGCATAGTAGGTTTGAACTACCAGCCTTTTGGTGACAAGCACAGAGCTTAAACACTATGCCACCAGGGTTCCTGTGTGGACAGCATAGGTACTGAAATTGTACATGTTAGATTATTAGCTGAATTTTCCTGTTTGGTGAATTATTTATATTTCAATTTTTAGCAGATTCTTAATGGCTTAGAACTGGACTGCATGAAATTTCATGATATATTGGTTTAATTTATTTCACTTTCACCTTTAGAGGTTTGAGTTTAATTTGGCTCAGATATCAGCGTAAATTAATGTAATGGCTTCAATTTGGCCCATTTGTCCACATCACTGGACCACAAACTCCTGGCAATAATGCAAACATGGGAGCCTTTGCTCAGCATGGGATTTGAATCATGTTGCTGGAAGGCAGGCATCTCTTTGGCCTAGTCACTTGGCACCTTACAATGCTATTAATATCTCATTTTACACAAACAATTTCCCTAAATTTTATTGTGGAAAAGGGAAAATATCTTTTGTAAACAATGTTAATGATCATGCAGACTAGGCCTATCATTGCATGTTGAGGAAGGGCCCTGCAGGCTTGCAAACGTGTTCGACACTTAGACTCACGGAGTCCGGAGAGGTCTGCCACAGTCAAACTATTATCATTTGGATAATGCTCTCAGTCCTTTTCTGTGAAAAATATTGATCTTCATGACCCATTGACCTGAACATATTGCACTGTTTTCAAATACTTGATCTTAATCACAGAAGTGTTACTCAAAATTATATCCCATCTGTATCTCTACTGTAACAAAGGAGTCTGAAAGAATACATATTTCATATGCACAATATCTCTATGTTTGTAATATCGATGTTTGTAAACCAGACTTTATGAAGACATATTCTTATTTATTCTAATTATAACAAATTATATATAAAATTTCAACAAGAGAAAACAGAATGGAAAGTTCTCCAGAAGAAACTAAAAATAGAGATGATCTATATGGCTTTGTTTCACTGAAGTTTCAAAAGGAATCAGTGAGTAATAATTTACTGTTCTTTAATTTACCCACTTCATAATGATTTGGTATTTAAAATTAATTATGTGAACACTTAGGACTTGTTTAATGTCTATGTGTATGTCCTATGGACATATTATTAATAAGTCAATCATATGTAAATGGTTGTTACATACAATAAAGCATCTTAGAGATAGAGTTATGTGAGATTTGAAAAATAAAATTAAAGGTTATGTAATACTCAAATTTATTTTCCTCATTATTGATTCTCCACTTGAACGAAAATATGAAGATATTTCACAGCATTCTTATATTGTGTCATGTTATATTACATGGTATTTGCACCAAGCACAATATTAAGTAATTTGCATGTAAATTTCATAGGATAGACTAACATGTATATGTGTGTATATATGTATGTATATATACATATGAGTAAGTCAGAATGTATTTCTACAAAATCATAGAAATAATTATTAAATAGAAACAATAAAATGTGACGCTTCTCTTTCTCAGTATATCTTCCATCTATGTCTATAGCATTCTGAAGATGGTGTTTCCATCCCCGATGCTTTTCCCAGAAGAATTCTGGGCTCTTTCATTTATACCACATTAAAATGGCAGTTTCGGCATCTAGAATTAACCAGTCCATGGAAATGTTCTTTGGGCTTGGGGGAAACAGAGCAGTCTTAAGCAACAGGGATCAGCGACGCATGTGGTGCGTGGAATACAGTTTCGCAGCAAGGTTCTCCTCCGACAGCCCTTGCTGCCCTCAGAGAATGAGCGCAGACATTGTCCAGGGGGGAAAAATTCCCAACTCAACTTCTTGGCATTTTTTTTTACATCAATGCAGATTTCAATATTCTTAGAACTTCTTTTTGAACTTATTAGCACTTCATTCTCATGCCATACAATGAAATAATTTAATCATATCAGAAATGGTTGTACAATTATCCTCACATCCAATTCCAGAACATTTTCTTCTTCCTTGTACTGATCGTTATTCATATAATTATTTTTCTAATTGTGTCAAGGATTTCTTTGCCTGTGATCATTCTATATCATTTGAGAAAACTCTTTCTGGACTATCCCTTAGAAATTCCAATAAACATTTAACATAATCTTCTTTGCTGGTCTCTAAATTTAAAGAGCCCAGCAGAAACCTTAGATACACATATTTTTTTAGGTTTTTTTTTATAAGACATGCTAACAAGACTGAACCAAAAGTATTACTGACAGAACTTGTCTAAGTCATCCACTGATGAGAGAAACATATTTAAACATGCTTTATTTGGAATATGTCCATGTGTGTATGAACTGTAAACCCAGTAGCAATACTTTTAATTTAAATTCACATTGTTGGTATTGCATGTTATCTCATGGACTTGACTCATAGTGGCACTACATGATAGAAGAGAGTTTCCCACACTGTTTTTTAGTTGATAATCTTCATGGATGGAAGTAAATTGTCGAGGATTTTCTGCCTTGAAACCGCTGGTTTCAACCCACTCCCCTTTCATTTAGCAGCTAAGTGCTTGAACCTTGTGCTGGGGCAGATATATATGTGATAAGATAAGATAAGAATGGGGATAAGAATAGATAAGAATGGGGAGATACAAATAAAATTAGATTAACAATATTATTTTATTGTATTATTTCTGGCATAAATTACTGTCTTCTAAAATAATTATATCTGTTTAAATAAATGCTTAAAAATTTCACTTCTTAAAAATATTTGAGTTTGTTATTCATCAACAAGTGTCATATTCACTAAGTTTTATAAAAGGGCTTGGATTTATATTAGATATTTATAAAATACATTATCTTCTTTAAAACTTTCAGAAATGAATTCATTAACAGGTTTGTTTTTTAATCCTAAAGTCGCTGTAGTGGGTTCACTCTGACGCATAGAGACCCTTACAAGACAGGATAGAGCCGCCCCAGTGGGTGAATGAGACTATGACTCTTCCGGAGAGTAGAAAGTCTCAACTTTCTCCCGTGGGAAGGGCTGAGGGAGTCAAGCTGCTGACGCTGAGGTTAGCATGCCACAGTGTACCCCACCATGTTCCCAGTCCCCATGACCACCAACAGTTTTGTACGGAGAAATTAGTCATCAAAATAATAAAAAAGAATTTTCTTTTTATCATTAAGATTACAAATTTGGAAACACATCTTAAAACTACAATGTACCAGATATCTCACTGATAGATACCTTTACTTGAAAAAAGATGATGCAGAATTACTATCAGGTGGAGTGAACATCCTGCTGTTAGACCAGGACAAAGCCTGTTCCCCGCTAAGATTGGTAAAAGCAGAAGATGAACGATAACTGGTGAGCATAGTCCTTACAGGGGTGTAAAAAAAGTTAAACACATTAGTTTCAGAACTAATTTTCACAAAAGGGATGGCACAAAAATATTAAAAATATGTTTACATTATATTGTAAATCAAATAAAGTTAACAGATATCCAAAACTAAATGTATGCTATATTTTAAAATAATAGTATGTGTGTGTGTGAAATAAATGAAAGCATGTTTCTATCTGAGCATCACGTACTCGCGGGTGTGACTCTTATACTGGTTTCCATTTCAGTTACCATAATAGACTCAATGTGCCAAACGGTTTTTCAAAGGAAAAGATAATGGGAAATAAAAGAAAAGCTTGTTAAATAGTTATTTAGAAAGTAAACATATTTTGCATAATTATTGAATGTGCCAGCAAACATCTATCTATTTTTAATGGGTAACATAATTGATCTAAATAATTTAAGCAAGCAAAGCAAACAATTTTTATTTACTCAGGCAAAACAAAAACAAACAAGTACTTGAAATTAATAGCTTCTCTTTCTTATGGTAAGATGCTGCACATTTGAACTATTCTAATAATCAACTTTTATATGTTTTAAATATATAAATCAGAAATTCACGCACCCCTTGAAATGAGAAATTTGTCTTTACCATAAAGACATTTTAATGAAGCGTTCCTTTTATTTCATTTCCCACAAATGAAGCACAGTGTGTGAGAATCAGTCTTCAGAGATGCTAACATTTACTGCACTTAATTTGCATACAGAGACAATACTTTCAATGAATATATTCCGTGAATAAAGGATGGATATTATAAACATGCATAAGGGGGAAATACAAATCCACTTCTATTGCTCTGGTTGCTTATTTTCAAGGGAGATCTCAATCAAGAAAATGGAGAAGACACAGGAAAAATGAAAAGAAGACATTAGTGGCTATTATAGAAAACTGGAAAAGAAAGTCAGTGTTGCTCGAATAATTGCTAGTTCTCGGTTAAGAAAGAGTATTTTAATATGGTAAATCTATCATGTATGTGTCTAAGTTACAGTTCAATGTTTCTGATAAAGTTTAGAAAGCATAAGATCTATACTGTTCATTCTACAATAACCAGGAGTTGTAGAGTTAAAAACAATATTTAAGGGAAACACTATAATTTTCACATGAATGGTGCTACATAAGCTTTTTACATAAAATCGTGTGTTCAAAACCAAAATTTGTTATAATTTACCAATGTTCCCAAATTAAATAGGAAGAATATTAAGAAATGCCTTACATGAAAGGCCAATTTAATTAGCCTGAATTATGAAGGACACCCTAATCTGGCTGTCCTTTGGACACTTGCCCGGTGGTCCCGTGAACTCAGGTGTATAACCACACGTGGGGGTCAGTTCACAGTACCATCTGTTTCTGATTCGGCCCCGCTTTTGCCATCTCTTGTGATCAACCTGCTCACATATTTCTGTTTGGTTCATGTTATTAGGGTCATTTTTAACAAAACTATGAGTCACATAACATTGCTCCTTTGTGTCCAGGCTTTTAACCTTCCTGCAATTTCCTAAAGTGCTCTGCCCTCTTCTCCGTGCACTCAGACACTTTCCAAAGTCTTTGAGCTTCAGCAAACCACGTACAACTTGATACCTTATAATAGCATCTGTAAAAACTCTGTGAAAGGGCGCTATCTAAATGGAATGTGAGATCAGACCCAGCCTGTTCCCAAGGCAATTCCTGGCATCCTACAATTGTATATACTTTTAAACTCCAAACATTTGAAGCCTTTTGAATATACACCTAGAACCCTTATGATTCAACATTTCATGACCATTAATGGGAGGTGGGAAAAATTTCTCATATAATATTGAATGACTATTTACGTGAAGGAAATATTTACAAGTCTATATATAAATAAAGTTTATTTCAAAGTAAAGGCCAGGTGACACAATAACAAAAATATTTATTTATTTCATGAAAAGTCAAATAGCTGTGATTAAAAATCCAATGAGGTGTTATTTGAAACAATGGAATATGTACAGGCTTGAAGAATAAGGCTCTCAGAGTGATCTGATGAGAGAGTTTCGGTAGGTGGATTAGTTGGGATACCAATGCTGAAACCTGTCCAACAATGTACCTCAGTGTTTGAAAATATAATAATTATGAGACCCAGGACTCATCCCTCTAGGAATTTATCAGGAAACAATTACAGATGTCAGTGATGATGTATACACATCATCTATATATTTCCATATAAAAATGAAAAATGTCAAACACTTTAATTAGACAGCAAGTAGAACATTATGTAGGTGCTTAAATAATATTATTGATATGAAAAGATGTTCTGAATATATTATTAAATAATCTTCCAAGCACAATGTCATTTATTTTCCAAAATAAATGTGTGATGTGAGTAAACATATTTAAATGTGCTACTAATAGGCATATGTGTAGGTATGTGTACACTCACACAAAGAGTAAGATGGAATGTGGTAATTTCTGTTAAATGCTATAATGTGCTCCTCAAAAACAACAACAACAAAAAAATCCTTCCATTCTACAAAATCACACACTGGAAATAATGAGGCCTATGGGGAAATGAGGGGTAGAAAACATGCACTCCATTCACCAGAGCACCTTTCAAAACAATTGCAAACTTAAATAGAAACAGTTATGAACTTTTGTACAATTAAATTTGATCTCACACTTTACACAACAACCCCCTGCCACCCAGTCAATTCCAACTAAAAGCAAACCTGTAGGAGAAGGACAGAACTGCTCGGCAGGGTTTCTAAGCCTGTGAATCTTTGCAGGCTCCATCTCTTCTTTTGCTGCCAGCACAGCTGTCGGGTTTGAAAGTCCAAAGACCTTGCAGTTAGCAGCTCGCTGAAGCACCAAGGCTCCTTAACAAGCATCCCAGGTCCTAAGAACTGGGGTCTTGCTTCCTCTAAGAAATGGAAATACTGAAGGGTATTGCTTGTTTAAAAACTCAAAAGTATAGTTTTACAGTACTTTAGTAGCATTTAAGCTTCTACAAACATAAAAAAAAACAGTTGGAAGGAGCATATGATCC
>NW_022103908.1:28662262-28664606 GCF_000313985.2 Echinops telfairi | reverse complement strand
CGCTGAAGCACCAAGGCTCCTTAACAAGCATCCCAGGTCCTAAGAACTGGGGTCTTGCTTCCTCTAAGAAATGGAAATACTGAAGGGTATTGCTTGTTTAAAAACTCAAAAGTATAGTTTTACAGTACTTTAGTAGCATTTAAGCTTCTACAAACATAAAAAAAAACAGTTGGAAGGAGCATATGATCCTGAATGGATGCTACTGCGGGAAGAAGTCCAAACTGCATTGAAGAACTTGTCAAAAAATAGCCTCCCGGGGAACCAATCACAAGGTTCTACATATAACCCCCTCCCTGGGGGCAAGAGAAAAGTGAGTGAAGGGAGACATCAGACAGTATAGACAAAAAATAATAATAATAGTTTATAAATGATCAAGGGTTTGTGAGGGGGGCGGGGATGGGGAGCTGATACCAAGCTGATTTCAAGTAGAAAGCAAACGTTTTGAGAAGGATGATGGCAACAAATGTACAAATGTGCTTGACACAGTGGATGGATGTGTGGATTGTGATAAGAGTTGTATGAGCCCCCAATAAAATGATTAAAAAAAATAGCCTCCCGGAATTAACAATATGACAACTTAAATGTTACAACAAATTAACAAATCACTGGAGGCTCTCACTGTCTCTGCTAAGGAATTTGGAATTATCTAGCCCACCAACTAGAAAAAAATCTATATTTGTGCCCATTCTAAAGAAAGTCGACCCAACAAAATGTCCAAATTTATGAATAATATATCTCATGCAAGTAAAATTTTGCTTCAATAAATTAAAAATGGTTACAGTAGTATCCCAGCAAATAACATCCAGAAGTCCAAGATGGATTCAGTAGAGAGCATGGAATGAGAAATATCATTGCTGACAACAGATGGACGTTGGTTCATGGCACAAAATACCAGAAAGATATTTGCCTGTATTTTATTATGTGTAGGTATGCAAATGTGTGGCTCATATCAAACTATGGAAAACACTATGAAGAACGGCAAATCCAGAATACTTAACTATGCTTACGTAGAACCTGTCCACAAATCAAGAGGGAAGTATGCAAACAGAGCAAGGGGCTACTATTGTTAGGTTCCATCAAGCCAGTTGTGACTCATAGTAACCCAATGCACAGCAATGTACAGCAGGACAAAGCACTGCCAGCTCCTGCACCATCCCCACAAGTCCTGTTATTGATGAGCCCATTTTTGCAGCCACTGTGTCATTTCATTTCCTTGAAGGACTTCCTGGTTTTTGCTACCTCTCTATTTTAACAGACATGGAGTTCTTTTCCAAGAGCTGGTCTCTCCCAACAACATGCCCAAAATGTGTAACACAAAGTCTTACCCTCCTCTCTTCTAAGGAATATTCTGGTTGTACTTTTTCCAAGACAAATTTGTGCAGGGTGTTTCTTTGTTGTTGTTGTTGTTCTTGTTGTCATTGATGTTGTTTTTGCCAGTCCTTGATGCTTTCAATATTTTTAATGCATCATAATTCAAATTCATCAGTTTTCTTCTGGGTATTCTTTATTCAATACCTTACTTTTATATGCACATGAGTTGATTTAAAAAGGGACACTCTTGCTCTTCAACACTTTAAAGATAATTTGTACAGCAGATTAACCCAAATGTACTGCTTCATTTGATTTGTTGACTGTTGCTTCCAAGAACATAGATAATGGATCCAAACAAGATTACATCCTTGACAACTTGAATTGTTTCTCTGTTTACTATGATGTTATCTATCAGTGGACCACTTGTGAGGCTTTTCATTTTCTATACATTGAGTTATAATGCATCTTGAAGGCTGCAATCCTTGATCTTCATCAGCAAGTACTTCAAGTCCTCACTTTCAACAAGAACATTTGTGCCATCTGCACACAGGCGCTTAATAACCCTTACACTAATCCCGATGCCATGTTATTACTCAGTCCAGTTCCTTTGATTGTTTGCTTACCATACAGATTGGGTCTAATCACATATTTTAAATCCTTGTTCTGTTTGAAAGATTGCTTCTTGGTCCGTGTGCAGGTTCAGTATGCACACAATGAATTTCCATTTTTCTCAATGCTATCCATAGTTTGTTTTGATGCAAACAGTCAAATGCCCTTGCATAGTCAACAGAAGACAAGTCAACACCGTTCTGATATTCTCTACTTTCCAGCAAGATCCATCTGACATCAGATATGAGATCCGTTGTTCCACATTTGGCTTCAGTTTCTGGTGGCTACTTGTCAACGTATATTGCAGCCATTCAGCAGAATTCTACTTGACGGTGATATTAATGATATTGGTGAATGATTTTCTCACACCTCTTTCTTTGTAAGGAGTATGGATCGCTACCAGGCATTTGTCCAGGTTATTTCC
>NW_022103908.1:28659928-28662162 GCF_000313985.2 Echinops telfairi | reverse complement strand
GTTTCTTCCCTTTCAACTTGAACTCCCATATGAGCAGTAAGTCTGGCCTTTTCGGCTACTAAGATTGAGCTTCTCTATCACCTCTGTCCACTGGTGGCATCAACTTGATTTTTGCATATTCCATCGGGAAAAGCCCACATGTATAGTTATCCTTTATGTTGAGAAAACAATGTGTAAAAGCAAGGAACAATTCATTATTCTTGCAAAATTCTTTTATGTGATCTCAAGCTTAGCTTTTATTACCAATGCTATATTTTCCAAGATTAGTCCTTCCTAGTAGTGTAGTGTGCTATACCTTGGGCTGTTAACCACAAGGTCAGCAGTTTGAAATCACCACTCATTCTTCAGGAGGAAGATGAGGCTTTCTAGTCCCTTTAAGTGTTTCAGGAACTCACGAGGGTATTTTTAATCCATCCTTTACCCCGGGACCAAATCTGTGACAGTGAGAGAGAGAATTCCTTCCCCTCTGGAAATTCTTTCCAACTTTAGTATTAACATCCAAAAATGAACAGTTCATCCTTACGCATATTTGCATGTTTCCATGTTTGATCAATTTTAAAATTAAAAATTGGTAAAATTCTTCAATTTCTTCATCACTAGTCTTATTAGTTGGTGCATAAACTTGAATAATAGTTCTATTGACTGGATTTCTTTGAATATGGATAGATATTATCCTATATCAGACCACATTTTACTTCAAGATATAACTTGAAATGTCCTTTTTGACAATAAATGGGATACCATTCCTCTTGAATTTGTAATTAAAGACATAGTAAACCATATGCTATCTGATTCAATAGTCAACACTGGTTCATTTCATCTCACTAATGCCTAGTCTATCAATCTTTATGCATTCCATTTATTTTTTGGCTTCAAATTTTCCTAGATTTGTACTTGGTGCATTCCAACTTCCAATTACTAATAGATATTTACACCTGCTTGTCCTTATTTTAAGTAGTATCCATCAGCAGAAACATATTCCGAAAGATTTACTCCATCTAGGTCATTAGGCTTGACTCTAATTTGAGAAGACTGATCTTTCTCAATCACATTCTGAGTGCCTCCAAGTCTGAGATACTCGTCTTCAAGTAGTGTATCTGTAGCGTTCCACTACAGCCTCTTCCTTCTTCACGGTCTGCTCTTTGTCTGGAAACACTGCAGACATCCATCCGCCCTGAAATACCAGTGGCATAGGTTTTAGCGTCACCACAACACACAAGTCACCAAGTATGAGAAAATGACAGACATTTTCTGTAAATGGGGTACTCCATGGTTTAAATCCATGCAATCCGCCAGAGGACTGACTTTATTGTTGATTTATTCTGTTCATTCAACTACCTCTTGATCCATGGTTTATTGGAAGATACTAATTAATGGTGTCTTACTTTTTAACTATTTTAATAAATAAATAAACACAGTGCATTAAAGAACACTTTACATTTTTTTGAGACAGCTATTTTCCAATATCCATGATATATCTGTTGGATTTAGTTAAATTTCATTCTTAAATGAAAGTTAAAATAGTGTGGCTGTTATCTTCAACTTCAGGTAACAGTGTTCACATTCTCTGATCAAATAAAAAACCTGAAAATCATTTCTGGTCTTTTTCTATTTTTTTTTTTTTTGGTAGTATTGCTGGTGTCTTAACCCAGACATTCTCTTCAAAAACTGAATCTGGTAAAAGAGTTAAGGAATTTTATCTGAAGTCATGAATTTTACTGCTAAAAAAAAGGTATGTGTCATATCAATGTTTAAACTAGAACAATTTGTATATTTGTTATACTTTAATGCTGTTGGGGGCCTTCCAGTTAGTTCTGATTCATAGTGACCCTGTCTACAACACAATTTAATACAGCTCAGTCCTGCATCAGCCTCACAGGTTTGTTATGCTTGAGCCAATTGTTGTAGCCATTATATCACTCTGTCTTGTTGGGGCTCTTCCTCTGATTTCCTGACCCTCTGCATCAGTGATAGGCATGATGTCCTTCTCCATGGCCTGGTACATACTTTTAACATGTCTCAAGTCTGAGAGGAGAAACCTTGCCATCCTCATGTCCAAGAAATATTTTGACGTGCTTCTTTCCAGGCAGATGTGTCCGTATTTCTGGCAGCTTTTCTTCCCCTAAACTTCCTTTCCCAGGGAAATAATCCATATCTGCACTCACCACAGCAATGAGCAAATCAGGAAATCTTAACTGTTTATTTTTTATCATAGTTCTTTTAAAAATAATCTA
>NW_022103908.1:28659020-28659828 GCF_000313985.2 Echinops telfairi | reverse complement strand
ACGGTGATATTAATGATATTGGTGAATGATTTTCTCACACCTCTTTCTTTGTAAGGAGTATGGATCGCTACCAGGCATTTGTCCAGGTTATTTCCAAACTGTGGTTCTAAGTGACTGTTTCCAGTGTGTCATTAGCTTGTTAAAATATTTCAATTGTTATTCAGTCAATTCATGGAACCTTGTTTTTTGTTAATGCTCAGCACACCTTCGATTTCTTCCCTCGTTTTCATTGATTTTTATTTTTTGCTATATGTTCCCACTTGAAATGGTTGACTATCGACTGGTTTCTTTTGGTGTAGTGACTGTGAGTTCTTTCCAATCTTTTTTGATGTTTCCTGTATCATTCAATACTTTGCTCATAGGATCTTTCAGTATTGCATTTCCAGGTCTAATGTTGTTTTCCTCAGTCATTTTAGTTAATTATTGCTGAACGTGTTCTCGTCATTATGATACTTTACTTCGTTTTCTTGAGCAGCCTTTTGAAATTGTCTGTTCAGCTCTTTGACTTCATCGTTTCTTCCATTTGTTTTAGATATGGTCAAGATAAAGTTTCAGTGTCCCTTCCAACATTCACTTTAACTCTTCTTTTTTCCTGTCTTTTTAATGATTTTTTTGCTTTATTTGTGTATGACGTTCTTGATGTCATGCCCCAGATCAGCAGATCTTCTGTCATTACTGTTCAATTAGTGAAATCTATTCTTGATATGTTCTCAAAACTCTAATGAGGCATATGAAGGTTGTATCTGTGTTCTTTTAGACTAGTTTCAGTTTCTTCCCTTTCAACTTGAACTCCCATATGAGCAGTAAG
>NW_022103908.1:28653760-28658920 GCF_000313985.2 Echinops telfairi | reverse complement strand
TTTTGAAATCTTCTATTTTCATAGAATGCCTATTTTAGAGTATTTATTTGTTACAGTTGCCTTTGTTTGCTGCATTTGTAACTTAAACCAGTGAAAAGACTTAGAGCCTTTTTATGAGGTAGTAAGGCTAAATACGTGTAAGGGCCACATGCACATGTTCTAACTCACATAGAAATTCTTAGATTTTTAAAAGGATGCCATTCTTTCTTCTGGGACTACCTGTGTATCCTTTATATCAGTCCTACCTGTATATCCTTTAGGGTGGAAAAAATAAGATTCTGTGATGTGCAGTTTTAATTTAGCCTGTATTCCTTTGCAAGGATGATTTTAGTTGTAAAACCGTATGTCAAATCTGATGCAAGGGCAGGGAAGTATGTTCAAAGTATTGTTCAGTTTTATGAAATTTGGGAAGAAACATGAGTATTAGATATTTCCTTCTTTTGAATTAAAAAAGAGAATGAAGACATTTCTTTACAGAAACTTCAACTTGTAGCAGTACTAGGCTCAGGTTCAATGTTATCCTGTTGATCCAATTAAGAAGTGAAATTACACAGGTGCATTGTCCATTTCACCAAAGGAAAAGCAACAGATCTGATCAAAACATGTCTCCCCATAGTTGAATTGTCAAATGGGACCACTTTCAGGTTACTAAAAGAGAGCATTAATGAGAATTGCTGTTTCCTGGAATTGTTAAATGAGTGTCTAACAATGGACATCAGATGTTCTTTCCCTTTTCTTTCTAGTCTAATTCTGTAAGATTCAATAAAAGGATCAGTAAATTTGACTACAATCCTATCTGACTTCCTACTACTACCTACCTAAGTTAATTAATTCTATGACTGTCTTCTATATGCATGGAAAGAAGCACTGAGCATTGCTTTCCCAATGGTACATTATGGAAAAGATTTAAAGGTATAATTTAAATAGCCTTGTAATATAACAAAATAGCTACATTATCTTTTAGTTATTGCTGAATTAAGCAATTTTTCATCTAAAGAGAAAGGCATGCTATATTAACAAACATTTTTAAAATAAAAACCCATTATTCATATTCCTATGTATTCAGTCAACTATTATTAACTGAGTGCCTACTGTGTGCTAGGGATCTTTATACACAAATAATAGCAATGAAAAAAAGCAGACAATAAAATCCCTACTCTTTTTCTAGTCATATTCTACTTTGGGTTGAAAAATAATAAATAATGAAATCAATTATATCTATATATCATATACAAACCAGTTTTTATAGGGGAAATACTAAGGACAAAGGCTACAGTGATATAAAATAAAGGAGTGGGCTTCATCAGCTTCTTCTCATCATGGAATAAAAGCGGCTCATTACAAGGGAATAACAAAAACAGTGAATGGAAAATGTGTGGTGAATACTGTGACAAGCATATTCCATGCATAGGGAACAATCGAATAGGCTAGCACACAGGCATGGGAATATTTGAGGAACAAAATAAGTCAATATAACTAACTGTAGCAATGGTAGGGGATATATTCAAAGGTAAGAAATAGATTGTGTAGGACCTGGCAGATCATTGTAAGGGTTTTAACTTCTCATTGAGTGAGATGAGAAGTCAATGCAGATGTTAAGTTAGTATTGTGGAAAACTTCTCATTCTTGGTTCCATGATCAGAATAGACCATGAGAGTGCAAAGGCCGAAGCTTGGAGATGAGCAACAGCTGAACCAACCATCCAAGAGGTGAGTAGGTATTGAACCACATCAGTGCAATAGTAAGTGGTCCTAATTTAACATATGTTGCTAATGCTGGGTGCCCTCAAGTTGATTTTAACTGATCGTGATGCTGAGGCACAAACAATTCAACATTTGACTGCTAACTAAAATGTTAGAAGTTCAAATGTATCCAGTGGCCCCAAGAAGAAATATGTTTGATCTCCTTCCATAAGGATTATAGCTAAAATGAAAGAAACGCTTTTGGCAGTTCTATTTTGTCAGATGTGGTTGCTGTGAGAGTGTAAAAACGTACTGAAGGTAAATTCAATTGGATTTGCTTTTGGATGAGAGGTTTGATATGAAAGAGAAAAATACGTCAAGGGTGAAGTGTTTTACATTACTGGCCAAAGATCAGAAAGAACTCAATGGAGGCTGCATCTATGTTAAAAATCAAAATGGATTTATGGACGCCACTGTCAACTGCAACCCTCCAAAAGACTGGTGCTCCAAATCTAATCCCTAATACACTCATAACCAAAGGACGATGGGAATAGAAAAAAAATGGCAGTCTCAAATTTACCAAAGAAATGTTCAGCATTCTATGTTATTTGAGTTCATATTTTGTTTTTAACTTCCAACGTAAGGGCACATACAACAGACACTAGTGCATTTTATCATTAATCCCTAAGCCTCCTCCCCCCCACACAAAAAAATAGTTGCTGTGAGAGTGATTTTTGTTGTCAGTTACAAAAATATACTTTGAACAGCACTCTGATTATCCCTTGTCTTCATTCCGTTTTTGTAGCATTTGATCGCTAGCAGTGCGGAGGGGTGGGAGTATTGGGGAACTAATGAAAGGGAGTTTCTGGGAACATAAACAGACCATTGTGCCAACCCTTCCCTACAAAATACATCAAGAAATACACGTAAATAGAGCATGACCCAGAGCACTTCTGAACTGAGGAGTAGAGGTCAGCAGTGAGAAAAACTACAGACAAGAAAGACTCAATGAATTAACAAGTTTTATATGATAGGAAACTCATTTCTTCCATTATCCCTGATCATTGCTACACCCAAGTGGGGTGTTGGCTACTGTGACCTGGAGAAGCAACCCCAGCAAATGAGTCTGCTTCCCTGATTCCACACACCCTGTCAATGTAAAGAGACAAGTTTCTGCTCTGAAATGAACCAGACACACCTCCCCAGGGGTCCAGTCAGAGTAGGCTAGACCTTCCCCCATACAGGCATGGTTGGCTACTAGGCTGCTGTAAACTGCTACAGCAAACCTCTGCAGTCCCCCTTAGTCAATACTGTACCTGCTTCCCTGTGTATCCCATAACACCCTCTGCAGTCCCCCTTAGTCAATACTGTACCTGCTTCCCTGTGTATCCCATAATGCAGGCCTCTCGTCCCAACCAGTCGGACTTCTATGGGGCATCCGTTCACGTCTTTCTGCCCTGCCACCCTCTTTCTGTTAGCACCGAGGACTGTCGTGTAATAGGGTGCAGATGTCTTGAGTGGAGACTACATCTGTAGTCAACATCCTATAGGGGGTGCTCTGAGAACAACTAGACATGTTTGAATGTGACAAGACCTCTCTCACCCAGTTATGGACCCCGGCAGAATGCCCCAAAGTACTACATATGCACCCTGCTGTGAAATCAAGTCCAATGGGAAGAATTCCACTTGTTTGCTTCACTACATCATTCAGGTTCCCAGCAGGAAAACCTCCCTGGAGTTAGTTCAGGGCTGTCTGCCTCTACTACTGAGGGTCCTTACCATTCAATCACTGAGTGCGGAAGTTGCATTCGCAACTGCCACAGGGTCAATGGGCGTCTGATTCCAACAAGCCAGGTCTCTTGGGGATCCTTCTGGAGAGCTTCAATCCCTTCTCCCACATACAGAAAACTGTTGTCCTTCCCCTAGATGTCAGCTCAGATATAAGCAATCCCCGCAGGAATGGAAGGAAGCCCTGGGCAAAAACAGAGGCTAACATTCTGCCCTGAGAGAAGTCACTGGGTATAGCTTTTCCAATTGGAAGTATGGTTGCTGAACCAGAGAAGAAAAGCGAGTGATGGTCAAGAGAGAAGAAGAGATTGATGAGTGAGCAATACCTTGCCAGAATAGTGATCTCCCTTAAAAGACAGGCTGACTATAGAATGCTCTCTGCTGTGTGTGTAGGCTATTGAAAGGTGAAAACCCAGATCTGGAACAATTAAATATTAATAAAATCAGGGAAAGCAAAGGAGCTATCACTCAGCAGGAGAGAGATTAATAAGCAGAGGTTTAAGTATCTTTCTTTTGCAGAGGGAAATGTTGGCACAACATTAAATGCTAGAAAGAAGTCACAAAGTGAACACCCTCAACAAATCCAGAGGAACATAGAAGTCAGCCACAGTATACGAGGAGTCCTCAAGATTTTATAGAAAAAAAGTACTATAAAAAATATGCATAGATTTTTTAAAGTATGCAGCAAAATAAAATCATACTTCTTTGTTAGTCATATCTCAAGACAGGGTTTAGTTTGAAGCACCAAGAAGAATAAGACATCCTTTTAAAAAGAGCCCCTCCAAATTCTGCAAACATTAAAGCAAGGTCATCAAACTTACAGTGAAGATTGCATGACAAGGTGAAACCATTGATACTTTCCAAAAAGTTTAAGATGACAATGCCCTAAAGAATTCAGCATTTTTCAAATAGATACCTCATTTTAAGAAGAGACAATGTTCAAGATGAAGTTCATAACAGCAGACCATCCACGTCAATTTGTGAGGACAAAAAAATGAATCTTGTTGATTTCATAATTGAAGACATATGATTAACAGCAGAAAGAATAGCCAACACCATAGAGATCTCAACTTGTTAAAGTTACACAGTTCTTTCTGCAAAATTAGAGTTGAACAAAATGTCTGCTTAATGAATGTCAAGCCCGTTTTGGCTAAATCAACTGCAGCTGAAAGCCGAGTTTCACATGGAGTGATATCAAGCTCCAAACACATTTCCTCAAAGAATTATGAGATGAAACGTGGATTTATCTTTAGCACAATCCTAAAATTAAAGCAAAATCAAAGCAATGACTACTGAGAGATAGAAGTGATCTACCCAAAGCAAAAGTGGCTCAGTACAGAGTGTAGGTCCTAGCAATGATGTTTTGGGATGCTCCACCATTTTGCTTGTTGACTTTCTGATGAGCCGCAAACAATGCCATGTGCTTATTATGAGAGTGTTTTGAAACACTTAGCTGAAGTATTAGCATAAAAATTCCCAGAAAATCTTCACCAGAAAGCCCTCCTTTATCATGACAGTTCCCTATTCATTCTTCTCATCAAACAATTCTGACAAGCGTTTCAATGGGACATCCTTAGATATGCACCTTAAACTCCTGATTTAGCTCCTTCTGATTATATTTTTTGTTTTCTAATATTACAAATGAAGTTCTAAAAATAAATATAAAGAATCCACACAGAAATACTGCTAG
>NW_022103908.1:28648570-28652180 GCF_000313985.2 Echinops telfairi | reverse complement strand
CTCAGAAGTAACCACCTGAGAAGTAACCAAAGAGGTAATCAAAACATGCTAAATCCTTACTTACTAAAACCTTTAAGTAGGGGAAAAAACACAAGAAATACAGACACCCTGATGATTTCAGAGGCACCTAGTGATTACATAGGCACTTCTGGAGCCTCATAAGCTTGATTTACTAAAATTGTTACTAAAAATTATACAGTAGACTTTTCACTTCTAACACAAACCAAAAAATTTTTTTTTCAGAAAAATACAAAATTTTAACAACAGAAATAGCAAAAGAAACTTACAATTTTTCTTCTCAATCATTAAACAAAAAAAGAAATGAATAGATGTAATCGTGTTTTAGAGAGAAAATACATAAATAGCATTTTCTTATAATGGTTGTATATTGTGAAATAGGAGGTCCATTATAATAAAGTTTAGATCCTGAATCCTAGAAATTTATATTCAAAATATTTATAGTGACATCAAAGATAGGCATCATTAGAAATTGTTTCACTTGTTTTGCTTGATCTCAAGCATCAAAAATTAGATTCAAAAATGAAATCAGAAAGTGTTTGCCTTACTGCTATATTTTCACAATGATCCCACAATAAAATTTAAAAAGTCAAAGTAAACAATTTCTAAATTTATTCTGCTTTTGAGCCCTGAACTTCCTTAAGTCTATAATTCTTTATTAATTCTGGGTATAATTCATTTTTTTTTTAATTAAAAGGTTTGTTCTTAGAGAATTCTACAGGAGAGAATTGATATTTTAATTGGTTAAATTGTACCGGATCTAAAATACCATCTTTAATTGATAAATACATTTTGAAAATATTTGTTGTTAACCCTATTCTAATTGATGAAAAATTAAGAGTTAGTAGGGTGATATAACTTGCAAATGCTGGATGATATACACTCCAAATCCTTTGTCTTTCAGTACACAAGACTATGCAACATCACACATAGCTTGAAGGTGACAAATGTTGCCTTGCCTCAGTAAATATTTAGAGAGAAGGCTCAAAAGTGAACACTTAAAAAATGTTTTTTCAATACTGCCAAGTCAAGTTGGCATCCAGGTAGCATCATCCGCCTGGTGCTCATGATGTTAGACAAGAAAATGAAGAGGTAAGTAGGCCATTACTGGGCGGCTGGGTCATAAAAATAGATTCAGTGTACTAGGGTCCGGTTCAGACTTCCCCTGTGATTTTCACCCATGAAGCAATTTGAGAACTCGCTGAAACCATCTATGTTCACTGTGTCTGCCCTGGGCTCCACTAACCTCTCAACAGGTCCGGCAGGACGGCGTCTGCCACCCCTTCCTGTGCCTGAGAGCCGAGCGAGTCCCACAGCGAGCAGTGATTTCCCCAGACTGCTGTCTAAAAGTGGACATGATCCCAGGCACCATGAGAGCCTCCTAGAACTAGCGAGCAAAAGACCTCATACCAGATATCCCCCGCATTGCTATCCGCGCTGCTCCTGACGTCTGGGGCTTTGCAGCTCCCCTTCCCAGCCAGGAGCAGAGTGACTATATTGGCCATCCCCTTTCTCCCTCTCCCCAGCTCCACACCTGCTGGCGTGGGTAATGATAGACACTAATTTGAAACAATTGAAGAGCTACTGGAATATTTACCTGAGACAGAACACAGTTCCTCAGAGCACAACCTGCATTGCTGTGCAGTACAGAGCCAGGAGTGACAAAGTGCAGCCAGGGGTGAATTCTGATCCAAACCCACAATTGCTAACCTGGTCCCCCTTCCCTGGGGACAGTGTGCCACAACACTGATACCATGGCACCCCATAAGCCCATTATAAGAGAGGGGAAAACATGTAATGCTTTAAATTCCAGGTTGTGTTCTTTTGCACAACTGATGGTCTCACGAAGCATATCGCTTCATGAAAAGAGTTGGAGGAAATTATGCAAACAAAATTAGTCCATCACAAAAGGAAGAATGCAACATGAGTCCACTGAAGTGAGTATAATCAGCACAGGAGCTGTAGACGAAAAACTGCTTATACACTCTATATGGGTTGAGGCCCAGGCAGTCAGGTGGGGAACAGGCCAAATACAAGCATGTACATGTCATTTCAACACAAAGAAGGGAAAAAGGGTGGGGGGAGAAAAAGGGGTGGGCAGAATAGGGAGAAAATGACACTGGCTGAACAGGGCACGAATCCATCTAGGGGTAGGGTATTGTTTATGTCTCTTCAGAAATGGGAATGAGCATGCAGATCCACCAGTGGCATGCCAAACCTTGAGGGCAGCATAAACTCATGGAGTAACTCATGAACAGAGAGGTCTACAAGTGTCTGGCCCTTATCAGAGCCAATCTGACCCCTCCATAGAAGCATGTGCTACAGAGGACAACACTAAATATACAGATTAGGTAGTGGGGCTGGTCTGCCACGCTCACACAAAAGCCAACCAAGAAGGAAAAAGAGAGAGTGAGGGTCTAGACCACGTATGGCAGTGGTACTCAACCTTCCTAGTGCAGCAAACCTTTAATACAGTTCCTCATGTTTTGGTGAGCCCCCCCCCCAAACCCTAAAATTATTTTTGTTGCTACTTCATAGCTGTAATTTTGCTACTGTTATGAGTCAGGTGAACCCTGTGAAAGGGTCATTCGACCCACAAAGGTTGAGAGCCGCTACCATATGGGGATACCAATCCCTGAGGATGACATCCTTTCATGGAGCTGGTAAGGCACAGGGAGAATTGTAGGGCTGACAACAGCTTGAGACATAATATCCCTGAGAGAGTTCAGGTTTATTGTGCCAACCTGCCCGATAAACACACCTGGGATTAATTGAAGGGTGGAGAGATAAGTGGCTCGTCGAGCCTCGCTTTTCTTGTTCTCTGGTCTCTTGCTTTCTGATGGTCGGACCAGGGTGCAGCTGCCTTAGCTAGTTCCTTGCTTCAGCTGGCAAGGCTGACTTCCTGTGAGACATCCCTGAGGAGAAGCCATATGGACCTACCCTGGTGCAGCCCTGGGTGCTGGAGCAGTCGTGTGGAGACCCCTGCTAATACTGAGATGCTTACACTCACTGATTTGGCTTTCTCCTGCAGTTGGCATCATTGCGTGTGTTTTGTGAAATTAAGGAGGACTTTGTAGACCGGTGTTGGGCATATGGGCTGATGGTGGACTTATGGACTTGGATAGCACTGGGTTGGGATGCTTTCTTAATATACACTTAACCTTTATATAAAACTCTCTTTTATAAAATATGAGTTTCTGTGGAATTGTTTCTCCAGTCTACCCAGACTAATAGTCCCATTGCTGGAGCATACTACAACAGAGGACTATACTGCAGACACACAGCAGGAGTTAGTCTGGTCAAACACCCCACAGTGGGACAAACCAAGAAGGGACCATAATACATCATCAATGGGAGCAAAGCAAATCCACAAAGCCCCTGAGGAGCCCCCCAAACAGACTTCAGGCTAAGAGAGGCAGTTTCCAGAGACACCCAGGACTGGTTGGGAGATAGTCATAAGGGTAAGTGGACAAATCTGGAATTACGTATGCTTTTTCAGTGTATTTTGCTAGTTCCGCTCCCCGCACTTTTTATTTGATCTTTTGTTTTCTTTTTGTTTTGTCTCCATTATTGTTGGTTTGCCTGCCTATAG
>NW_022103908.1:28643045-28644840 GCF_000313985.2 Echinops telfairi | reverse complement strand
CCTTCCGCACTACACTGCTGGCCTCCAAGGCACACCCATCTGTCTTGGGAAACTCTGCCCACCCTCCACCCAGCTGGGGAACTCCCACCCACATCCCCAGCTGCCCTCCAGGGCCTTCCTGGTGTTCCACACTGCTGTGAAAACATCTGTGGAGACCTTGCCAACTAGGGCAATTCCACCTGTCATCTACAGTGCTCTACACAAAACGGCACAACCCCCCACCCTCTGCAACACTTCCATTGCAGCAGGCACACCTGCACACACTCCAAGGCGCTCTAAGACACCATTGGCCACAACACTATGGCATCCTGTGAGTTCATCCAGTGCAGGACCACAGTAGAGGGGATCAAAAAGGTAGTAACAAACACAAATTGAAATATCTAGGGATATATACCTGACTGAAAAACAACAGCTTTGTATGAGGAAAACTACTGGACACTATTAAAAGATACCAAGAGTGGCCTCAACAAATGGAAGAATATCCCATGCTCATGGATTGGAAGACTCAATATAGTAAAGATGTCATTTCTCCCCAAGGTACTATATAAGTTTAATGCTAACCCAGTACAGCTACCATCGTCTTTCCAAATTATGATCATAGTTTCACTGGCCGAAGAGGTGAATTTGCTTAGAAATCTATACTACCCTTACCATTTTTTCAGTTTTAAAAATGTATTATTTAATAAAAAATAGAATACTTGAAATCATTATTGGACTTTCTTTAGAAAAAATATTTTAATCAAAGTATTCAAGTGAATCAGTTATGTTTGAAATATCAAGTCTTTTGTGAAATGTCGTTTTGCCTTCCCATGATCCGTCATGTTGTTGCCGACAGGTGCATTCAAGTCTGTTCTGACTCACGGGGACCTGATGTACAGCACAATGTAACACTGCCCACTTGCAGCTACTGTGCTGATCCATCATGTCGAGAATGGATTAGTCATAGAGACAGCAAAAATGCTGCATTGTTGCTAGTTGCCTTATCGAATTTATATCAACTCATAGCATCCCCATGCAAAATACAAGAAAATATAGATTGGTATTTAGCTATCATTAAGACTGTTGATGCTCTTAAATCCAGTTCTGTGACCACTATATGAAATGCCTTGCAACATAGGGTGCTATCTTTAAATACTATCTGACAATATTCCTTTGTGATCAGAGGGTTTCACTGGCTAATTTTCAGAAATAGATTTCTTCACCCTTCTTCCTATTCTATCTTAGTTTGGAAGCTCTTCTGACTTCTACCCTGGGTAGCTCTGTTAGCATTTTAAATACCTAACTCCCATCTTGTTTGCTTATGTCTTCTTGACTATGCAAACAAATGACAAAAATAATTCCAGCACACAAACTTCTACAGTTTGTGATAAAAGAAAGATGTTCCTGGGTGCTATACAATCTTTTTCTGATCCATAGCAACCCTATGTGGAAGAGAAAAACACAGCCTGGGCCGGCACCCTCCTCATACTGACTCTGTGTTGAATCCCTTGTTGCAGCCTCTGTCCTTACCCATGTCTTTGAGGACCTACCTCTTTTTCTCTGACCTGCTATTTTGCCTGGCTTGATATCATTCTGCAGGAACTATTCTTCCTGATAACATGCCCATCAGATGAAAGAAGTTTTGTCATCCTCAATTCTAAGGGGAATATGGCTGTATTACTTCCAAGACCGATGTGTTTGGTCTTTGGGCAATATATGGTGCATAATCTTCTTTACCCACATCATAATTCAAAGGCATTGCTAATTCTTATGTCATACATTTGCAAAATTTCACACACAAAGAAGACCATTGATG
>NW_022103908.1:28639380-28640841 GCF_000313985.2 Echinops telfairi | reverse complement strand
GGAACAGTGGACCAGCTTTTTGCTAATGTCAACGTCCAGTTCCATATTTGTCACTGCTAGCCATAACAAGTGATGCAAGTGTGCACCAGTTAGTCTAGATCTGGTTGGAGATTTCAGATGTTTCATTCTGGAAAAAGTCTGTTCACAGACATAAGTGCTGCCAAAGATGGTTGCCATTTTGAGTGCATTGTTCCTGAGATTAGGATGTGTCTCAGAGGCGAGAGATGTATAGAAATTAGGAAGGCTGCTTGACTTGAATGCATGTTTCAGAGAGTCACAATTCTGCAGTTCAACCAGCTTCATTTGGTAAATTGTATCCACATTTTCAATGTCAATAGAAAATGGGTTGCGGAAAAGCTGTATGTCCTGTTCATGGAGATGAAGCTCTTTAAATCTAAATTGGAACTCCTTTTGCAACTTTTCCAGTGAATTCACACATGTTTTGTTTGGGAATGCAACCAATGGTTTTTCTGCTAAAAGATTTGAGTTGTGGGGAGATGGCAGAAATTTTCCTCCTTCACTTGTTTGATGAGGAGACCAAATTGTACTTCAAATGCTTTCACATGTGATTGCATATCACTGATGAGCTTCTCCTTTCCTTGAAGTTGTGCATTGAAACTGTTGAGTAGCTCTGTTACATCTGTCAGAAAGGCAAGGTGCCATTTCCATTCTGCATCATTGAGCTCTGGTACTTCTTTGCTTTTTGAAAGCAGAAAGGCTGTAATCTGTGGAAGTAAGTCATAGAAATGTTTCAAAACTCTCCCTCGACTCAGCCAATGGACTTCTGTGTGGTACATAACATCTTCATAGGCAACATTTAGTTCAGACAGAAATTCCTGAAATCTTCTGTGGTTTAGTGCATTCGCTCTAATGAGGTTAACACATGATACCACAATTTTCATAACAAAGTCCCACTTCAGTGATTTACTACACAGCATTTGTTGGTGGATGAGGCAGTGTAGGCTATTGGATGAGAATGGTTATGTTTGTCCATCTCTTGGTTAATGCGAGCAATTACTCCTTTCTTAGACCCCACCATGCTAGGAACACTATCAGTTGTCACACTGGCTAGTTTAGCCCAGTCCAGCTCCAAACCATTCACAGTTTGGCAAACCTTTTCAAAGATATCCTCTCCTGTAGTTGTTCCTTTCATGCTTTGCAGTGCAGCGAGCTCTTCTGTGACTTTGAAATAGTCATCCATCTGACGAATAAAAATTAGAAGTTGTGCAGAATCACAAGCATCATTACATTTGTCGAGTGCCAAGGAAAGTAGGAAAGTTTTTTTATGGAGTTTTGCAAATGCTGATGCAAATTGTCTCCCATTTCTTTAAGCCTTCGTTTAATTGTAGGTCCTGAAATACTCACTGTACTAAATAAATTGGCCTTCTCTGGACACACGTCTTTGGCAACAGAAAGGCATTCTTTAACAAATTCTCCTTCCACGAATGGTCTGCCAGTGCA
>NW_022103908.1:28632054-28637328 GCF_000313985.2 Echinops telfairi | reverse complement strand
ATGACTATGAGGACTCCAGCTGATACATGTAGCTTTATCAAAGTATTCAAATACATCTGTGTGATTAGTGGATGGTGGGAAACAAGTTCTTTCAGTAATAAACCTGTTTTAGGCTCCTTGTGGTGCCTTCAAAAACTGGCCCAGTCAAAACAGCGGCGTCTTTGGGATCTGTTGGACCAGTTAAATTGAACGATGAAAGGTTGCCTCAAAAGGTTATAGCAATTATTTGGGGGAATTCTAAAAGGATAGTCTTGAGAAATTTTCTCAAAAGGACACAAGATGATCACAGAACTTATTGTGAAGAAGTTAAAATTGACCATTGCAGCAGTAAGAAAAGAAGCAGGAATTTTATGCTAATTGTTTCCCATTGAATTGTACCTTTTAGAAGGGTCAAAATGGTAAATGTATGCTAGTTATATTTCTCTATAATTTAGAGAATATAAAATATGCAGTCTTGGAAACTGACAGAGGCAGTTATACCCTGTTCTACAGGGTCACTACGAGTCAGCATCAACTCGATGGCCATGAATTTGGAAACTTGGGGTGGTGGTTCCAATATTATTGTATGCCAAGTCCTAGCTGATTTCTAGTGTGGTTCTGATTTAGAATTACACTGCAATTTAGCTTAATCTACAAGAATTACCCAACAAAACTTCTTCAAATTGAAAACACAAACTTCTTGCCATCAGACAATACTTACTCATAGCACCTTCTAGGACAGGTTAGAACTACCCCTGTGAGGTTTCCCGACTGTGACTTGTTCTCATCTTTCTTCCACCATGACAGGTTCTTAGGGCCTGGTGAATACAGTCATTCCTTAGTATCAGCTAGAGCAGAGAGGCTTTACCATTTCAAATCCTGAAATAACAATAGGATTCAAAAACTAGAATTTTATCTGTTTTTAAAGTTTTTTCAGACATTTTAAAGTTTTTTCAGACATTTATTTAGGATCTGACCAACTACTAGCAATTGTTTTAAAAATTACAGTGACATGTTAATAAAATGATAGTGCAAAACATAAAAAGTGAATGTTCTATAAGCATTATAAGAAGTAAGACTGTAACCAATGAAAAAAAACAAGATATTTCCTAGCCTTGCAAAGTGTTAAGAATCAGAAAGGAGACTCTCATGAGAAAGTCTCTAAGAAATCTTACAAAGAGCCCCTAACACAAGCATCATTATACCAGGAAACATGCAGCTTGTCAATATTTGAACAATGTGTTACATCTTGCCTATTTATTCTTACTGGTTCCAAATTCAATACTCTAACAAAATTAGTCAAAATTTTCAATCTGTTGACTTAAACTTTGAATTTCCTTCTTTCTCTTTATAACCCATAGACTCCCTTTAAAACAATTATTGCCTCACATCTAGTTGACTTCCTATATTTTAAATATCCTTTAGTTCAGGTTTTCTCTATTCGGATAATTTATATTCTCTAAATTTTTGAGAAATATAAGTAGCATAAAGTTTGCCATTTTGACCCTACTAAAATACACAATTAAATGAGAGTAATTACATTCACAATGCCGTGCAACATTACTGTTTTCTATTTCCAAAATTTTTCTATCAACTTAAACAAATACTCTATAATCAAAAGGAATAATTGCCCATTCTTACCCACCCCTTCCAAATCCCTAGTAATCTTCAATCTACTTTATATTTCTATGAATACACTTTTCTAAACATTTAATACAAGTAGAATCATATTTAATTTTCCTTTTTTAGCTGGACTATTTCTGTTAGCACATTGTTTTCATGGCTTACCCATTTTGTAGCATATATTAGAACTTGATTACGGCTGGGGTGAAAAGCATTTTATGCAAATATCATGTGCTTATTAAATTTTTTGGTCATTTAGAATGTTTATGATTTTTGGCTAATGTGAACAATCTGCATTGAGTGTTGGCATGCAAGTAAAAGAGATTTCCACAACAGTGATACTATTTGACATTCCCAAACTGCAATTTATGAGAGCTTAAATTTCTCAACATTCTTGTAAAGTATTTTGTTGTTGTCTTTTGTTTTTATAATTGTTGCATTTTTGTTTTGATAATACTCACCTTAGTATCTGCGAAGTGGTAGTTCTCAATCTACTGAAAAAATGTTAGGGGATAAAATTGAGAACAGTAAGTTTGAAATTAAAAGAAGAAATTTAGGAACAATAAATTTATGTTGAGAGTGGTGGAATAATTTGGAGAGAGATAACAGAACTAGTTGCCCAACTTGATGAATGTAATCAGTGTAGATGTAAGTGATATATGTAGAAAATGTTGAAACGGTATATTTTTTGTGGTGTATATATTTTTAAAATAAGAAACACTTAAAATTGTTAAAAAACATTTAAAAAAACATTTTTCAGTGTATTGCCTTGTAAGTAAATGTACATAGGCCAATACCACTATTGTTATGGATTAATATATTTACATAAGTGCATACCTCTGTTAAGCTCCCTATCTATGCCTTTGCTTCCTAGAGCTTGCCTCTGTTTCCTTTTGCCTCCTCCTGCCCCGCTATCACTTTCCCCTTCTTCCACCTCTTAGAGCTTCCTTTCCACTAGCTTGGTGTTGCTCTAATACTCACAGGATCTCTATCCTCTCCTAGATGCTGGTTCCACTTCCCTAGTTGTTCCCCTGTCCATGACACCTTGGCTCATACCTTCCCTCAGTACAAAAAATTGGCATTCTGTGATGCTCACCCACCTTCCCCCACTACACAATTGCTGAAGACAGAATGGGTGCATAAGCAGATATAGTGAAGACAGAGGATGGTGCCTGGCTATTAAAATATATAGTGTCTGGAGAACTTAAAGGCTTGAAGCTAAACAAGCGGCATCCAACAGTGAAGCAACAAGCCCATATGGAAGCACACCAGCCAGTGTGATTGTGAGATGTCATCGAGACTGGGCAACAAGCATCAGAAGACTCACAACAAACAGTAAACAAACACTCAAAAATACACTGGTGAGAATGGAGGGAGGTGGAGCGGAGACCCAAAACCCATCTATGGACAATGGAACATCCCCCCACAGCTGGGTTGCAGGGAGGGGTTGAATCAATCAGGGTGCAGTAGAGCACTCATGGATCACGCAACATACCTCTGTTCCCTCTTGCTTTTATCACGTCCTTGATAATGTCCTTTGAATATAGGAAGTTTATAATTCTTACAAAGTTCCAATTTAAATATATATATGTTTTTTACTGGTTTATGTTTTATATTTATGCCCAAGAATCCATTGTCAAACCTGATGTCATGATGGTTTATTTCTATGCTTTCTTCTATGCAGGTGTCATTAGGATGGAGGTTAGCTATATTTAGGTTATTAATTCATTTTGTTCTTTTATATTGCATAATGTAGATGTTTTCTTACTATTTATATGGAATATATGTTTTTAGTCCCTTCACTTTTAACCTGTATGTATCTTTGGGTCTCAAGTAAATGTCTTGGAAAAGTGACATAGTTGTATCATATTTTACCACTTCTGCCAATCTCCTCCATTTTATTGAGAGTTTATTTGTTTGCATTTAAGATAATTACTAAATTGGTTTTTATAAGTGAAGCCCGGGGGACAAAGGAACATATGCTGGGCTTCTGTAGCTTTGTATCACATGTGAGCTCATCATGCACTTGGCCTTCCTCACCTCCCTGGCACTCTTTTATTCCCCTGCTTAGCAAAAATCAGTATCTGTTCTGCCTACAAGTATACAAGATGATTCCCAAGAGATATATAGTGCTGCTTACTCACCCAGGTGGTATCTCTTGCCTGAGGGAATGTGCCTTTACATGTTGTTGCTGATAGATGCCATCAAGTTGGTCTAACGCATAGGGACCCACGTACAGCAGAACAAAACATCACTCGGCCTTCTCTATGCTCACAATTGTTCTTATGTTTGAGCCCTTGAAAACACAAACCACTGTGTCAGTTCATCTCCTCTTTTCACCGCATTAAATCACTAATAACAATGATTACAAGAAAAGACAATATTCTAAATTGATGGTGGTAATGATTGAATAATTCTTTTTTTTTAATCATTGTATAGGGGGCTCATTCAACTCATCACAATCTATCCAGCCAGCCAGCCAGCAAGCCATTGTGTCAAACACATTTGGATTGTACAACTCTTAATATGATTGAACTATTGAATTGTTTGATATGTGAATTGTATGCAAATAAAACTTAAAAATAGAGATTTTATGGTGCTAAAATGTCATTGATAATGACAAATCTTGAAAACCTATATAACATTGTAAAACTAAATAAGAAAAATGTGAACAACCCCAATTGAAAAGTAGACAAAGGACATCCAACTGACCAACAAACTTATGAAAAAAATCCTCACCATCGCTCGCCATCCAGGAGAAGGGAAAAGAGGAAAAATTAAATCCCATCTTACTCCAAAAATGACAGCCAAGTTGTTAAGCATGTTTTGCTTGGAATAAACTTATTCATGTATAAACTCTAACCCTAGTAGAAATTTTTACTTACTATTATCCCTTTTTAAAAAAGTGAATTTTTTTACCTCTGACTCATAGTGAGACTATAAATCTTTACAGAAGTAAATAGACTCCAAAGGCTAACCCATAGAAGTTCATTAACTGTCCTTTACCTAAAGGAATTGATAACCCAAACTACTCATTTATATTGTAATCAATTGTTCTGTGAATCTATATGATATAGAGAGAGCAGATTACTTTTCCTTTTGTTGGTTATTTGGTTCTGAATTGTTTCACAGAGCTTTGGGAAATTTGTACACTTGGAGCTGAAAACCAAGATTCATAAAAACCAAAAACAAATACATTTCAATGTAACTATATAGTTTTTAGATAGAACACAGTAAAAATATCCATTTTCTCTATCTTTTAAAATTTTACCAATGTCCACTCTATTTCTGTCTCTTGATTTGTCTCAATCTGATTTTTTATTCATATATATGACAATGTTATTGTGCTTAATCATGTATTCCTGCCTTTGTTTACTTCTGTTTTCAATCTTTATTTATGGATTAGTATGAAAGGAGCATGTAAAAGTAAAAAAAAAGTGTTTACAAGAAAACCTTCAAAATATACACTTCAAAAATGACCTTACTCTCCAACTGGATATTTGACAATAAAAAAATGAATTTAAAAATCAATGGTCAGATTTAAAGACATCCTTTCCTTGGCCTTGCATTCATTGACAAGTTTTTCTCTTGTTTGTATAATCTTCTAATGTGGCCAGATACCTCATTGCTAGCCTTTGTGCAGTATCTTGATTACATATCAAGTCTAATAAC
>NW_022103908.1:28627482-28629647 GCF_000313985.2 Echinops telfairi | reverse complement strand
TTTTTATGGAGAGGATTTATGTGCATCCATCCACTTATCAGTTTTTATTATTGTTATATGCCGTAGAGTCGGTTCTGACTCATAGTAAACCTTATGAACAACAGAACGGCATCATTCTCAAGGTTGTTCTCGTGTCCAAGCCCATTGTTGCAGCCACTGTGTCTGTCCAGCTTTTTCAGAGCCTCCTTTTTTGCCACCCCTCCCCTTGCTTTATCAAACATGCTGTCCTTCCCCAGGAGCTGGTGCCTCCATGCATCATGTTCGACGGATGTGAGATGAAATGTCTCCATCCGTGTCTCCAAATTTGGAAGACCGACTGCTTGACCAGTTGACTGGTTCAAAACAAACTCCCTGCCATGCAGTCAAGGCCAACTTATTGCAGTGCTACAGGACAAAGTCGACTGCCCCTGTGGATTTCTGATCCTGTAACTCTTTATAGGAGTCGAGAGTCCTGTTTTCTCCTAATATTTGTACCCATTGCAAAGAAATGTGACTCAGCAGAATGCCCAAATGATAAACCTTTATAGTTAATAACACAGGCAGGTAAAATTCAACAACAGTTGCAGCCGTATTTGGACAGGAGCTGCCAGAGGTTCAAGCTGGATTCAGAAGCACGCATGAAATAAATCATATCGTTGCTGATGTAAGCTGGGGCTTGACTGAGAGCAGAGAATACCAGAAAGTTATTTTACTTGTGTTTCCTTGATTACAGAAAGGTATTCAGCTGTGTGGCTCATAATAATCTGTGCGTCACCTTGAGCAAAATGGGAATTCCAGGACACTTTGCTGTTCCTCTGAGGAACTTATACTTACCACAGAGAAATGTTTAAACAGGTCTCCTTTGAAATGAGCCCACTCATATATGGAATTTAACCCTAGCAACAATACTTTGGACTTAGCTTCATATACATATGTGCTCACAGGTTTGATCTTTTGAGGTCACTTGAGTAATATTTAACACATTGAAAGAACCAACATTTAAAGTTCATTTTGGAACTTGAGAAATCAAGCTGCTCTAAGACCTTAGAACCCTGCATCAAAAGCAATTCCAAGTTTAAAGATTTTCTTCCTTCCTACCTACTTCCCTTTCTTGCATTTTGAAATTTTATATCTCATTTTATATCTTTCTATCTGGAGACTTTGCTTATTTGTAATATTTTACTTCAATGGCTGCATATATAAAAAGAATACCTTAAAACGAATTATGTGATTATAAAAATAATTTTTCCTGGCTAACACTGAAATATGGACTTAATCTTCAAGCAGCTTTTAAATTTTTATTTTCAAAATACCGTAACTATTTTCTTTCAGCAAAGGAATATTATTTTAGTCTGGAAGATTGAAGACTGTAAAGTTATCTTAGGAAATCAATCAAGAATGTAACCTAATATTTCTCTCAATGCGTGCAGTTTGGTGTGTCATTAAATGAATACTACTGCATTTCAAAGAGAAGATTTAAGAAAGCCAGCAACCGGCAATGACAACACAAATTCACTGACTTTAACAAACCCTTTGAATGAAAAATTGAACCTTAGTTTGTGTATTGCTGGTATTCTACATATAGGAAATAAACAATTTTATAATAACATCTAGTTGATATATTTTGCAACAGAGATTTGGAACTGAATTGAATCATTGAAATCATTTTATTCATACTTCAAAGCTGTTAGGCCTATTTCTAGGAGACATAGCTGAAAACATTGTTAAGTAAGATTCTTTATTGTGGATATTATTGATTAAAATATAAAATTTATTGTATCAGCTTTAACATAACTTTAGCTTAAGTTTTCTGTTTACTGTTAATAATTTATCCAAGCTTAGTTGCTATTTCACAGCTCCTTTAATTACACTGTTTATTTGTATAAAGATGTGCATAATATATTCTGAAATATGCTTTTTTTCTATTTAATCTTCCTCACATTGTCAAATGAGCAAATTGTTTGTTTAATGGGATAGAGTCTGTACTGTGTTTGACTTGAGGAAAAATGTTCTTTCAACTTTTAAAGTTCATTTTGGAACTTGAGAAATCAAGAGTAGCCAAAAAGTCTTAGGATAGCCAGAATAGAAAATGAAATTTGGGTCTTAATTGATTCATTTCTGAGGACTTAGAACCATCCTGAAGAGACTGTGGGTAGAAGTAAAGACACTAAATGTGTTTCGGGCGA
>NW_022103908.1:28625363-28626932 GCF_000313985.2 Echinops telfairi | reverse complement strand
CCTCAGTTCTATGAAATGTTCTTGTACTTTATCCAAGACAGATTTGTTTCTTCTTTTGAAATTCCACAGTACTTTCAATATTCTTTGCTAGCTCCAAATGAATCTATTCTTCTGTCTTTCTTATTCATTGTTCAGTTTTCGCTGCATATCAGACCTTTGAAAATACCTTGGCTTGAACAAAAAAAAAATACTATTAAGAAATATAGTCAGGAATGTGTGTTTTGGGGGGAAAGTGCTCAAGAAGTAGCTATGTCATATTTTGCTGATACCTCAGTAAGATAAAAACGTTAGTACAGTCAGTCACACCGATGGATCTTTGAAGAGATTGTGACTCACATACCAACCTTGATTCAGGCACTTCAGTAGAAGCCAAAAACAGAGATGTGATTCTATATATAAAAAAATCCGTTGATGTATCTGTTTCTTTGTCTGATGAAATAAATCGACCTGGCACCCATGGAATGAGACATCCTGAAGATCTTTGGGAATTTTATCCTAGCAAAACACAGAAACCTGAATCTAAATCGAGAGTATAAGAAAGGATGACCCAGACGGCACGTTCTATAAATCTGTAGTTGCAGGATCACCTTTATTCTAGGAGATTTTTATCCTCATATTTTTATGTGTTTAGTTCTACTGTTTGGTTGTCATCCTCTTCTTCTCTAATATTCTAGTTATTTCAGCTTTCTATCTGTGCTTTTACAATTTCTGAAACCATGTTAAATTGTTAATTGGTTCCCAGAAATGTTCAAGAGAAATGGCTGTACACAGGAGACAGTGGGATTTCTAGATTCTAGAGAGATTTGACATAATTTTTTTTCAAAAGTTTATTTTCATAGTCATGAATTTATGTATTGATTGCTTTTGTTTTCATTGTATCCTCAAAATAAAGCAATGATAGTTAAATTCAGTTTGCAACTCTTCTTTCCAACTTTAAAAATGCAAATTCTATGTGAGCTCGAATGATTAATTTGGTAAATGCATTTTCTGTCTAAATAGAAGCACATTTCCATTCTTCCCACAAAAGCTGTAGAGTGGCATCACATACTATTACAGCCTCAATGATTTCCTTATAATTTAGCTGTTTATTTTAAAGAAATGGAGACTGTACACAGACTAAGAGCTTGTGTTTTTAGTGAGGAGATAACAATTCAAACTACAGAAGATTACAGAAGGTTTTCTCTATAGGAAGTGGATTAACAAAACAGACATTGTAGGAAAGCAAGCTTTGAAACTGAGGTGTGTTTATTAGAAGAATCTCCCTGTATAAGCTCTATTTATGTATTTCTTAATATTATCTCTGGTTCCATTCAAAAAACAAAGGTCAATATTTAAGAACTTATTTTTGGCAGCTAGAATAGAATTTTTAAAAATTTCTCCATTAATTGTTAATCCTTTTAAAAATATCACAAACTTCAGGAAAATACATTAAACACATAGCACCCTTAATTGGTACCCTTTAGTGGATGGCTCAGTCTGGGACAGAAAAGGAAAATCTTGGAGTACTTGACTGGTGTCCATCTTCTACTGAGAGCAATGCCATGGGATTGCTATAATCTTAAGAGAGGA
>NW_022103908.1:28592118-28625145 GCF_000313985.2 Echinops telfairi | reverse complement strand
CATGTCCTCTATGCTCTAACTACGAAAATATTTGATTTACAAATAAGGAATCCTACTTCGCGGAATTTCATTTATCACGGTAGGGTCTAGAACTGATTAACCGCGATAAACGAGGGTTCACTGTAATGGGAAAGGAACTGGGAAAGTGAAACAACGTCTTATACTCAAAGAAATGACATTAGGTAATCATCAATAACACATATTCCTAATAGCACTGGACATGAAAATCTCAATATTTATCAAGAAAAATCCTATAATGAGATTATTTTATAGAAATCTGAACTACAATATTCTTCCTTTTAAAATTATGAGCATAGTTAAGTTATACATATTTTCCTTTACATGGTTGTGTATGTCTCTTTGTGTGTGTGCACCTGTGTGTGTACAACATGATGAAGACAGCATAATAATGTTGCAGTGTTGATCGACATTAAGATTTTTATTTATTGAACTTAACAAATAATTTTTAAATACAACTGTATATTTTTCACAAGCAAAACATGGCCCCTAGTGGAAAAGTTTTAATATTAAAAAAGTATGTTGTCTTTACAACTACTTTGCTCTGAAAAAGTTTCTGGGTCTCATCTTCTTTTTAATAAACAAGACTAATCTGCCAGTTGTGAAACATAGAAGCTACAAACTTTGAGTAACAGATAAATAATAGGTGTAAGATAATTAGTTTGTTATTATTTAATTCTATTTATTTTCAGATTAGCTGAAATACATTCTCACTGACTTATGGTTTTAATTTTAATGGCTCAGGATTTTTCAGAAGTAAACACTTCAAAATTATAAAAACACCAAGTTTAAAATACGACTATCAATCTTTTATTTAAAGAATGTGGTAGCAAAGGGAACTTCCCTGCTGCTGGTAGGGCAGACAATAGCTCAGTGTCCATATTTGACTGACAAGCATGGCTGTCTCATGGCATAGGATCTCCATTAACAATAGAAACCAACCTTTCTGGTTTGCCTCCATATGAGGATTTTTTAAAAAGCTTATTAAAAGTCTGTTTTTACATACGTCTCACCCCTTTAAGGGACTTGCTTTGTTTTAAACAAATTCTGAGCCTTGTTTTGGTCTTATGAAATTGCCAGGCTATTTTAGACAACATATACAGAATGACTCAGGAAACACACACTGAAATAAAGCAGAAGCCTGGCAAGAGATGGCAAAGTATGCAGACGTGCTGCACAGACCGTCAACATCAAGGATACCAGAGAACAAATGAAACAGATGCAGACAATAACAATGGAACCCTGAGCTTCAGAGGAGATGATAGAGAAATGGATTGAACATCAATTAGGAGAAGAAGCTGAACAAAATTATGGAAAGAGGAGGCAAAAGAGGAAATTATTGGCTTGCCTTACTCAATGTCCCCTATTTTGATCTTTTGCGAGCAGTGCTTCTTTCAGACAGTGGCTTGGCACGCAGGGGGCTAGTGGCTGGGGATGAGAAGCATAAGGTCTTCCCTTATCTCCTCACCCCTTCCTCAGGATCAGGAACATATCCAAGTTAGATTATTTGTTCTTCTGCCAGTCTGTAGTACTTTCAATATTCTTCATTAACACCATAGCTCAAATGGATATATACTTTTTAAAAATCTTCCTTATCGAATGCCCAATTTACACATGCATGAGAGGCTTATGATATACCATAACCTGGGTCAGGCAGATCTTCGCTCTCAGTGTGACATGTTTGCTCTTCAAAACTTTAAAGATATTTACAGCAGAATTGCCTGAGATAATAATGTCTTCACTGCTGCTTCAGTGTCTTGGAAGAAGTACAGCCCAAACGAACCTTAGACCTAAGAATTACATGATAGTCTCACACATGTTAGACATGTCCCAAGGGGAGGCCAGTCCTTGGAAAAGGACATCATGTGTGATAAAGTAGGTTATCAAAAAAGAAGATCCTCAATGAGACGGATGGGTGTATTTGCTGAAAAAAATGGGGTGCGACCTAATAGCAATTGTGGGGATGATGCAGAACTGGGAAGTGTTTCTTTCTGTTGTACGTAGGGTCACTATGAGTTGGGGGTGACTGACAACACCTAACAACAGTTTCCAGACACATTGATTGTAAATCCAAGTAAAATAGAATCCCTGACAACTTCAATATTTTCTCCATGTACCACACTGTTAGCTCTTGGTCCATTTGTTAGGATTTGGGCCTGATTAACATTGAGTGGTTATCCACACTGAAGGCGACAATCCACGATCTTCATCAGCAACCATGGTGGATCACTCTCAATTTCGGGAAGCAAAGTTGTGTCATATTCATATCCCAGTCTGTAAGCTTATCTTTCCCCAATCCTGGTGCCACATTCTTCTTCATAGAATCCTGCAATCCTATTATTTTCTCAGCATACAGATTGATTAAGGATGGTGAAATGATACAACCCTGATGTCCACCTATCTTGATCTTAAAATATACACATTATTCTCCGGTTCTTTTCAAACAACTGCTTCCTGTTCCATGTAGAGATGCTGCATGAGCTAAGTGAAGTGTTTCACAATTTCCATTCTTCTCGGCATTATCCACTGTTTTTAATAATCCATGTAATTAAATGCCTTTGCCTGATTAATAAAACAAGTAAATATCTTTCTGATATTCTCTGCTTTCAGCCAAGATTCATCTGACATCAGTAATAATGTCCCTGTGATGCAACCCTTCTGCATCCACTTTGAATTTCTGAGAGCTCCTCTTGGATGTATTGATACCACTGTTTTTTTTAATGATCTTGAACAAATTTTTATTTGCATATTATTTGATATTATTTGATAATTTCTGTACTCTGCTGGGTCATCTGTTTTTAAAGTGGACACATATAAAGCTCTTCCATTCAGTCATCCAGGCAGCTGTCTTCCAAATTTCTTGTCATGTATCAAGTGCTTCCAATGCTTCAGCAGCTTACAGAGTGAAACATTTCAAAGATATTCCATCATTTCCTAGAGCTTTGGTTTTTCCTCATTCCTTCAGTGCAGCATGGGAATCTTCCTCACAGTTACCCTGTAAAACTGTCAGTTTCTGACTCAGAGCTATGCCGTACTACAGAATAGTTCTGCCCTGTGGGGTCCAAGGCTGAAGCGCTCTGGAAACAGATTGCTGTGTCTTTCTATGACAGCAGTGGTTCTCAACCTTTCTAATGCTGCGACCCTTTCAGACAGGTCCTCATGTGGTGGTGACCCCCAACCGTAGAATTATTTTCGTTGCTACTTCATCACTGTAATTTTGTTACTGTATGAATCATAATATAAATATCTGATATGCAGGATGTATTTGCATTGTTACAAATTGAACACAATTAAAGCATAGTGATTAATCACAAAAACAGTAAATCATTATATGTTGTGAAATAAGTATTTCTAATTACAAATAAATGAAATTTTGTCTTGAAGCATGGTGGACCATGGGTAACAGTCTTACTATAACAACAGTAAACTACATTCTTACATTTTGTGACAGTCTGTGTAAAAAGCCAACATCAGTGCAAAGGTTGAGATAACTTCTTCCTCACCAGATCAGTGTATCTGTATGAGGGTGGACCCTCCTGGAGACAGATAAAGGAGCAGTTTCTCGGTTCCTAAGACCATCAGAAATATGTGTTTTCTGATGGTCTTAGGTGACCTTATAAAACGGTCGCTGGACCCCCGCAGATTGAGAACCACTGTACTATAGTCAATAGTGGGTTCAAACTCTTAACTACCCTTTAGCACTTAACCATTGCAATTCCAGTTCTCCTTATTTCAGATAAGACAGTCTTTTCTCTGAAGTGTATACTAATTCTGGAGAATAGTAACTTATTTCCACTTCATCTTTGCAAACAATAAATATTATAGAGAATGTGAGTGTCAGGTTTTGGGTTAAGACTAAGTCAGGATTGTCAATTCTTAATAGTTTGGTAGTTAAGACCTCGTGATGTGCCATAACACAATGTAATCATTTCCATCATAGTATCTGTTATGAAGTGCCAAGACTTTGTAAGAAGATTAGAGTGTTATATAAACCTTACTTAGGACATGGTCCTGGTGTAATCAGTCAGTAAGAAGGACATTCCCTCAGGTGTGTGGCCTGCATCCAATGTGAGTGGATGCTGTGGGAAAGTTTGCTTGCTTTTTTTGCTTAGTCTGGATCCTGTATTTGACTCATTGATCTCTGATTCTTGAACTTAAGCCAGTTGCCTGTCACATTGCCTGCCATTCCTGGGAGTTGTGATTGGCCTACCAAATGACCTGCTGGGTCTGGATTTATTTGTGTTTATAGCCACATGCTGAACCTATGGGCCTTGAATCCATTCACTTCTGCAGCCATCAGCCTTTCATCTTTCCAGTCTTGGGTTCATCAGCTCCGCTGGTCCTCATGTCACTAAGCCTGCATAGTTTACTTCTGATCCATGGACCTGGGACATGCCCAGACAGGGACTTGTCAGGTTCTACAAATATGTGAGACATTTTCTTGATATAAATGTATTTATGTGTAAACATAGATAAACTGCATTTGGTTTTTCTTCTCAGGAGAACCCAGCCTAAGCTAGCAATTTTAAAAGTATTATTATGGGGTAAAAGATTGCTATGTAAATGAATGCTACTTGGTATCGCTACCAAAAAAAATGTACATCAGAAAGTGCAGTGGAGAAGCTGGGAGTTCTGTATCCCTGAGTAAAGAGTCCAACACACATACAAAGAAATCATGGAGCAGAATCTAAAAGCGGTCGCCAGCCTGACCTCCACTCGCAAGCAGCAATGACCTGACCTGCCTGGAAAGAACCGATGCAAAAGCCATGAACAAGACATTAATGAGGTGATACTATAAGAGAGCAAATTTAGATTTTTAAAGAAGATAATAACACAATATTAAGAAAGACTGTACTACAATACATTTTGAAACCTGCAAGAAATAGATAAATTTCTAGAAATTCACTACCTAACTAAATTAAAACAAACTAAAGTAGAAGACCTCAACAGATCCATAGCAAAAAAAGAAATAGATCAGGTCATTAAAATTTTTTCAACAACAAAAAAATTCTAGGACCAAAGAGCTTCAACAAAGAATTCTTTTTTATTTTTTTAGGTAATCACTTTTTTTATTGCATGTCAATCAGGTATTTCCAATTAGGTATAAATTAACATGTCAAATATCTTAAATATTTCAAAGACTACACATAAAAAAACATGAATTATCATCTTAATTTAAAATATATTATACCTAAATTGAATACCAAAGTATTAAGACTTTCTATAAATGTAATTTCTTTCATTACCTCCATACTCAGTTTTATCATATCCTAGGTCTGCAAAGTTGTTTATCCAATTAAAGAGGGAAAATTGCTGTCTTTAGTAGTTACAGGTCCCTAAACTAAGATATAGTTTCAAATTTAGGCAAGTGGTCTGAATTTAAGAACTGAAGTGTAGACTCAGATCTTGGCTCCTTCTTCCAGTCCACAGCACCTTGTTTTGTCAACAAGTAACCCAACGACATGATTTCAGCTGCCCTGTAGATTTGGAAACCAGTTGTCATTGAGCTCTTTCCAACTCATTCTGTTCCCATTTGGTTTGGAGTAGAAATCTGTTCCAGGGGGTTTTCAACAACTGGTCTTTCAGAAGTTGACCACCAAAACCTTCCAAGATGCCTATAGGAAGACAAAACTAGCTTTCAGTTAGTAGCTAAGTGTGTTATTTGTTTGCACCACCACGGGATTCTGTCTATAGATTTACACCCACTAAGACATATCTATTCCTGTGTCTTTGTTACCTAGTGCTGCTGTAGCAGAAACCCCACAAGGTAATTCTTTAAAGACTAGAAAAGCATTTTCTCACAAAAGAATTCTTAACAAGCATTCAGAGAAAAGTTGGAACCAATTTTACACAAAATATTCCAAAAAGAAGGAAAATTCCAAACTCAGTTTATGAGGTGTGCATAAGCCTGACCCCGAACCAGACAGAGACGTTACCACCTTAGAAATTACAGAGCAATATTCCTTCTGAGCATATATGCAAAAAATTTTAAATGGCCAAAGTACACATTCACCAAAGATGATATCCAGGTGACCAAAACACAGATGAAGAAATGCTCACAATCACTAGCCATTTGAAAAATTCAAATCAAGCAACAATGATATGCCACCTCACAATTGCCTTGATAGCAAAATTCAAAAGAAACATTGAAAATAACTGCTTGCTTAAGTGCACAGAGATTGCATACCTTATAAATTGCTGGTGGTACTATAAAACTACAACCACTGTGGAATGCAGTATGGTACTTCCTCAACAACATAGTATTAAACAACAAAACAGCAACAAAAAGGATTAAACAATCCTTTACTAGACACTAAAGAAGTAAGAGTTGTAGCATGAACAGATGTAGGCATATCTGCTTACTGCAGAACTGTTCACAATAGCAAGCTGAAAGCAATCTAAATGTCCATCGGTGCAAGAACGGAGAAGTAAACTTGGGTGTAGACACATAACGGAATACTATGCATCACCCAAGACTAATGACGCGATCATGAAGCATCTCATTACATGGATGGATTTGGAGGATACTATATTGAGTGAAATTAGTCAACAGAAAAATTAAAAGGCGAATGTTCAATCAGGAGCAGGGAGGGAAGACGGGATCAAAAAAGATGGTGGGTGGGTGGGTTAACAGAATATTGTTGTTGATTGCATTTCTTGGACTGTTTAAAAGCATCATCGACAAAAAAATCCCTCCAGATTTCATAACCGTCAAAACTAAAGAGTAGTTGGAGTGACTTAAAAAAAAAAGAGGAAGAAAAAGAAAATTGAAATGGACTTGGCGTCTTTAGTGACAAACAAGTTAATCTCATACCAAAAAAAGAAAGAAAGAAAGAAAGAAAGAAAATCAAGATAAAGTTTTTCATACCAAAAGAAAGAGACTGATGGTTACCAGGGAAGGGAGGGAGAAGGAAGGGCTAAGCTGGAAGGGAGACATGTTAACTCGGGTGAAGGGGGATATCCCATTCCATAAGAGGAAGAAGATAATAAAAAGACAAGGTGGTGGGGCAAGGCAAGATATCTGGAGGACTGGTAGCTTGTTTAAGTTGTTGAATACAAAAATGATGATCTGACATGTAAAGCCCCATGTAACTCACAATTAAATAAAAAACGTCCAGTAAACAAAAATACCAAAATGTGAAGCTCTTGTTTCTTGGTACAGTTTTCATCTAGATCTGTACACTTCAGTAGGTTGTGTTCCCATCTCTAACTCTTCCTTGAAGAATCATATACCCTTCCATTCCTACCATGTCCAAAGGAAGGTTTGGGTATTCTTGAGGAACTCAAGTTGTTTTCCCTTCAGATACTCTTTGAGGGATGAAAATAAAAAGATGTGTGATCGGATAATGTCCAGTCTGAGGAATGGGTAGGGTATGGATCCATTTCGAGGAACAGATAGGGGGGATTTTCATAGTACAGTCCCTGCTGCCCTCCCCAAGGAGCAGGTGTGTTGGACTGAAACATAATCCCTCGGTGCGACTCTTCTGACCTTTTGCTCACCCGTGTAGTTAAAACGTCAAACTTTTAAATAAGCACTTGTTATTTTCTTGAAAATAATCTCGGAAGACTAAAACAACCCAACAAACCTCACTGCCTTTGAGTACATGACCACTCACAGTGACCCTATCTGAGGTAGGATCGCCCCTGTGGGTTTCCAAAACTGTAACTCTTTAGAGGAGAAGAGAGCCTTTGAAAATTCCAAGGACATTCTCCATTAACTTTTCTACTAATCTCTCTGCCATGCATTTAACAACACCACCAAATCCCCTTGGAAACCAGGGTTTTGAGTGAACATTTTTTTTAAAAAAACACACCTTTACAAGACAAAGACAACTATGTAAATGAGAGAAGTTGTAATCATCCACTGATCAGACAGACTTGTTTACATGCATTCTATTACGAATAGACCCTTATATGTATGAACTAGAATCCTATGAGCAATACTTCTTTATTTATGGTAGTATGTCATTCTCATATTCTTTTAGTTCAATAGCTTATAGATCATTTGATATACCCCAGTGTCTTGTCTAAAATAAAGTCATAGCAGTTGTCTGGAGTGGCATTTTGTGTAATTAAGGTGCCAGTCAGGTTGCATTTTCACCTAGGGGTCTATTCCAAGTTCATTCAGCTTATTGGAAAAATTTCATTCTGGCTGGAGGCCACTCACAGTCCCCAAAGGCAACCTGTAGTTTAAGTCAAAAGGGTTTCTAGCAGGTCTGCTTACTTAAACAGCTCTACAAGGACCGTCTCCAGCTCTAGTCTGCAAAAACAGGGCTGGATTGACTTCAGTGCCATTATAAAAATGTCATCCAATCACTTTTACAATCTAATGAAATCAAGTCATCATTTTAGCCATTTTACTTTAGAGACAAGTCATAAGTCCAATCCACATTCAAATGAAGCAATTCTGCAAAGGCATGAACATCCATAGATAACCATCAAAGACTAATGGGTCAGAGCAGGCATTTCAAGTTATCCATCACAATATGCCTTCGTCTTTTAAGGAATGATGTTTTTGATGTCACCCCACAGCTCATTAGGCCTTCTGTCATTTGTGTTCAATGCATGAAATTTGTTCTTGAGATGTTCTCTAAATGTGGTTGGGATATCCTCAAGGTCATATTTTGGTTCTCTGGGTTTGTTTACATTTTATTCAACTTCACCCTAAACTTACATATGAGCAAATGATAGTTTGTGCCACAGTCAGTCTCTGTTCTCATTTTAGGTGCTCAAGTAATCGATTTTATTTCTATGCATCACATTTGAAAAAGTGCATGCGTGCCATCCTCTTCTATGCTTTTGGAGAAAGGTATTTGCAAAAGTGAAGCCAAAGGTCATAATTCCATCTTGTGAACTCCAACCTCATTTCTATCACCAAGGTCATATTTCACAACAACTGTTCCTTCTTCATTGTTTTCAACTTTTATGTCCCAATGGCCAATAATTATCAATACATCTTGATTTTATGTTTGA
Organism: Echinops telfairi; assembly: GCF_000313985.2. Taxonomy (NCBI): domain Eukaryota; kingdom Metazoa; phylum Chordata; class Mammalia; order Afrosoricida; family Tenrecidae; genus Echinops; species Echinops telfairi. Next base: position 28,616,154 of record NW_022103908.1, on the reverse strand, counting down.
CCTGTTTTAGATTGAAGATGTTGGTAGATTGAATTTATTCACCATTAGCTTTGTGGGTTGGTGCACATAATTGAATAGAAGCTGAATTTATTAGATTTCCTTGTATTCAACTAGATATTATCCTGTCACAGGCATATTGAACTTCAAGATAAAATGTGAAGTAAGTAAAGTCATTTAAAAGACAGGAAATAAAAGAACAAAGTGGGTGTCAGTAGAGACTTTAGGTCTTTTTTATAACTCTGGGTCTTTTTTGTTATACGATTTAACTTTGTCGTCTCCCACTATTCTTTGAAATTTTCTATTCAGCTCTTTGACTTCATTCCTTATTCCATTGCTGTACTTGCTCTATGAACTAGTGCAAGTTTTAGAGTTATAGAACCAAAAAGAAAGAACATACTCAGCATAACTTAAACTGAAAGAATTGAAGAAAAAATTCAAGCCTTGAGTTGGAATGCTGAAAGTTTCTATGAGCAAAACATTGAATGATGCAGGAAGCATCAAAAGAAGATGGAAAGAATATACAGAGTCACTGTATCAAAAAGATCTAGTCGACATTCCACAATGTGCAACAACCAATGGTGCTGAAGGAAGAAGTTCAAGCTGAATGGAGCATTGGTCTCAAACCAGGCTCCAGGAGTTGATGACATACCAATTGAGATGTCTCAACAATTTGATGAAGTACTGGAAGGACTAATTCCCGTGTGCCAAGAACTCTTGAAGGCAGTACCGTGACTAACAGAATGGAAGAGACCTCATTCTAAAGAAAGGCAACCCAATAGAATGCTCAAATTATATAACAATATCATTGATATATACAAGTAAAACTTTGCTATCATCCAAAAACATCTGTAGCAGTACATTGACAGGAGCTTCCAGAAGTTCAAGCTGGATTCAGAAGAGCACCTGGAACAGGGAATGTCATTGCTGATGTCAGATAGATGTTGGCGCAAAGCAGAGAATACCAGAAGGATATGTATTTGTGTTTCACTGACTATGCAAATGCATTAAACTGTGTGGATCATAACAAAGGATGGACAGTCTTGAGAAGAATGGGAATTCCAAAACACTTCATTGTATTCCTGTGGAAACTGTACATGAATCAAGAGGAAGTAGGGTGAACAGAACAAGGAGAATACTGCATGATTTAAAATCAGGAAAGTGTGCTTCAGAGTTGGGTCTCCACACCACATTATTCAATCCTTTTGTGAAGCCAATAATCAGAAAAGCTGGATTATATAAACAAGAGTGCTGCATTGGGATTGGAGGAAGGCTTATTAACAACTTTGCAATATGTAGATGACACAAACTTGCTTGGTCAAAGTGATGAGGACTTGAAGCACTTAGTGATGAAGGTCAAGGATCGCAGGCTTCAGTATGGATTACAATTCAATATAAAGAAAAATGATCTTCAGAACTGGACCTCTAACTACATCATAATAATTCAGAGAAACAATTGAAGTTGTCAAGGATTTTGTTTTCTTTGGATCTACAATCAATGTGCATGAAAGCAGCAATCAAGAGATCAAACAACACATTGCATTAGGTAAATCTGCTGCACAAGACCTCTTTAAAGTGTTGAAAAGCGAAGATGTTAGTTTGAAGGCTAAGGTTTGCCTGAAAAAAAAAGTCAGCGTATTTTCAGTTGCTTCATACACATGCAAAAGTTAGACATTGAATAAGGAAGACTGAGGAAAATTTCTGTATTTTAACTACAGTTTTGGTGAAGAATATTAAAAACCTATGAATGGCCAAAACAGATCTGTCTTGAAAAAAAAGACAGCCATTATGGTCTTTATAGGCAAAGCTGGTAAAACTCTGTCACACATATGTTGGACATGTTATCTGGAGAGACCAATCCCTGGAGAAGGACGGCATCTAACAATGAAGCAACATCCCAATGTACAGGGGGAACTTTGAAGCCCATGTTGCTGCCACGCCGTAATTAATACAGTTGTCACAAGAGACAAGCCCTGCCCCCTGCCCCCGGAGAAGTGCATCCTGCTTGGTAAAGCGGTAGTGCAGCAACAAAGAGGAAGACCTTCGACAAGATGGACTGACACAGTAGCTGCATGAATGGGCTCAAACATAAGAACAATCGTGAAGGTGGCACAGGACAGGCATGTACAATGTACAAAGGACCACTATGGTTTGGGACTACCTTGAAGACACCTAACAACAATACATTTCTGCATTTCTAACTCAAGAACACCCTGCTTTCTTCCAGCATCTATGAAATGATGGCATGATCATTTTTTAGTGGCAAATATGGTGACTGCCATCTCTGTCCTTTCAGGGTTTTTAACATGAGCTGTCTTGGTGTGCTCCTGAGTATTCAAGGCTCCTGAACATTTTAGGTGTATTACCATGGCTTATTATTCCTCTGAGTTGATAGAGAGTTAGCCAAGGGAAAAGAGTTTTACATAACTACATAGCACCTCGGTCCCCACTACTGTGGACACTCAGAAGCAGGAGCACTTCACCTCCTGTGATTTTGCACTTCTACATACAAGCATTGTTGGAAGCTGATGCTTCACATTGCAATTGTTGCTCTTCAAGATATGCCTTTACCCCTTAAGCCAATCCATCTGGACTGTAGTTAAAATCTAAGTTTACTTAAATTGAATCTTTTCAGAACATTAGAGCACACAAAAATGAAAGTGGAAAGGGTAATATACCAGGATTCAGTCATGAAATTTATGATCAGTGACCTGAATGAAATATAATCACTCCTTTATAAACTTGCAGATTTTCATGCCATTTTTAAAGTTTAACAATGTGTAATATCTTCCTAAAACTGATAAATACACCATTAGGGTGTTTTTGAAATGCAGATTGCTTAAAAATTGTGCTAAAATGGCTTATTTTTACACAGACTACTTAGAAATATGAGTTCAAAGATCACTACTTGAATAGCCCATAAAAGATCCATTATGTCATTTTATACCTATCTAGCTGACAAGCACTCAAGCTCCTAATAAGAAATTAAACAGTTCAACAGAAGACAAAGTTATGAAAGTTAAGTGGCGAGACAATGCAATGCTTTACCAATGAAGAAGTGACATGAATAGTTTATACTATTGAAACTCTTTTCTAGCTTGATTTAAACATAGTCGTGTCTTGCTGTCCAATGACACATTGTTTAATTCACTCAGGTATTCCTTTTACCCTTTGTTTGAAGGCCATGTTCCTTGCTTCTAAATGCTCCTTTCTAGGGTCTGCAAACATTCACAGTAGTAGCCACTCGGTGCCCTTATGCTGACATAAAGACAACCATGCTTCATGTTCCCCCAGTTGGCAGGAAGCCTTTGCTGGGCATCGAGGAGAAACAAAACTGATTCCCATTCCAATGACCTCATTTGCATGCCTTCAGCCATTGAAACTCTCTGAGAGACTGCAGGGTAGTGTATCTAATTTTGAGGCAGTTCTTAATTTTTAGCACCTTCCCCAAGAACTTTCAGGGGGAAAAAAATGTCTCCAAGTTCTTTTCTCATAAATGCTTCCATCTTAGAATCTACGATGCTTTTCCATCATTTCCCCAACTTTAGAGTGTAGAAAACTTTCCACTATGTAATACAACTTCCAGCTCAGAGTGAGCATGTTTTTGTCAACATTCAAATGTAGAATTTTATTTAAGCTGTTTCACTAGGTAGTGAGGTGCCGGTAAATTTTAACTTGCCCAGAAAAACAGAGCTAAACAAACAAACAAACAAACACATACACACTGTGATTTAGAGTATGTGCCACTATCCATGATGTCAATACTCCCATCATTGCCAGCATCTACAGATCACAGTGCTATTACTGGGAAAGGCGTGAGAAGGAAGATGCAGGCAGTCAATTCTTTTGAGCTAATAGAAACATTACCAGCCCATCACTGCACCAAGTTACTTTACTTTTAAATGTCTTACAGTTTCCGGTACAAATGTTACTACTGTCTGTGCTCCTCCGCCCAACCTGGATTGCAGAGTTAGTTTTACTGGGTCTGACCAATTTTCTGTAATAATATACCTATTTCACTTGGGCAAATATTGTCAAAGTGACCAGCTCAGATGCTTCCATAGTTATATCTGCATATTTTTTCATAACATTCGCTACAGCATATTACAGTGATCTGTGTATGCCTACTTTTATCTTAAACTGATCCATCAGGTTCTAAACTTCATTTATCTTTGTATCATCAGAGTGTGACAAAAGGGAGTAATTAAGTGTTTAAAGACTCATAATTCACTGTCATGGGTGAATACAAACTACTGCAGCAATTTTCATCTTGACTCTGTATTAATGTATGTGATATACCTTGGTGGTTAACTGGATTCTGATGAGATAAATTGACTAATACATTTTAAAGAATTTGCAAATTGGAAAAAAAAAACCATATAGAGAGAATTCCTTTAAGACAATTTGTGGAATTTTGAGGTGGAAGAAGTACTGATTGGATTTATAAACAGAATAATTATATATTATTTCTGCTAATCACTCTTATAATTACACCAGCTAAGAATAATGAGGGTAATCAAATTTCAACTTTAAAATATGAGACTGAGATCAAAGAATTAACCTTCCATGTTATTTTACTCAAAGCTACACAAGTTAGTCATGCTCAAATCTAAATCTAAAACTGTACAAACTGTATAAAGAAATTATCATTAAATATAGTTTTATAGAAAAATCAATACAAAGTATCCATAATTAAGGTTTTTGTTCCATGTTAATTCAAATCTGTACATTGCTGTCAGTAGGACATGCTTCCTACCTTTGTATTCTAGGGATTCTTTGTTTCCCAGTGAGCTACACATTGAGTTGCTCACCATAAAGTCAGCCTTTCGCATCCACCTGTCTACTCACCTAAAGATGTAAAGTCTTGGAAACCCAGCAGGGTCATTGTACTCTGTTCTGTGGGATTGCTTTGAGTCAGAATTGACTTGTTGACAATGAATTTAGTTTTCAGGTAAGTTATATTTATATTCGAACTAATGAATAAAGTAATAAATTCAAGTAGAAACTTATCTTTGAGAAGTTTTGAAGGAATGCTTAAAATTAATTTCTGTCTCATATTACTTTGTTAGCTATTGCTGCTGTGATAGAAATACCACAAGAGGTAGCTTTTAAAAACAGAATTTTATTTTCTCAAAGTTCAGGAGGCTCAAATCCCAAGATAGGTGAGCTCTAGAGAGAGAACCTCTCACTCTGTTTGCCCTGTGGGAGGAAGACCCTGTCTCAGTTTCTCTAGAACTGCAGTTTCTCTTGTCTTTAATGAGCCTTATGCTGCATCTGTTTTGCTTGCTTGCTCCTGTGCCTAATCTGCTCTTTTTATATCTGGAAAAGTTATTAGATTTAAAACTCACCCTATAATGATTGACATTAACATAAAGAAACCATATTCCCAAATGCAGTTCCATCCACAGGTGAAGATTCCAACACATACTTTGAGGGAACTCAATCCAATGCATAGTAAACAGGTACACCGCTAGAAACAATTTAGTAAAAGCAACAGTCTGGTCATTCCCAGATCGCAGGAGCCAGATATTAGAATTATCCTGGCCATTCACAATAAGGAACATGAAAAAGAGCTAAGGAATTAGCATATTTTACAAATACTACTTTCACTTTTCCATCACAGAGGAAGTCCAGAGTATTATGGCAGGAATTAGAAGATAATTTTGGAGAATGTAAATATATTTTACTTTATGTTCACTCTTGTGATCACTCTTGTGATTTATTAATTTGGCAGTCAGTTTCCAATATCATAGAATAAAAGACACGAAGACCATTTTCGTTTAATGCTAATTTAAATCTTTTATTGCTGATAAGTTTCAAAAACAGACAATGCTGTCACCAGATTCATATCCCCAATTTATGGCATATCCAGCCTAAAGTCCACTTTCCTTGAGCTTCATCTGGTTTCCTATTCATTACACTAAATTATCCCACTGCTTTTCTCAGTTAGTTGGGAATAAACTACTATCTTTTACTAATTAACTTTGTGGCTTGGTCAAATCACTTCCTCTAAGTCTTCTTGATCACATCTGCATATGCCTTCTCGGTTGTCACAATTTCTCTTTTTTATAACTTCCTGTTTATTAAGTACCAAAAGCAAGGAGAATATTTTAACAACTTAATATTCTTATTCACAAAAAGGAAAGAAATGGAACATTCCTTTTTTTATATAGCCTCCTACAGATTTAAAATCCTGAGTTGTAAATTATTTAGGACTTTCCTCTAGGAAAATTTGGACATGAGTTGGCATATTGTCACACAATGAATAACCACTTGCCCAAATAGACTATTCTTGTGTTCTCGAGGTTACATAGCTAAAAATTATATCCTACGCTCCTTTGAATTTACATGTGGCTAGATACCAATAGATTTTGGACAGAAAGGACATGTGTCATGCATGAACATTAGACTTTCCAGTAAGATTCTAGGTGCTCTTTTCCTGCATTCTGGAAGGAATTCTGCATGGGATTGTGGTCATAACAAAAAACAACAACAACAGCATAGAGAGATAATCACAAATAGAACTGACTTCTCAATTTGGCCTTCCTATGAACAAGAAATGATCATTTATTTAATGAGAACACTGAGAGATTTGGATTCTCTTACATAAGTGACTATTAATAATACTATTATAACTAGTGTATTTGGGAAGGCACTGTTGGCATAACAGGTAGGCACTCAGACGCTACTGGGAAAGTTGGCAGTTCAAAATCACTCAGCAATTCCTTACAGAGAAAGAGCTGACTGTCTGCTTCTGCAAAAATGACTGCGAAGAAAACACTGCGGGGGTTTCTCTCTCACACCCGGGTTCGTGGTGGGTTCATGTCCACTTGCTGATAGACAGCAGCATAAACAAAAAATTAGTCAAATTGTATTCTGTGACAAGAACATAAGTTCTCTAGGTTAAAGTGGCAAAAATAGGAAGCAACAGGTGTCTAAAGAGTTTAAAAGTCCTGGTAATTTATCATTTTGATTTAAATTCCTTTTCAAGTTGTCAAAGAATTTAGTCATTTTAATTGCAACTTTTTATCCTTTAGGAATATGTTCTAATTCCTTTTGCCTCAAAAGCTTAATTCACATTCTGAGGTGCTAGAAATCTCTAATGATAGCCTTAGAGAAGCTTGTATGTTAATTGAAAATAGATTAAAATATGAATATTTTTAAGGATGTTTTAAAAAACCTTCTTTTCCATACCACATATGTAGAAAAATGCATATTTTATTATGAAAATAATTCTATTTTTATTTATAAAACTTTTTATTAATTCTTGATTAGGCATAATTAAATGAAACTATAAACATTTTAACAAGCAAATTTAATATATACACCTCATTATTCTTATTTTTTATATTTTGGGCAAGTTCAAAGTGAGCTTGTTTATATGAAAATTGAGCTAAAGACTAAAAGGCAGTGACTCTGATATAAATTAATGTAAGTTACATCAAAACTATGTGAACTCAATTATGAATTGTATTAGCCAATGATATTTGTTATATCTGTGTATCAATTTTCCAATTGACTACTTATTAAACTAGAATAGCTAGTATAATATAGTAACCAATATAACTTAATGAGTTTTTAAATACTAACTGGAAAAATTATGAAAAATACAATAATTTTTATAGATATTTTTAAATTTTATATTTATTTTCCTTTATATAAGAAAAATCATGATGTCAAGACCTTGGAAGACCCCTTTCCAGATAAGCAATCATTTAATCTTTAACATTATAATATAAAACAAACTGATTGCCATTGAGTCAGTTCTAACTCATAGTAATCCTATAGGACAGGGTAGAACTGCCCCTATGGGTTTCCCAGATTATGAATCTTTATGGGTGTAGGAAGCCTTATTTCTCTTCTGTGAGTCAGTTGTGGTTTCAAACTGCTGACCTTGTGATTAGCAGGTCAACACATAACCTCTACCAACAGGAGTCCTTTAATTTTATTAGGACATTCTTTTAAAATTTCGCTAAATAAGATCATTGTATTAGTCTGGGTTGACTAGAGAAACAAATCTAGGGAAACTCTCATATGTGTATAACAAAGAGCTTATATCAAAGAGCAATTGTATCTTAAGAAAGAACCCCAGTCCAGTCCATTCAAGCACATAAGTCTGATATTAGCCTATATGTCCAATACCAGACTATAAATTCCTCTGCAGACTCACACAACACATGCAATGATGCCAAATGAACGTTGATCACAGGTCACTGGATGGAAAGTCTTGTGGCTTCAGTGGCAGTGGAAACAACTCATCTCAGTGCTGGCAGGGTCTCCACATGGCTCCTACACTCGAGGGCTCTGGCTCCATCAGGGTAGCTCCTTGTGTTTTGTCAACAGAAATGTCTTGCAGGGAGTAAGTGTGTGTTCCACCTCAACCAAGCTATTTATCTCTTTAGTGCCTCCAAATGAGGTCCTCAAGCTGCGACCTGGTTGACAGGCTAGACTCCACCCCTCCAGAAGTTGACACTGGATTATGTAACTACCATAGTCATGTAGCTAATGAAGAAAAAATAATCAGAGAAAACATAGTGACTATTTGTAAAAAGAGTAAACATCTATAACATTAAATCGATGTATGACTCCCATCTCCCTTTCTAGACCATTGTAACAGAACACCGCTCTGAGTAGATTTCATCAAGAAGATGGTCTTTCTTGTTCCTCCACTTCCAAGTATAAACATGCAGATTCACTTATACTGAGACAGACTTGGTGGATCACTCAGGCAAGTACAACTGAGAATTTGGGTTGTTTATTCATGCTGACAAATAACCTCAGTTGGAACCTAGTCCCGCCAAATCTTTAAACAAATAAACAAACAAAAGAACAAATGATAGGAACACGACCTAAAGTTCAAAATTGGTTAAAAACCAATAGTTACTACAACATACTATCTGAAAATAGCAAGGAGACTTAGGGGTTGTTTTTATTCTTCCATGGCATCAAGTCAGTTGACTCAGTAACACCATACACAACAGAAACTGCTTTCATAGTCCAGAATTAGGTTTGCATAAATCTAACGCGCGCGCGCGCACGCACACACACACACACACACACACAGAGTAAACATTAGAGCAACCATTACAGAAATAGCAGAACATTAAGAACAATAATAAAAAAATTACTAAGTCCCTCACTGACCCATAGCCCTACATGGGACAGCACGAGACACAGTGTGGGAATTGCGCCCAATCTGACCCCACCACACCGAGGCAAAACACTAAGGGCGTGCAACAGAACAGCAAGGGGAGCAGAGCAAGGCAGTCCCAAGGGAATACCCAAAATAGACTTTGGGCCAGGGTGTGGCACCCTGTCTAACTTGACCAGAAAACACTCCTAAAGATCAACAAACAACTTGAACTATTTATAGGCTTTTCTTTTCTTTTGGTCATTGTTTTGTTGTTGTTGTTGTTGTTGTTTTGTTTTCTTTTGTCCATTTGTTTTGCTCTGTCTTGGTTTTTTGTGCATATTATTATCTCTGCAGATCTATCTAGATAAGATGGGCTGGATAAACAATCTGGAGGAGAAAACAGGACTGATGGTTCCTGGGGAAAATGGGAGAGGCTGAGGTTGGGGAAAGGACATGGTGTTAACCAACCCAAGGACAAGGGAACAACAAGTGACCCAAAATCAGTGGCAAGGAGGGTATAAGAGGTCTGGTAGGGATTGATCAAGGGCAATGTAACCAAGAGGAATTACTGAAACCCAAATGAAGGCTGACCATGATAGTGGGACAAGAGGAAAGGAAAAGGAAATAGAGGAAATAAGTATGAGGCAAAGGGCATTTAAAATGGTCTAAATATAGGCATGTACCTATGTAAATATATTTATATATGATGATGGGGAAATAGATATATGTGCATATATTTATAGGTTTAGTATTAAGGTAGCAGATGGACAGTGGCCTCCACTCAAGTACTCCCTCAATGAAAGAATACTTTGTTCTATTGAACTGGCATTCCTTGATGCACACCTTCCTGACACGATCGCTGAAGACAAATGTGTGGATAAGCAAATGTGGTGAAGAAAGCTGATGGTGCCCAGCTATCAAAAGATATAGTGTCTGGGGTCTTAAAGGCTTGAAGGTAAACAAGCGGCCATCTACCTCAGAAGCAGCAAAGCCCACATGGAAGAAGCACATCAGCCTATGTGATCATGAGGTGTTGAAGGGATCAGGTATCAGGCATCATCAAAACAAAAAACCCTATTATTGTGAATGAGGTGGGGTACGGAGTGGGGACCCAAAGCCCATCTGTAGGCAACTGGACACCCCCTTGCAGAAGAGTCACAGGGAGGAGACGAGCCAGTCAGAGTGTAGTGTAGCAACGATGAAACATACAACTTTCCTCTAGTTCTTAAATGCGTCATCCCCCCACCCCCCTACTATCCTGATCCCAATTCTACCTTAAAAATCCAGCTGAACCAGAGGAAGTGCAGTGGTACAGATAGGAACTGGAAACACAGGGAATCCAGGACAGATAATCGTTCAGAACCAGTGGTGAGAGTGGTGATACCAGGATGGTGGATGGAAGGTGGTTTGGAAAGGGGGAACCGATCACAAGGATCTACATGTGACCTCGTCCCTGGGGGACAGACAACAAAAAAAGTGGGTGAAGGGAGACGTCTGATAGTGTGTGACATGTAAAATAATAATAATTTATAAATTATCAAGGGTTCATGAAGGAGGGGGGAGCAGGGAGGGAATGGGGGAAATGAGGATTTGATACCAAGGGCTCAAGTAGAAAACAAATGTTTTAAGAATGATGAGGGCAACAAATGTATAAATGTGTTTGACACAATGGATGTATGGATGTATTGTGACAAGAGTTGTAGGAGCCCCCAATAAAATGATTTTTTTTTAAACTTTAAAAACATACTAAGGTAATTAAAGTTTTAAATTTAAAATATTCACTAAATGCAAAAGAAAGCAATCAAAGATCAATCGAGGAAGGAATAATATAAGTCGAGTAGAAGAAAAATAACATCACAGGTACAATTTAACTAAAGCTAGTAAAATCAAGTGTGGATACATCACAGTATAATCAGAAGGCAGATTGTCAAAATGGATTAAAAACAAATTCATTCATATATGCTTTAGAGGAGACATATTTTAGCTACAAATATAAAAATCAACTGAAAGTAAAATTATACATAATAGATAAGAGGGGCAAAAATTTCATTATTTTTAAATTACATTTTTCAACAAACTTTTTAAGTTTCTTCATATATCATGTAAACAACAATTTTGAAAAACCCAAAGTGGCTATATTAGTTTCAAACAAAATAGACTTTAAACACAGTAGTGTTACTAGAGATAGTTGGGATTATTCTATAATAAAATTACAAATTATAGGTAAGTTATAAAAATTACAAACACATACACCTGAAAAATAAAATAACAAATGAGACAAAAAAGTGATAGAAATGAAGGGATAAGTAGACAAGCCAATAATGCATTAGGGATTTCAATGCCTAACTGTTAATAAATGATATAACAACTAGGCAGAAAACCACAAGGTCAGACTACTGAGGCATGGAAAATAATTTCCAACATAAATTAAGTAGACATAACTGACATCTATGGACTCAATCGATAGAAGTGTACACCTTTTGAACACTTGCTTTGTGGAAGGCTACAATCTAACGTGGAAACCCCCACTTCATTTTGAATCTTGATATACGTTCAAATGCAATTTGAGTCCTTTATATTACTTCAACTATTTGGCTATGCTTAGATCTTAGATAAGTCAGTACAACCCTGGAGAAAAGTGGTTTGCCTTCAAGAAAAGTGCAGCTGAAAATAGATTACAATTCTCAGGTATTCCCAAAGAAGGGCAGTGGGACCATCAGCTTTATACAAAGAACCAGGGAACTTTCCTAGTAGTGTCCATGGGGATTTATCAGAAAACAGCAGTATGTCATCTAAGTCAAATTAAAACGTAGTATACTAGTTACTGTCTTGGGATTCATAATCATGTGTCATATCCCACCCACCATGTAGCCATGTGATTAAAGCCCCAGAGCCAATCTATTCTTTTAAAAAACTGCAGGAATCCAGGGCAGATGAGCCCTACAGGACCAGTGGTGTGAGTGGTGATACTAGGAGGGTAGAGGGAGAGTGGGTAAGAAAGAGGGAACCGATTACAAGGAACTATATGTGACCTCCTCCCTGGGGGACAGACAACAGAAAAGTGGGTGAAGGGAGACATCGGACAGGGAAGATATGACAAAATAACTATTTATAAATTATCAAGGGCTCATGAGGGAGGGGGGAACAGGGAAGGAGGGGAAAAATGAGGACCTAATGCCAGGGGCTTAAGTGGAGAGGAAATGTTTTGAGAATGATGAGGTCGATGAATGTACAAATGTGCTTTACACAATTGATGTGTGTATGGATTGTGATAAGAGTTGTATGAGCCGCTAATAAAATGATTAAGAAAAAAATTAAGAATTAAAAAAAAATTAATTAAGAATTAAGACTAAACTATTGACATTGAAAAAAAAAAAGCTGCATTAATTTGCATAGCCCCAATCAGGGTTCTTTCCATGTTTCTATAGTCCCAAATGTAACAGTGATTATTTGACAGGCTACTGGTCATGATTTGGTGGTTAATTCCTTCATTTTATGCAATATAAATAGCTCAAGGGCCATGAGCCAGCAGAAACCATTTGGCCTCCGTACTATGAGTATCTCGCTGGATGCCTCCATCTGTACTTACTGACTGCTTATTTCTGTCCAATCAAATGCGTCATAAAAATGTCTATGGAACATGTTAATGTCTGGGATCTTCTATACCTACCACAGAATACTCCACCTAAAACCAGCAAAATACACATTCTCTTTAAGTACACATACTGTATTCATCAGGATCAACCACATATAAACAAACCACAAACATTTTAAATGATGGAAATAATAAAAATATCTTCTCTTGCTGTAGTGTATTAAGATTAGAAACCAAATAACTGGCAATACAACCAATATTAATCTTTATTTCTAGAAAAGAGATTATACCTCCACTCCGGGCATCAAGATGAAGATGAAATAAAAGTACCATAATCACACTGTTTCGCTGCTCATTATAATATGCTTTATGAGTGGGCGAAGTTACATTCCTTATGGATCAGAACCAAGAGGTTAGCGTTTTTGAGTTCCCATATACAAATAAGGTGTGTATGTAGCCTGTTCATTTTTCTCTTTCTTTTCCTCTTATCTATGTTCCCATATCAAAACATTGTGTTTTTTCAGTCCCCCTTCTAGTTAGCAGACCTACGGGGGGTGTTGGTGGGCAATTGGGGGACATTATAACTGAGAAAGACTAGCTATTGTTTTTTATACTTTTTGCAAATGAATGGGAGAGAAAGTGGGTAATTTTATTCAAATTCTATATTGGAGTTTATTGAAGGTTAACATATCTGATTATAAGACCTATTTGATTCATATCTCTTTTGATTCCAAATACTAATGTTTGTATAATGATTTTAGATTGTTAGTAGAACATCATTTATTCAAATAAGTAATTGCATCATCATTAATCCTGTTTTTCTAAGAATACAAGATTAGTAAAATTATTTGAAAGCATGCATGTATGTGTATTATTTAAAACATCTACAGATATACTTATATCAGCTATCTTTTTTAGTCTTGGTAAATATACACCTACAGTTTTTCCATATACAGTTAGCTCATTGTACTATATTTTATTGGAAATCTGATGTATAATTTATAGTCCAACACATTCAACCAAAATAAACTAACTCATTTATTTAGTACATTTTCTTCTTCTTTCAACTATGGATTCAAAAAAGTAATAATATTGGTCCTTGTTCTCAAGGAATTTATAGTTTGGGAAAGAGGAATTAAATACAAAATAGTGTATGCAAGAAACCACAGGTTGTCCTAGATGCCTCTTAATAGAATGCAGTAAGAAAAAGGGCACCAATCAATAACAAGAATTACATAGAAATATAGTAAGTATATATATCACATTTTATAAATATAGGAATAGATTGGTAAATATCACTTTATGCTGATTAAATCCTGAACACCCTAGATGTTATCAATGTGTTAGCATATGGAAAGGCTCTTTTATTACTTACAAGAAGCAGAAAGCACACCAGAGCAAATGTGAATCATTTTTGAGCCAACTCTTCTGGCTCTAAAATGCTGTCTTTGCAGAGATAAAAACTCTTCAACTCATACCCCACTTTGTGCTGCAGACATATGACTCTATGGGCTTTCTGTTAACCAATCCCCTCCTGACTCAAAAGGTATTCCTTTAATCAACCCCCCGCTCAATAAGGTAGGCATAATTACGAGAGCTGAAAATCTCGACTATGTGCGTTTCTACATAGCATCCTAACCAAGGGACACAGAAAGTCTTCTTCCAACATTTTTTCACTCTTCCCTACAACGTCTCCATGACATACTCCAATACATATATTTTCTCAACTTAACCCTGAGAAAGTGAAGGAAAGGTGTCAGACATCCGGACCCTTGTATTGGAAATGTATCTCTGTAACAATGCTGACAAACGTCAGCGAGTAGGGCAACTATGGTTTGTTCTGAAGCCAACAGCATCAGGACAGCCTGGAGCCACTTAAGTTGTACATGGCGATAAAAGATACTCTGAAATAATGTTTGTTGGAAGGTCAATGTAACACAATTGCAGGTAGTACTGCAGAAGCAGAAAAAAACTGTGACTGGGATATGGTACATTATGGACAGCAGCAATGATATCCCTTGTTCCAGGTCTTCTGAATCTGGCCTGAACGCCTACCATTTTACTATCAATGTCCTGCTGCAACCTCGTTGGATTATCTTCAGCCAAAATGTACTTGTGTGCCATATAAATGACATTGTTCTATAATGTCAACATTCTGCTGGGTGACCTTTCAGTAGAATGATTATACATTTGCATCTCTTCAAGTCAGTAGGCCAAATGTGGCATTGAAGAGCGAGTGCTTCCAGTGCTGCCTCAGTTTGTTGAGACATTTCTGTCGCTAGTTCATCCACTCCTGGAGCCTTGTTTTTGGCCAATACTCTCAGTGAAACTTGAACTTCTTCCTTCAGTACTATTGGTTATCTTGAGATAATGGAATGTCAAATAGGGTTTTGGTTTGTTTTTTTTTGGGGGGGGGGTGTTTTTGTACAGTGACTGTGTATTTATTTCATCTTCTGTTTAGGTTTTTTGAATCATTCAATATATTGCCCACAGAATCTTTCAATATTGCAACACAACCCTTGTTTTTCTTTAGTCCTTTCAGTTTCAGATATACTGAATGTGTTCTTCCCTGTATCATAATTTTGATACCTTATTATAATATGTCACTTGTCTTCAACTGTCCTTTGAAATTTTCTATTCAGCTCTTTGACTTCAGCATCATTTCATTTGCTTTAACTACTTTGGTAAAGAGGACATTTCAGGGTCCCTTCTTACATCCACTTTGATCATTCCTTCCTTGCCTTTTTAAAGGTCTTTGGCATTCTTCATGCATAATGTCGCTGATTTCCTCCTAAAGCTCATCAAGTGTTTTCTTGTTTTCTTTTTTTGCAGTATTTACATACAAAGGTATTTATTCCAGCATGATTATCAGAAATCTAAAAGCAATGATGAGGTTTGGGAAATAATTTTAAATGTTCAAAAAAAGATCCATAGTCCATTCCTGTGATCAAGTATTGTACTTCCTCCATTTTTAAAGACGTCCCTTTCTCTGAGGACGCATCTTGGGGAAGGGCACCAGCATCACGGTTTGTGTGACACAGCTCAGTTTCAGTCGCGTGGAAAACATGCCCTTCAAATGCAAACAGCACGCACCTGTGCACCCCAGGAAGCGGTTACTTGCTCTTACACATCTGATTTGTTAAATTCCGTTGGTGGCTGATAAACCTTGAGATAGAAGGCAATATTCTTAAAGGCGCAGCACTTAAACAGAGGTGCGAATCACCACCACTTGGTTGTATTTTGGCTCACATAGGCTTGCTTTAATTTTCTTCAGCTTCAACCTGAATTTACATATGAGCAATTGATGATCTGTTTCACTGTAAAATCTTGACATCATTTTAGCTGCTGATACAGAGCTTCTCCATCAGTTCTTCCTACAGAAGTGGTAATTTGATAACTGTGTATTTCATCTGGGCAAGTAAACATGGATAATTGCCTCTTGTGTTATGAAAAAGGGCATTTGCTTTGAACAAGTTGTTGTTATTGTGAATTTCTACATGTGATCGCCAGCTTCATTTCTCTGAGACTATATGTTTCCAACTACTGTTCCTCCCTCTTTGCTTCCAACTTGTTCAATGCAATTGCCAGCAATTATCAATACATCTAAAATGCATGTTTGATCACTATCAGGTTGAAGGCATTGGTAGAATTCTTCAAGCTCTTCATCACTAGCTTTTGTGGTTGGTGTATAAATTTGTATCATAACTATACTGATTGGAATTCCTTCTATGTGCCTATATACTATTCTATCACAGAAAGTATTATTCTTCAAGGTAGATCTTGAAATGTTCTTTCTAAAGATGAATGCAATGCCATTCGTTTTGATTATTCATTCCTAGAATAGGAAACCATATGATTTTCTGATTCAAAATGGCTAATACCTGCCTATTGCAGCTCGTTAACACTGAGCATATCAACCTATATGTGTTGATTGCATTTTATTTTTGGATTATTTATAGCGTTCCTAGCTTTATACTTTGCACACTCCAAGTTCTGATTATTAGTAGATGTATTCAGCTATCTCTTCTCATTTTGAGTCAGGCCCCATCCGCAAATGAAGTTCCAGAAAGGTTATTGCCCCAAAGCTTGACTACATTTATATCATTATGGTTGACTTGACTTGGGAAGTCATATTTTAAGTGCCTTCTGATTTGAGTGGTTATCTTCTGACACTATCTCTGACTGTTCTATTTCTGTTCATTAATCCTTCAGTATCTGATAATGTTTTGATGCGAATTCCTCTACAGCAACTAATTTGCAGTAGCTAAATCCTCTGAAGTGGATAGCTGCTTTCTTCTCCGTAGTCTGTTCTTAGTTGGAAACTCTGCTGTAACCTCTTCACCTTGGGTGCCCCTGCTGACATTTTGGATATCAGGGACATAGCTTCCAGCATCACAGTACCATAGAAACCATCACATTACAACAAGCAGACAGACAAGTTGCTAGGTTGTTGGGTGCCATTGTTAGTTTTGACTCACAGCAACACTATGCTAAACACTGCCCTGGCCTGTGCCATCCTCACATTTGCCATTGTTTCTATGCTTGAGCCCATTGTTGTAGCCACTCTGTCAATCCATCTCTTTGAGGGCCTTCCTCATTTTCGTTGTCTCTCTGCTAAATGTGTCCTTCTCTACGGACTGGCATCTCCTGACAGTATGTTCAAAGTACGTAAGATACAGTCTTGTCACCCTTGTCTCTAAGGAGCACTCTGGCTATCCTTCCTCCCAGCAGATTTGCTTGTCCTTTTAGGAGTCCAGGGTAATTTCAATATTCCTCACCAGCACCGCAATTCAAATGCATCCATTCTTCTTCTGTCTTCCTTGTCAATGTCCAACTCGCACGTGCTTATGAGGAAGCGGAAAATCCCAAGGTTTGGGTTAGGTAACCTTAACCCTCAAGGTAGGATCCTTGCTCCTTAATATGCTAGAGAGGTCTTGTGCAGAAGACCCACGCAACACATCTTTTGATTTCCTGATTGTTGCTTCCGTGAACATAGATTGTGGAGAAAACCCTTGACTACTTTAATCTATTCCATGTATCATGATGTTACCTTTTAGACCAGTTGTGAGGATTTTGGTTTTCTTTGCACTGAGTTGTAATCCATACTGAAGGCTGCAATGCTTGATCTTAATCAGCAAGTGCTTCAAGTTCTCTTCACATTCACCAAGCAAGATTATTAATACCACAGGTTATTAATAAGCCTTCTTTTCATCCTGATACCACTTCTTAAAAAGGACAATGCCCAGGTATCACTTTTCAGTTTATTATAGATTCACAAAAATTCAAAATTTTATAGAAAGCCACAAATCAAGAGATTTTTTCCCCTAGTGAGTTACAATTCTAATCATTTTAATTTCTGACATTTCTTTTGATTCTACCTCTTTACTTCTCAGCTTACAGTTTGCTTTCCTAACTATGCCTTTAAAGCACCCTTCCTTTCACTGGTTGGATATATAACCCCCACTCTTCACCCCAAGAGGGTCGAATAATAGAAAGGTGGGTGAAAGGGGATAACAGGCAATGTATGATATGAAATAACAGCATAATATATCATTTATCAGGGATTCATGATAAGGAGGGGAGGGGAGGGAGTGGAAGAAAGAGGAGCTGATACCAGGGGCTCAAGTGGAAAGGAAATGTTTAAGAAATGATGTGGGCAACGTATGTACAAGTGTAGTTGATACAATTGAATGATGGATTGTTATGATATATGTAAGCGCCTCCAATAAAATGATAAATAAAATAAAGTATCCTTAGGTTACAATTAAAATACATAAATAAATATAAAGCAAAATAAATAAAATGTTACAATTATTAAAGTTTAGCCATTGAATTTAGGGCAGGTCAGTAATCAGTTAATCTGGTCTCAGAAACAGTGTTGTGTTGTGCCAGTCTAATGCTAATAATACAGTTATTAGTCTTTTCTTGCACATCTGAAAACTAGTTCTCCGGGGAAGGTCTCCCCACAGCCTCTGGAGCTTCTCCTAAACACAGTCTTTGCATATTAAAAGAACTGAAATAATCCTTAAGTCCTTTGGATTTAAAGCTGAAATGCCCTAGTGTGGACAGAAACAGAGGAAGATTGCCCTAAGATTGTGAAATTTGAAGTCATTGGGCATTGTTTGAATATCTATTACTCTTGACAATGTTTGGCGATTGTCATCTTAGGTCTATAAAACATTTTACATTTATTATCATATCCTTAATATTTTCTGCCCCAGGTTCGACAGTGGGTTCTGCCATCATGAGTGAGTGCTACTAAGGTGGTCTCCTTGTCCCTACCCTCAGTCTTTTCTTATGCTATTATTATTAGAATCATCAAATGTCCCTCAGATGTACTTATAGTATTATTTCCCCCAAAAGCTAATACTCTGAAAACTCAGAGCATAAAATACTAGGTACATCATAATCATTTGAAGAAGAACAAATTCCTGAGTGTGTAGTCAAACTGGCTGGAGGATTTAAACTGAAATCCATGCTTCCTCTTAAAACAACCACTGACCAACTTCCCCTCTAACAGGTCACACACTTGCAAGTGCAATTTGACTACCCCCACACATGCTAATTTTTATAGCTCTCAGTTAATCTGTGTTGGTAGAGTGTGATCTAGTGCCATGTTGATTACCTATTTAATTCCTTTTTACTTTATTACAGGGATAATTATTTGGATTGAGAATGCTTTTATTTTTTTTCAGATTGTCACAATCTGTAATATTTCTAGTTATCTAACTCTGTGAGTTAGTCTGTGTCCACTAGAAAAACAAATTCATAGACACTCGTGTGTAAGAGAGAAGTTTATATCAAAGAGTAATTGTACAATAAGAAAGCATCCTAGCTCAGATCAAGTCCATAATCTAAAATTAGCCCATATGTCCGATACCAGTCTATAAATTCCTCTTGAAACTCATGAACACATGCAATGACGCTGAATGCAGGAAGATCACAGGCCAGTGCATGGAAAGTATTGTGGATCCGATCCAGCAGCGGTGGAAGCATCTCGGCGCTGGCGTGGGTCTCCAGGTGACGCCGCCAGCTCCAACGCTGGTTCCATGTGTCCTGCCAGCAGGAATGTCTCACGGGGAATGAGTGTGTCTCTGGCCTCCAGTGAACTGTTTTATCTCCTTAGCACCTCCAAATTAGGTCATCAAGCTGCGGCCTGATTGACAGGATAGACTCCACCCCTTCGCAAGTTGACAAATCATGTAACTGCTACACTCTGGATTGAATTTGCTGCACGAATCACTATTCTGTTGAGGAAAACTCTGACCTTTTGCCCCTCTTGTTTTAAACTACCTTTTGATCCTGGCCCCCACTTTAAAATTTAGCAAAGTTTTACTTCATGCAAGGTCAAATGACGACTTCCCTGAGTAGTAGCCCAATTAGCTTTAGTGCCATTTTTCACTCTCACTTGGGTCCCATTAAATGATTATATATACTACAGCCATTGCTAAAAAATATACTGCCTTAGAGTGGGAGTAGCTATTTTGTGGCAATACACCAAAACCTTTCCTGAGGTTTAATCAATCGGTATGAAGAAGGCTGCAACAGACTGGTTGAAACTCCAGTGTATATATTGTCACCTCCCCCTGTGTTAATGATGATGAATGTTAAGAAAGCATCTCCAAGGTGGATTTGCAGCAGCAGGGTCTGTCCATTTACAATAATGGAAGCATGGTTGTCACATGCAAATTTTTCTATACCCTGTGGTTCCTCCAAGCAACTTTCATGTGCCCCTTGTGGCGATCTGTTCCTGTGTGGTGGATCCAATTACAGCAGCTTAAATGATCCCACTCCTGCTGACAACAGATTTACTTACATGGGCGAATGCTTATTTAGATTTGTGGTGAATGCATGGAATAGTGTACTTTTGGAAACTGTGGGATTACCTTTAGACATTCATAGTAAAAAAATGCTAGTAAATATTGGAAGAATGGTGTTAAATTATTGTGTGTTATAAAACAAGAAAGATTCAGAAGGAAACTCCTTGGTCCAACATTCATATTGGGACTGGCATTTTTGAGAGCTTTAATTCCTTGTTATGGCATATTTAGATTGAGTAAATCTTTGAGAAATATAATCAGTCCCCATGGGCTAGATATGGGGATATGGGTGCTGAAGGGACGGAAAGGCAACAGGCATGTTTGAATTCATTGGCCAAGATGTCACTCTACAGCCTAGCAAGGTTGAGCTTGTGCGATCATGGATATTTCTTGCGGCACATGTATAAATAGTACAGGGGAAGTCGAGCTGGTTATACACAGCATTAAATAACAATCCACATGGCTAGGCACTATAACACCACTGGAGATACCAGAAATAATTGAGAGGCTACTGTAAGAAATAAGAACATGGGCTACAAGGAAGTCTTACAAAGGAGAGTAATAATTTTCACTTGCAGTATATTCATAGTATGCATAATTACTGTCTTACACATGGTTGAGGAAAAAGAATGGCTTGGATGAAGGTGTTGTACCTCAGCTCTGATTAACACTACAATGTACTTGATGAAAGCTGAGATGACATTCGAACCCTGTGAAGAACCCGATGGTATCCAGTGAAAGCCCTGATACCGGGAATTTAAAGAGCCTGCCATGGCTCCACCGAGGAACGCACCGAAGCCCAGATTCATCGCTGATGTGCCCACAGCAGAGTCTGAGCACGCAGCAGGAATGGGCTTGGGCTTGGAAACAAAGGGCATTTGTATGTGGAAGTATACGGCTTACAGACACAGCTCTGTCTGCATTTTATGCCTTGAAACAGTCCAACACTTTCTTGAGTATTTCACACATATTTTTGACCACACAAGTGCAAAAATAAACAAGAAAATGCTGAAAGCTAAGAAGATACTGTACCACTGATCACTGTCTCCTGATTCAACTGGGAAAGCAAAAGGGTAGAAAAAATGAGTTGTGGATAGGTCAATTAAGTCAGACACACAAAGAATGAAGAAACTTGGCCTAAGAATATCTTCCTCAGAACTAAGACATAGAAACTGGGAAAAACTACCTTTCATCTGTTTTCCCTCATTCCGGCCTGTTGGGTCAATGAAAACTCCTTCCTAATTGCCATTACCACAAAATTTACATAACTTTGAAAAATCAAAAAAAGTTAAACCGTTTATTAAATGATGCCAATCCATTTATCACCCCTCTTTTATCTTTTTTATTTAATTTAATTCTTTTTATTGTGAATTAGTTGGGAGGGGTTACATTTCTGATCATTAATTTTCTATTCAACAGTTAAAACTTATCAGACCTCTCAATTAGCTTACATTATTCCCCCCTCCCTTGATTTTTCTTTTGTGGATTACTATCTTACTCTTTATACAAGTTAATACGTGTCAGCCCTGTAGCCTTTTCCCTCTCTTGCCCTCACCACATTGGTAAGCTGCAAAGTCTCTTCCCTTTGGCAAGAAAGTCTTTCTCGTGTTTGTTTCCTTTTTTATTTTTTTCTTTATAACAGTAGTCTCTTACAATATTTGTCCTTTTGTGATTGACTAACTTCACTCAGCCTAATCCTCTTGGTCAATCTATCATGAGGTGCTTTGGAGTTTCATCATTTTATTATAACCATACATAGCATTCCATTGCATGGATGCATCAAGGTTTCTTTATCTATTCTATCACTGGGCATCTGTATTTCTATTTTTTTTTTTGCTATAGTGAACAGTGCTATGATGAACATGGGTGTGCATATGTCTGTTTTTCTATGACTTTCATTTACTTCTTCAGGACATATGCCAAGCAAAGAGATTACTGGGTTGTATGGAATTTCCCAATTTTGATTAGTGCCTTATTACTTTCCCCAAGGGTTGTACATATTTGCAATCCCACCAGCAGTAGATGAGGGTTCCAATCTCTCTTCATCCACTCCAGAATTTATTGTTTTCTGATGTTATGAGTTGGGCTTCTATTGCCAGTGTAGGTAAGCAAATCATTGCTTTTATTTGCATATCTCAGAGGACTGTGCTCATGAGCATTTATTGTTTGTTAGCCATTTGGATGTCATCATTGATGAACTGTCTGCCCATGTCCTTTGCCCATTTTTAATTGGATTATTCATCTTTTTCTTATTGAGTCCTTGCATTTTCCAATAGACTTGAAAGATTAGGCCCTTGCCCACTGTGTAGCGGTCAAGGACTTCTTCCCATTCCATGAGTTCTTCTTTACTCTTTTGAGGAAGCCTTTTGATGCACAGAAATGTCTTGTTTTTATTAGGTCCCAGTCATCTATTTTGTCTTTGAATTTGTGCCAGCTTCCTTCACTGGGACAGCTCACAAGGCAGTGTACTTTTACACAAATATCTTTCTACTGGTGCTCTGCTCCCTGAAGCCCTCATAATGCTCAAACACAACCAACATATTTTTGGTGGCTTTAAAGGAATCTGGAATTCCTTAATAGCAACCGTATAAAACTATGGTGCATTGGCATTTCTTATGGCTCTTCTATTAATTTCTCTATAACTTCCACCAAAATTATTTGGCAGGATAATGCAAATAGGGTGTGTTAAACAGTAATGGAAAGGATCCGTCGGTGTTGTCACTCCTCGAAATATTAGAAAGCCTTCTCAGAAGCAAGAATAAAGAGCGTCTTGTGACCATTAAGAAGGAAGAGCCACCATCAGCACACATGCAAGACCACTCACTGATTGAAGTGTCACAGGCAGCCGAGCCAGCAGCGGCCACAGCACAGACACCGCGCAGCAGAGCAGAGAACCTGTGCTGACAAGACTGAGACGGTGAGGCAGAGTGGCAGGTGGGCTTCCTGGTTCACAGAGGTAGAGGCCAAGAGACTGCATCCTAAGAGGCTAAAAGAGACTTGCGTACGGATTAAGATGAGGCACGGCTGTGAACCATGGACTGTATCTTGAATGTTTTCTCATCCTGATTTGTGGTAACCGGTTCACTTACATAACAAACCCCATAACCATGAGTATTATCTGTGAACTCTGTATAGTCATTGCAATGGATTGTTGAAGCTCCAGAGAAGTAGAGTATAGTCCAAGGAATGCTTGGTGTCAGAAGGGGTAAAAAAAGAATGAAGGATGGAAACGTCTGACCTATGCCTTCTGACCATCAACATTGGGCTGGTACGGAAATATATTTTCCTTCTCTCTACTAAAGGTGGAAGAAGTCTGCATCTTTATATGTGGTCTCCATCCTATTTCCTCAAAAAACTAGCTTCTTTTTTTTCTGAAACTAGTTCATTATGTCTGTTAGTGACTCTCACCCCCAAAGTTAAAAAGTAAATTCACTGTAATTCAGTTGCTATTCACTCTTAGGGACCCTACATGGAAGGGTAAAACTGCCCCT
>NW_022103908.1:28589721-28591280 GCF_000313985.2 Echinops telfairi | reverse complement strand
TCTCCACTCCGCACTCACCCCATCATTCACTATGGTAAGATTAGATTACGTTTTTAAGCAATGTCGTTAAGATAAGATATTTTAGAAGCTGGAATACATTTGAAAGCCTCGGGATACCTAGTAAAATAAACATCCTTTCGTTCTGCCTAATTTTGGTACCATATTTTTTCTAATTCAGACCTTAAATATACTAATCTCTTCAATTGGAATGAATCTCGGAATGGCCACTTATTTGGCAAACTGTTTTCAATGAACTGCAGCAAGAGCTAGAATATGAGCAAGGTACAGTCTTTGGCCTTGCTTCCATAGTTTCCATAGAAGAATCTGATGTTGTCTGAGAGTAAGCATACTCAATTTTGAGATACTCATAAGTGCTACACAAAACAAATTGTTCAAACTCACAATAAATATTGGATTCAAGTTCAAAACTTAAACTTTGAGAAGTGAGAGAACATGTAAGGGCTTAACAAGGAGGCCTGTAGATGCTTCTTAGATACAGAAAACCAAAAAGACTTTTTCAGCTATACTCTCATCCAACAAGAGTCTAGGGGAAGTTGGGCAGATGCTATGAATCCAACTTTTGAGCCAGGAATTGAAGAAACTAAACTAAACTAAGCATACTTGGGGACACAAAAGCATAGTATCACAAATATATTTGTTGTGAGTAGCATAATGACAACCAATGTCAGCCAGAGGTCAACTCAATGGTGTTCTAATGAAAAAAGAGTGAAAACCAATTACACAGGCCCTTGTCATGTAAAATTTATAGGACATACCTAACTGTCATAACTGTCCCCTGTCATTTTGTCTCACTGTGATGTGATGTTATAAGTTTCCCTCCAGTATTTTAAATATCAACAGGACCACCCAGGGTGAACAATTTCTACTCTAAAAAGAAAGAAAAGGCAGTTCACTTCTGAAAAATTAATCATCAAAAACCTTACAAGTAGCAGTGTAATATCGTTGAACATAAAACTAGATAGTAAACCCTATCAGATTAGAAGGCACTCAAAATATGACTGGGAAAGAGATACTTTCTCAAAGTAGAGTTGGCCTTACTGATATGGCTGGAACAAAGTTTTTAGGATCTTCCTTTGCTGATGTTGCACAACTCAAAATGATAAGACATATTTGCAAACATCCATTAATAATTGCTTTGGTGAGGTGAAATTGCTCAAATATGGCTTTTCTATCCATGTATTTGTAACTTACACCAAAAGATTGGGTGGGATATGCTAACAAAGTATGTGAAATACTGATAGAGCATATTGATCAGTTTTGCCATTCATCTGGGTTTTAAAAAGCCATCTCAGAAGTAGAGACAATCTTATGACCATGAAGAAAAAAGAACTTGTAAAATCCTCGTCTGAAATGACAGAGGCTATAGGGCCACCCAAAATTTCAGCACTTGATCACTGAAGATATAGGCACTACAGCAAAGTGTGGTGAAGAAACTAGATGGTGCCTGGCTATCAATCAGAGTAGTGTCTGGGGTCTTCAAGGCTTGTATTCAAACAAACAGCCATCTGAGTGAGGAGTCAACTAAGTCCACGTGAATG
>NW_022103908.1:28586396-28588175 GCF_000313985.2 Echinops telfairi | reverse complement strand
AATGAGATCTACCTGGAAGAACAATGTGATCTGTGATCAAACTATACAACTATCATTCAAATTTATATGCCAACCACTGGAGCTAGTAATAATAGATTGCAGGATTCTACTAATTTCTTTGGTCTGAAATTGATCAAACATTTAATCAAGATGTAATGATAATTACTGGTGATTAAAATGAAAAAAGTTGGAAACATAGAGGAAGGAATGGCAGTTGGAAAGTATGGCTTTGGTGACAGAAATGACTTTGAAGATAGCGTGAGAGAATTTTGCAAAATCAACTGCTTGATCATTATAAATTCTTTTCATTTTTTAAATGGTGACTGTGCTTGTGGACTTCTCCAGATGTTTACACCAGATTCAAATAGCTTACCTCTGTGGAAGAGAAGATGGAGAACATCAATATCACCAGTCAAAACAAGGTCTACAGCTGACTGCAGAATAGACCATCAAGGCTCAGATGAAAGTTCAGATTGAAGCTGAAATTCCACAGGAATCAAAATATGACCTTAGGTACATCCCATCTGAGTTTAATGAATATCTCAATCACAGATTCAACTCACTGCAGACACTAGTTGTGGAATAATTTCAAGAGCATCATACGTAAGAAAACAAAAGATCCATAAAGAAGATAGGAAAGAAAGAAAAGACACAAATGTATGTTGCATGTGACTCTGAAAACTGATTTTTGAATTTAGGAAAAATAAAGCAACTGGGAGAAATGGGGAAGTAAAAGAGTTGGACAGAAGATTTCAGAGGGCAGCTAGAGAAGAAAGCGCTAATAAAATGTGCTGAGATATTTTAGAGGCAACACTTTTAGGGCTCACTCATCAATGCCAAGAAATTTGGAAAGTACCTACCTAACTAACTAACTGGAAGAGATACATATTCCAATATGTATCACTCATTCCAAAGAAAGGTGCTACAGCAGAATGTGTTGCACACAAGGTCACTAGTGAGGCAGAACTGACGAGACAACTCCTCAGGACAACAAAGCATCAAAACACACATAGGGGTCCAAGAAACTGAAGAAACAGTCCCAAGAAGCATCCTACACATTGTTCTCGTCAGAGTCTGAGGTGCCTGCTCCTTGAAGCAGGCTGCATAAAAGAATTCCCTAAAAGTAAGACTGATGCTTAAGGCAAAACAGTCTCCCCTAATTTGCTTACTGGGCTCCTGGTTGATTTGAAATTAACTTCAGGGAAAAGCCTGGTGATTTTTTTTTTAGCTTTCAGGCTGAGATGAAGTAAGAAGAAGGGTCTGATGATTTGCTTCCACAAGTAGCCAATGGAAACCCTGTGGGTCCCAAGAATAGGATGAACAACCCATCATGTGGATGAACTAAGACAGGGAAGCCTTCTGTTTCGTTGTGCACAGAGTTTCCATCAGTGAGCGCGGACATGAGGACAGCTAATAAATCTAACTACCATAGGGCCCGAGTTGAGAATGACAAAACTTCCATTCAGAACTGTTTCTACAAGTAAATATCTTTGGAAAAGGAATACTCTTAAGTGTCGGGTGATTTACAAACCAATGC
The DNA here is from genome assembly GCF_000313985.2 of Echinops telfairi. Lineage (NCBI taxonomy): Eukaryota > Metazoa > Chordata > Mammalia > Afrosoricida > Tenrecidae > Echinops > Echinops telfairi. Next base: position 28,586,638 of record NW_022103908.1, on the reverse strand, counting down.
TTCACTTTTTTTCCCCTTTCACAAACAATATGACCTTGTAGTGTGATTTTACCACTCTATCGAGAGGTTGAGATTATTTCCTCTCCTTAAATATAGGGTCATTGGGAGTCCGCATCAACCTGATGATGGAAAGGTTTAGTTTGTAAATCTAGGTAGGACTTATGTTTACTTTGATCAATTGAATGGAACTGGATGGGAGTATGATTTATGATGTTTCTAAATCCAATTTGTTAACAACTTTT
>NW_022103908.1:28582160-28585061 GCF_000313985.2 Echinops telfairi | reverse complement strand
ATTACCTGTAATTTGCTCTTCAGTCTGTTTAAAATTTCTTTCTTTCCTGTCTTGTGGAGAGAATTTTCTAGTATGGCAGAAGATTTTATTTTCAACCAGTAGAAATCCCATCTGATTTTAGACTTTTGAACAATAGTAAATTAGTGTTATTTTAACCTCACATTTTAGATTCCTTTACATGGAATAAAAGCTAACAGATACATTCAGTTCAATTTATAATCACATAAACAAATATCATGCACAATTCTACACTTACACAGATAGTGTAATGAACTTCTGCATACCCATTGTATTTTAAGCATACCAAAACAAATCCCTGCCCAGTATGCACAGAAATTTTATCTCCAGACACAAGTCAAGTAACTTTCTTGCAAAGATCTAATCAAGTCAGAGCAGCCAATGCACAGAAAAGACCATAAGGCTGGCTCCACCACAAGACACAGAAACGACGTCCCTCACTGACCTATAGCACTATGGGGGACCAAACAGGAGACACAGTGTGGGAATTGTGCCCAATCTGACCCCATCACACTGGGGCAAAAGACTAAGGTCATGAAACAGAGCAGCAAGGGGAGTAAAGCAATGAAGTCCCCGGGGAATACCAAAAATAGACTTTGGGGCAAGGCTATGGCGCCCCATCAGATTCAACTGGAAAATACTCCTAAAGCTCAACAAACAAACCAGGAACTGTTTATAGCCTTTTCAATTTTGTTGTTGTTATTTTGTTTTTTCGTTTTGTTTGGCTTTGTCTTTTTTTATGCTTATTATTGTATCCGCATATCTATCTAGATAAGATAGGTAGGATTAACAATCCAGAGGAGAAAACTACTGGACCAAAGATTATTTTTGGGGAGGGGGGGTGGGGGAAAGACATGGGAGGGGGGAGAGGTGGGAAAGGAAGTGGGTGTTAACAAACCCAGGGACAGGGGAATAACAATTGATCTAAAATTGATGGTGAGGAGAGCGCATAGGACCCCTGGTGGGACTTAATCAAGGGCAATGTAACCGAGAGCAATTACTGAATCCCAAATGAAGGCCAAATATGATAGTGGGACAAGAGGAAAGTAAAAGCAAATAGAGGAAAGAACTAGGAGGCAAAAGATATATACAGAGGTCTAAATACAGGCATGTACAAATGTAAATACATTTATATGTAACTATAAGGAAATAGATCTTAAGTTCATCCTTAAATCCAATATTAGCCCTTATGTCCAATACCAATCTTTAAATTCCTCTTCAGACACGCACTATATGCAATGACACCAAATGCAGGAAGATCACAGACCAGTGGGTGGAAAGTCTTGTTCCAGTAGCAGTGGAAGCATCTCAGCACTGGTGTGGGTTTCCACTTGACTACTCCAGCTCCAGGGCTCTGACTCCATCAGTTTAGCTCCATGTGTCTTGTCAACAGGAGGAATGAGAGTGAGTGTATGCCACTTCCAGCGAGCTGTTTGTCTCTGCAGCACCTCCAAATGAAGTCATCAAGCAGCAATCTGGTTGACAGGCTAAACTCCACCCCTTCACTCTTAATAGTCTCAAGTTGGCACCAGATTATGTAGCTCCCACAGAACTATAGAAGTAGAGCACAAAGGGAGGTATTTTTTTGTGTCAAAATTAGGCTGAAAAAGAGGGAAGGGGGACATGTATTGTGGCAATGAGCCTTGGTAGCCAAAGGAGATCAGATGTGCCCACTAAGCTGTTTTTCTTTTCTACAACATTATTATTGGACTTTAGCATTTCAGAGTTTTCTTAACATTTATACTTTTAGTTGCTGGTCTTTAAAACATATAACTACTGTACTGTAAAGAAAACTGAACTGTGAATTGTACTAAAAATAATAAATGCACATTTCTTCTGCAGCATTTACCATACTGAGATCAGAATTTGAATATTAAAAACTGAAGTCAATTTCTTTTTCTCTTTCCTTTTACTTTTCTTAATTACTTTGAAACTGAGAAAAGAGACCAAAGATAATTAACACAATATTAATTTAATTAGGCTAAGGAAGGAGTTTCTAATGAGTTCTAGAAAGTATATTGTCATTTTGTTTTACCTCTCTTTCATTATCATATAGTAAAGAAAGCATATACCTGGCAAAGAAAGTATGGATCATCCTAGAGAGAGTTAAAGACCACTAACAATTATACAAATAAAAAACAAGCAATGAATAAAAAGTATAAATTATGGTGGATTAATTTTTAAGACTATATAATGTTACTTATATGCATACTGATGATATTAATATTTTTCATTTATTCACAGTTCATATAAGTATAAAAGTGATTTTTCTGGCCTGTATAGTGTACCATAATTTATATGTATTGGTGATAAAGTGAATAGAATTTAATTTGGCCTAAACTTTTTAATGGCTTTTGACTGCACGCATGTCTACCCTTGATTTAAATAAAGTGCATAAGTCCTATAAAGAAGGTACGATCGTATAAAATCATTTTTCAAACTAAATGTACCAGTGTTATGGTATATATAACAAATCAAGGGTCTAAAGTTACAATATTAATAATTATGGTCAAAATAAACTTGCTTCTAAAATAAACCATAGACTACCAGAGCTAAATGACTGTCTTCATTTAGCTTCTCATGGATATTAAAAATATATATATGTTTATCATAATGCACCCCACAAATAACATTCACATGTAGCACACAAAGAACACTACAGAAAATGAATATGCTAGGAATTTGTTTGGATTCCAAAAATATTAGCATGTGTATGGTAGTCTTCTTCCCCATGTAGACCTGTTTATCTTAATCTTGTGCACATCGCTGCACTTTCTTTCTCTATAAAATAAAGATAAAGATCGTGTGAATTCTTCTCTTCCTCATATCTACCTATAAATGATTTATATTGCTCAGTCATCAAATGTAGGAACAATCCACACT
>NW_022103908.1:28579406-28581614 GCF_000313985.2 Echinops telfairi | reverse complement strand
CTCAAGTTCCAGTGGTCAGGACAACTAGATACCTGAATTACGGTAAGTTTTCAGAGGCTTACCCAGTAAGCCTCAGGCCGAAGTCACTTAGCTCCACTTCCATAGGTCAGCAAACCCAGCTTAGTCAATTAAGTACCCAGAAGCACCCGACTCCACAACCCAGGCTTCTGCACAAAAGCACTTTGCTTTATTTGTTCCAGGGTTTGGAAGTACACCACTCTGTTTCATGCTCTGGCTCCTGGTTCTGCTGTTGCTGCTCTGATAGTATAGCTTGTCTTCTGGATAAAGGAGGTTCACTGCACAGGAATCACAGGTCCAGAGGACACACTCCTCTCCTAACTTTAACTGGTAATGAGATTCCCTTCTCCTGTTAGTCAGGGGGCTCATTTTATACACAGCAGGATGGTACTCCAAGGAATTCTGTGTGCAATTACTCATAGGCAAATCCTCTCAGTATCTTCCCCTATCTTTTTACCAGACCCAGGTAGGAAATTTCATTTGATGAGAGTAGGAGACTTTGGCTAGAAGAAACACATTTTATAATTCACTGTCCCTGTACTATTCTACACAATGCTATCCATAGTTTGTTATGTTCCACATAGTCAAAAGCCTTTGCATAGTCAATTAAACACAATTAAACAGCTTTCTGGTAGTCTCTGCTCTCAACCAAGATCCATCTTGCAGCGGCAATGATACCTCTTGTTCCATGTTCTCTTCTGAATCCAACCTAAATCTCTGGCAGCTCCCTGTCACTGTATTGTTGCAACTGTTGTTGGATAATTTTCAGCAAAATTTTCCTTGCAGGCAGAGAGAGCAGGGGAGGTTCCCAGGTTCCTCCTTATAAGAAGCCCATGCCCACAAGGGTGTCATCCCACTGATTGACAACCTGATTGACAGGTTGAACTCCATCCATTCCTACAGCTTTATATCTCTTCAAGTGGACAAGCATTTTGTACATATCTTCTTTATAATTTTAACCCATTGCCATTTGTTGGAGAAAAAGAAACATAATTACTTCTCAAAAATTGAAGTTGTACTTTGGTGTTTGACTTGATTTGACCAGTAAAATGTGGGCAGAAATAAATTATGCTTTATATAAGTGACAGGTACAGAAGCTTTCAAATTGTGTTATCACTAGAGCAGCATGTCCAAAATAAGGCTTATCCTTCAACCTGGGCCATCTTATGAATAAGACACACTTGGAACAGAGACAAAAAGAACCTACAGCTGACAAGGTGTCATAAGTCACCTATGACTAAAGAGGATATTAAATTACTTGTTTTTGAAAATAATCATAGAAACATGAATATTGAGCCTTCTGACTTTGATAAGTGAGAACAAACAAAGCCTCCGTGTACCATCTGTGTGATATCTGTCCCATGAGATCATTGACAGCAACAACAACTTAAACATGAAGTTTAGGTAGTTTTGCTAAGAAAACTATAAATGTTAGGCTCTAAAACAGGTAGTATAATTTGCTAGAGAGACGTCCAGTCACCTTAGAGCAATGAGCTCACTGCAGTATCTCTGCGCTGAGGAGAGCTGCGAGCTCACCAGCCTCTCCCCAGGAGAACACCTGTGATCGAGAGCCTGCTTCCCTAAGGGTTCATTGCCTGGAAAACACGACGGACATGTCTGACCTTCTTCTTAGAGGTCTTGAAAACACCAAATGGGAAGTTCTGCTCTCTTCTTACAGGCTGACTTTTCAGTAGGATTAGACGCTGTGGCAACGTGTTTGTTTTAATTTTTTTTTAACAACAGTGCAGGTAAAACTATTAATTTCCCAAGCTTCTGTTGGGAAAAATGTTCAGCAAAGAAAAATTGAGACATTTCTAAAAAGCCAGAAGATATATAAATAACTAATATCTACAAAGATAAGCTGAAAGCAGAAACAGTCAAATTCTGAACTATGTTCAGTCAATAAGCAAAATTCTAAAGTTGAGTTTCTGCTTCAGAGGAGGAGACAATAGGAGCTTTCAACTGAGCTCACCATGTTCATTTCTACGGCCCAGAGAATCGCGACTTCTGCACCAAACAGACTTCTGCACCAAATGAGTTCATGGAAAATCACTCATAGCACCCAATTAAGAGGCCAGAATCTTTAATGAAGAACACACGCTTACTTTGTTCTTGTAGTTCGCTGTCACACAGTCATCTCTGACTCATCGCTGACCCATGTACACAGAGCAACGTGCTCCCTGTGCCGCA
>NW_022103908.1:28576976-28578625 GCF_000313985.2 Echinops telfairi | reverse complement strand
GGACAGCACTGTGATGAGCATGTGCATATTCTGTTCTTCTTTTACTCTTTATTTCTTTGGGGCCTTTATTTCGTAAAGGGTCATGTGGTATTTCTATTTGTGTTTGTGTAAGAAAGTGTCACTGTTTTTAGCGGTGAACAATTTTGCAATCCCACAGTAATGGTTGAGTTTTCCACCTCATCCTCTCCAGTGACTGCTATTCTGTGCATGTGTGTTTGCTGTAATGTCACTATCTGTTCCAGGGCCAGGTCGCATCTCATCATTGTTTTAATTTGCATTTCACTTATAGATAATGATAATCACAAGTACTTTTGAATATGATTGTTGGCTGTTTGTATGTCATAATTAGTGAATTATCTATTCATATATTCTGACTCTATCTTAATTGGATTATTTATGGCGGATTTTATTGACAGGTTGCATTTTTTTTATATTTGTCAAGTTTAATCTTTTATGTAATATATTGTTGCCAAAATGATTTCCCCAATCTCCGTATTCCCATTTTACTCTTTTGATGAAGTTTTTTTTTTAATAAATCATTTTATAAAATAGGGACTTTTACATATATAATAACAAGCCATATATGTTAAACAGGGTTCTCTAGAGAAACAACACCAGGACACAAATAATTATATATATATATATATTTATATATATATATATATATATTAAGAAATAAACAGCTAATTAATCTATAAAGCAGTACAAATGGCTCAGTGTGACTCAATTCCATGAGACAGCTAATACACTGGCAGTCCTTCAAGTCTTGAAGGCCACTGGGTAGTCCTCTGTAGAGCAATTCAGGCTATCCAGCCACAGGCAGCAAACAGCAAGGCAGGTCAACAACAGTCACCCAGATGACAGGGTCCGACAGTCCCCAGCTCAAGAAAGGTATACTCCAGTAGCATGGCGAAGCAGGTCTTGAAGGAACCTCAAACTACAAAGTCCACGGGTTAGGTGTCCCACAGGTAGTGGAGCTTGAAAATTGAGTGAGAGAACAAGCAAGGCAGCCGCACACTGGTCTGATCATCAAAGAGCAAGAGACAAGAAAGGCAAAGCTCGCCAACCTACTTATCTCTCTCTGTCCTTCCATTAATCCCACGTGTTCATTGGCTATGTTGGCACAATAAACCTACGTATCACACCATATATCCATTATATCAAGCAGATATGTACACATATTGACATCAACAATTTCAAAACATTATCTTTATTCTTGAGCCCTTTGTTATTAGCTCTTCTTCATTTCCTCCCTCACCCACTGTGCCACCCTCACAAACCCTTAATCTGTTATGTATTGTTATTATTATTTATACATATCTTACACCACCTATTCTATCCCTACACCTACTATCCTGGTGTTTGTCCCCCTTGAGGGGGGTTATTCTGTGATCATTGCTATCTATTCCCCCTTCTCACACCTTACCTTCCCCTATCATCCTGGAATGGTTATTCCCATTACTGTTTCTGAGGGGTTTGTCTATCCTGAATTCTGTATATTGAAAGCTCTAATCTATACTGATGTCTAACAGAATTTACAAGGTAGGACTGAGATCACAATAGTAGGGGGAGGAGCGAGGAGGGAGGGGAAAAATGAGGACCTAATGTCGGGGGTTTAAGTGGAGAGAAAATGTTTTGAGAATGATGTA
>NW_022103908.1:28573467-28576000 GCF_000313985.2 Echinops telfairi | reverse complement strand
GAAAATTCCCACACTAGTTGTTAGTGTATATATCACTTAAACATTCCTATTTTTCATTGATGATATTTGTAGTTCTATAATGTATATTTAAGTATTTAATCCAATTTGTGTTCATTTTTCATATGGTATGAAGTTTGGGACCTGTTTTTTGGGGGGGGGTTTTGCAGGTGGAGATCTAATTTTGCAGTCACCATTTGTTGAAAAGGCTATCTCTTCCCCATTTAATGTTAGTCTTTTATCAAAATTCAGATGGCCGCACTATTGTTATAAGAATTAGCACCAAGAAAAAGGCATGCTTGTGCTCTCAGATCATCCAATCTTCTAATATGCTCTCCCAAGCAATGAAGCAGTGTGCCTGCCTAGTGCTCATGTACCATACATCACCTGCATATTTGACCATCTAAAAAAGGCACTTCAGTTGGAGAATACTCATCTCAGCTGGGTCACTTTGTCATGATGGAGGGAGAGGAAGAAGACCCATGAGCTCCTGCCATATAACAATGTTCTACAGTCACCCAAAATGAACAGATACTCCTACAAAAGTGATAAGAGGATCTTCTGGGAATCCAAGCCAAGAGGTGGGGAGGCATGGGCGTGTCTGCTTCAGTGAAGATGATGATGTTTCTGTTGGTGAGAAAGCTGGAAATGGAGGAACAGGGGGGAGACACGCAACTAGCCATTAGGGGAAATGCTTAACGTTAATTATATATTACATATTAATTATCTCCTAATGAGAGAATAAGGCCTGTGTTATGTTCTTAATTGGACATTATTGGCCTAATATCCAGCTCTTTGTGACCCACGAGGTATACTATAGACAACCAAAAGTTTAGACTCTGTCCTTTTGAGGGACACAACAATATCCTTCATTGACCACACCAGAAGGATTTGATTTGAAAGTCCCACTAAGAGAACTTGAATTTACCTTAAATACACCTGTAGCAGATTAAAGAAACTGAAATATTCCCCGGGTTTAAGGCAGAAAGGCCCTAATGTGAGAAGCAGCAGAGGTTGTGGATGTACCAAGGTTCCTACTATCCCAAGGTTGTGGATTTGGAAATCACCGGACTTTGGTTCAAATCTCTTACTTTCAGGGGGCCAAAAAAAAAAGAAATTCAAGACTCCCCTGTATCTGCTATTTCCATACAGTTTTCTCTTTTATGACAAGTCTTAGTCCAGGAGTCATAGTGCTACCTTTATGAAGGAGTCTTATTGACAGTTTTGCCCCATCTCAAATATCCATTGTTGACATAAAGTGGCCAGATCAACAATCTATATATTTTGGTCTAAAAATAATATTTTCAGAAAAGGAAAATATACATGTATACTTCTATTTTCTCAAAAGTATGATTATATATCATTGGAGGCAGGAGACACTTCTCTCTCTCTGCTCACTTGCTGGGAGACATTGCAGCTGACAAGACACATGGAACCACACTGGTACCCAGAGTTGGAGAAGCCACGTAGAGACCCCTGCCAGCACTGAGATGCTTACAACGCCACTGGACCCAAAGACTTTCTACCAACTGGCCTGTGATCATCCTGCATTCGGCGTCATTGCATGTGTTTCATGAGTCTGAAGAGGACTTTGTAGATTGGTACCTTTTGAGTAGTTAATGTAAAAGGTATTGTTTAGTTTTGTTGTTATTGTTTATCTTTTAAGTTTCTTTATCAGAATTATCTTCCTTAATATAAAACTATTCTATTGATTTCTGTATATTGATCTCATTGCCCGCCATGTTGCCATCTTTTTCAATTAGTTCCAGCAATTTTTAAAAATCAAATCTTTGGAATTTTCTTTATATAAAATCATATTGTTTATAAACAGAGAGAGTTTTGCCATTTTTTTGGTCAATTTGGATGCCATTGATTTATTTTTGATGTCTCATAATTTCAGCTAGGATTTCTAGTGGGTTTGGAACTGATTATATTGTTAGTGGGTTTTGTTGTCAGTTTTCCTCCTTACTTTTTTTTTGTTTTAATCATACTGTTTACTAGTTTTATATAGTTTTTCTCTTTCGTTTGTTGTTTTATTATTTTCTTTGAGGTTAATTTTTAGTATTTTCTTTCAAAGTTTAGGGCAGTTTGTTCTCTCTTGCAAATGACTAGATTCCTTCTCTGTTCAATTGTTTTATATTTTCTTTATTCTCTCTATGATTTTATTGTTATCTTTTGTATATAATATTATATTTAGTTCCATATTTTGAGTCTTCAGTTTCATTTTACTTAGTGTGTTGTTTGAATGGGTCAATGTCTCAATGATTATTTTAATGAGGTCTTATGCCGCTCAAGTTATTTGATTTCACAAGTATTTACTATAGAATTAAGTAAAATTAAAATATTGACAATTTTAACATTTGTTCTGTTTATCATGATGTTTTCTATTGGTCTAGGGTTTTGTTTTCTTTATGTTGAGTTATAATCCACATTTAAAGCTATTTTTTTTTCTTTATCAGGAACTGCTTCAAATCTTCCTGGTTTATAGCAAGCAAGGTTGTATCGCCTTAACAGATTGTTAATGAGACTTCCTCCA
>NW_022103908.1:28571506-28572757 GCF_000313985.2 Echinops telfairi | reverse complement strand
TCTCTCTCTCTCTCAGCTCACTCCCTTGGAGACTCCCAACTGCAAGTCTCAGTCCCAATGAGACATCCCTGAGGAGAATCCACATGGACCTACCCTAATGCAGCCAGAGCCCTGGGGTCTGGAGAAGCCACATGGAGACCCCTGCCAGTGCTGAGGTGCTTATGCCACCACTGGATCCACAAGACTTCCCACCTAGTGGTCTGAGATCTTCCTGCATTCACAGGCATTGCATGTGTTTCCCCAGTCTGAAGAGGACTTTATAGATTGGTATAGGATATATGGGTTAATATTGGACTTATGGACTTGATCTGGGCTGGGCTGGGATGCTTTCTCAATATTCAATTGCTCTTGTACAGAAACCTCTTTCTTATACACATATGACTATCTCCGTGGATTTGTTTCTCTAGTCTACCTGGACGAACACATACACACACACACCAACTAAATTAATAAATAAAAGAGTGAGAGAAGAAATGGACATAATTTAGCCATATTTAGAACTAGACCCTGATGGATTTTACACCACAAGGAAAATGAGATATTCACCCCAATATTCTGATTTGTCTATAAAGTGAAGAACACCCTCAATATATATGACAGAGATTGAAAGCTGGCAGACCCCTCTGTATGTATTCCTTATTTCCCCCTAATATATAGGACTGTTATGAGTCAAGTTATTTTGACTCATAATGACTCCCTTGGACATGGCAGAACCATCCCATAGAATTTCCTCTGCTCTATAGGGTTGACAGGTACAGCCAGCTGTGTCTATCTTACAGGGATTGGCTGGTGAATATTCATCCGTTCTTTCCTGGTGTTTTTGTAAACATCATTTAAGAATTGCCTGGAATGATAGTTCAAACTATAAATCCTATTATAAATAATAGAATTGCCAATAATAATCATTCAAACTATACATCCTTGGTCCTCGATCCCATCATTTAATAATAATTTACCAAATCTGACTTGGTAAATTCTACTCTTATCAATCTTCCAAAGTAATCTTTGTTCAGAAACTAGAAGTGTCTGCTTTAGTAGATTCAGGTGCCTCTAGAAGTCAGGTGTTTTGACAAGCCAATAAAAGAAGCTGGATACCAAAAATAATGAGAAAGATTCTGCTGGAAAAAATTAACAGTTATATTTAGTGATTGCTTACTTGTTTTTCTATGTTCTAAAGCTAAAAATCATGTATCAAAACACATTCTAATACAGGTGTGATGATTCAACGTTTATATTAGCTTGACTAGGCTA
>NW_022103908.1:28559963-28570549 GCF_000313985.2 Echinops telfairi | reverse complement strand
CCTCTGTGTGGTGGAGCATCATCCTCTTTTTCACCGAGTCTCTGTTTTACCAAGCAGGATCCTGTCCTTCTGCAGGGACTGGTCTCTCTTGATAACGTGTCCAAAGTACATGAGACAAACACTGATGGATATAGAGAATATTCACTGGCTCTGTCTCTTTAGTGAACACTAAGATAGCAAGTATGTCTGCTTACAGCTACCCCAAATTTTTTTGTTGTTGTTGAAGATTTGCTGGGCTACGGTATAATATCTATCTTTTTTTAAAGTTCTACTGATAAAGAACAGTCAAATGATAACTAATAATAATTTAGTTTAGTCTTTTGAAATAAAAATTCATTGATAATATATTCTTTTGGAGCAATTAATAAGCCTACATGAAGATAGTTCAAACAATTCTTGTAAAATTCCCACTATTTTGTAATTCCATTTTACCTGGACTTTTTGAAGTTCCTTGTATGTGGATACCTAATTGGGGTGATTACATTTCAATTTTAATTCTAAGCGCATGTCCATGTTTCCTGATTCTAAATTAAGAAAAATACCTCAGAAGTTTATTAAAGTAACTATTATTTCTATTCACCTTATTTTAAATTAGAACAATATTGTTCTTTCATATTTTTATAGTTTTGTAGAGTCAGAAGAAGATGTGATGATGATGTTTTAAAATAACTTTATTTTCATTGATTTCCTAAATAATTAGGGATCACAATAAAATTCACACATTTGAAAAACTGAAATGTTACAGAAATATGAGATGTTAGAGTTAAGCATGGGGATTTATTTTTAAAATGTAAGTAAAACACTAGAGCATGAAAAATGATTAGGTTTACATGAACAACATGATCTAAACTTAGCTGCATGACAATTAGCTTACTCTTCTTTGTTCCACCTTCTCATATTCACAGAGAACAATTGTAAGGGTATTAAAAAAAATCAGTAGCAAATTTCCAATATAATTTTTCTATGCTAATAGTAAAAAAAATTCTAATTAATTCAGTCTTACTGCAAAACTATCACAGAGATGTCTTGAACAGGGTGTTAATAAACAAATGCCTACCCTTGTAAAAGTGTCAGTGTGATATATATATGTATATATATATACATAGCAGGCACAGAAAAACTGTGAAGAATGCCACAAACCTGGGCCTCCAGTCACCCTCTACTCTAAATCACTCCTACTTCATTCTCCAGATGCTAATGGGACCCAAATGAATGAGTGGTAGATTTCATGAAGACTTATGAAAGAAAGATAACAGTCAAACTGCATGAGCTAACTATACCAGAGATGCTATGAAGCAGTAAATTTAACCTTACTTGGAACAAATAATAAATGTTAAATGATAGGCATTTTTGAGGGAAGAAATAAAAAAATGAAACACTATAATCAGGAAAGCTTCTATATTAAATATACCAATGTTAAAATTTAGCAACTTTTGATATGGAGTGTGTGAAAAAAGTCAGGGAGGTGTTCAAGTAACTTCATACAAAAGACCAATCTATTAGACCTATGTTGGCTTGGAACACACTTTTCTAGTTATTATACATTTAAAACGTACTTCCATTGAGCCAATTCTAACTCATGGTGATGCTATACAGGAATCTGGATACTGTAAATCTTTAGGAGAGCCTCGTCTTTCTCCTGCATAGAAGCTGTTGGGTTTGAATGGCCCACTTTGTAGTTAGCAGCCCAGTGATTATCCCACAGCACCATTTCAGATAGTATACTGCCCATATTTTCCATATGTTACACTGCCCATATTTCTGGTTAACAAGACATTGAAAACTTAATTAGCTTCATATCTTCTCTCCAAATCATGATTAATAGCTTATCAATTCATCGATCACAGAGTGGAAGATCTGGAAGAAGACTATGGTTGGGATGGATACAATATTACAGATTAGAAAGGTTTATAATATTTGTTCATGGCCATCTGACCACCTTCATCAGACTCATGACTATGTGACCCGAATAAACCAATTTCCACTGCAGAAATGCCCCACGTTTCTAAGGGTCAGATTGCCCTCCAGGGGTAGATGTGGCAAACTCACTCTGCTTCAAAGCAAAGGGTCTTTGTATTTGTTTTTTTTTAACATTGCTAAGTTTAAAAACTCAGTGGAGGCTGAATCTATGTGGAAACTCAAAAATAGATTGAAGTCTTCCTTGTAAACCACAGCCTTCCACAAAGTTACTGCTCTTCACTGAAGCTCCAACAGAACATGCGAACTCATTACCACCTGTGAAAACCAGGACTCGTAACTCCTGTGGTGTGGGACAGAGACTGCAGGGATTGAAGGCAGAGGTCCTCAACAGACCTAAGAGATAGCAGTAGTGACTAAAACTAAGTAAATTCTCATACCAGCGAAATTAAGATTCTATGTTCAGATCAGGAACCTAGATTCCTCTAAGTTAGTGTAATAAATTGACCCGCACATTGGGGTACAAAAGAGAGCCTATCTCAAATATAATTTAAGGAGAACATTTTTTTAAGTCTTAAAAGAGACGAAGACAACACAAAAACACAGACACATCATCTGAATGAAGGACACTGTTAGCAGAAGGTCAAAATGTCATCCAAGGATTCTAGTCCTGATGCTGGATGAATAAGGCAAGGAACAAAGAATACTGTTACAATTTCATGATTGGTGGAAGGCTATCAAAATTACCGGGGGAACTTCAGAAGTAGGACCAGGACAATGATTGGGACACATCCACTCTTAGCTAGGAAAGCTTACAACATCAGTTCAGGACTTTCCAACCAAGGCCATCAGGGCACAGTGGATAAGACGTGACTCATTACCCTTTCCTACTTTGGCAGGGCTCGGTGAGGGCTTTATGGGTTGGAATCCAGCCACATACAGCTCCATGCAGGTCAGATTGATATACTTTACTGCAAGAACAAATTTGAAAACAGCAAAGCAAACAGGGTAGGAAGCATATGATTTTACTTATTAAACTAAGAAGTTTTTAAGTCGTAGCAGTTATGAAGACTAAGATTTCAAATCAGTTATTAATGTTCTTTTCTTTTAAAGACTCATTATTTACAAAACCTGTAAACCAAGGAAAATAAAATCCACTTTCCTTAAATCTTCTTAAAAACTCACTATTTGCAGGTATCATAAACCATGACAAATAAAATTCACCTTTCCACAAACCTTCTACAACTTACTGCGCCCCTTCAAGTTGAGCCTGGCTCTCTTTCACCTTCTGGCACAGCCAGAGGTTCTACTTTTAAGTCAAACCACTTCCTTTGACCTCTGTCAGCTTAGCAAATCTTTCCCACTAGCTGGCTTTGGAACTTCACTTCCTGGTATCTATGTTTTGTTTTGTTTTGTTTTGCAGCTAACATAACATTTAAACCTGTCAGGTGCGTTTCTTTGATAGTGTTGGGTGGAACAGTGGAGAACAGAGTACAAGGGTGGTGAGCAAAGAGATGATAAGCAAGGCAGCAGAGTTGATGGCTGTAAGATCTTGAACAAGTCTGGAGCTGCCATTGAGTGTAGTGATCTGCAGCAGCTGGGTGTGGTAGGAGAGTGGGTGGGCCTCAACAGGCCTGCTCGGAGGAGTTTTGAGGTTATAGGTTTAAGGCTTTTCAAGTGTAAGAAGGCAATAGGGTACTGGGACACATTAGGAACTTTCAAAGGATCTTTTAACCTGATGTGTATAAGCTGATGATGCAAAGCAACCAAAGGTTGAGTGACATCCCACACACGTGGGTTCACCTGAGCAGGCAGTAAAGGAGGGCAATTGGTAGGGAAATGCTAAAGGCAGGTTGAGGGTCTGGCGCTGCTTGTAAGAGATGTAATAGGTTCAGAGCCTGGGAGGCCTCTGTTAATTGCATAGCTATTCCTGTGTTGAGTTTAGTAAGACAGCCTCTGTCAATTAAGGGGATGAGACGATATGAAATGATTAGCAGCTGGTGTGAGAAATGTACATAACACAGGCTATACGAAAGTGTTTGTGTAACGAGTGGCTGTGTTATTACATCTGTGACTCCAGGAATAGTGGTGGGTGCTAAAGAAGTTTGTTCTAAGTGTGTAAGTAACGTAGAATATGCAGAAAGGAAAGAAATGGGCTTATCTGAGTTGATAATAGTTACCCTGGGCCCGAGATGGGTTGTCTTTGTGAGCCTCGGACCCTGGATAGCATTGCCAGTTCCCTGTTGCTAAGTCTAGGAACCCTGACAGCGAGATGTTTTGAGCATGTCGCTTTGGAGACTTTATGGAAGAAAATATCCTTCCCACTTTCTGGCAGAAAAGGCAATCGGCTTCCTAGAGTCCCCTTTTGATTGAATTCTGGGCCAAGCTCTGGAGGAAAGCAGGGTCCAAGTGCCTCACCCACTTCTGGCCCAGTGCAAACTGGTTCTGATATTCCCATTGCACTTTGAAGGGTAACAGACAGCACATTTTTAAACTCTCTCCTCATGTTTGGAGTTGTGAGATAAGGAGGGGATGAGGTAACACAGTACTGCCTAGTGTGGGGGACTAACCCTGATATATTCATGGAAACTCTTTGAGCAGCTATATAATAACTGCACCAAATTTTCTTATGGGTTCCAGGCATGAATTCTATTGCTTCTCTGTAATGCTGCTACCCAGACTCTGTCCCTGTCTTTGAGAGACAGAGTAGTTATAAGAACAATATAACTATTTTCCCAGGTAAGATTGTAAGACTGAGTGAGATTTTCAAACTTTTAACATAAGTGTTTATGTCAGAGGAAAAAGGTTCCAGATGTCTTCCTAGAGCAGAAAAATCATAAACTAAGGAAGAAACATGCATTTTTACCAACCTCTCTGCTCCCACAACTTCATGGAGAGGAAGGAGGGGAGCAGGATTTGAGGATTAGTCTCTGGATTCAAAGCTGCTTCTATGCAAGGAAGAGTTTCATGCAAACTGGTGAGGAGCCAGATGGTGCAAGCAGCAGGAGAAAGGTGTCAGTTTACTCAGAAGATGGCACTGAACAGAGGGGAATCTGTGACTTAGAAGGAGGAGTAAGGGTGGCTTCAGGGAGAGAAGTTGTTGTAGAAGTTATATGAGATAACAGGGTAGGGAGTTTCAGACTACAGTTTGAAGGTGGTGGGAAGAGATGAAGACTATGCAGGAGTGAGAGGGGTTAGAAACAAAGGATTGTCCCCCAAACCCCAAAGGGAAGAGAGAGCTGAAAGTCCTAGTGCTTAGAATTTCCAAGACAGGGCATTTAAGGCCAAGAAAAGTAAAGACCCCTAGATTAAAAACTTAAATACTCGCACTCATCCAGCTTTTTGCAGAGGTTTAATTTGTAGTTTGGCCAGATTTTCTATGATAAATTGGCTACACAGTGGTTCCAGGTTTCCATCAGAGTAAATCCCATGTTCTAAGACTGAGTGAATGAAAATTTGAGCTCCCAAGAAGAGCCACTGGGGCTGGGAAGACTGTCCAACTCCAGATGACCCTGCAGTGGGGAACTTTGGGTTTCACACTCACCGACCGTTCGCATTGGAAGGTCTCTAACTACAGAAGCTCTCTTGGATGGGTCTAGGAAGAGGTAAACAGGGAAGTGGCTTGAAAGAGGTTAATGCAGAGACAGTCCTGCCATAAATGCCTCTCCAGGGTTTTGGCACCATTCTGTTAGAACTGGAATAAGGGAAACTGGACCCAAAGTGTGGGTTTTAACTAACAGGCTTATTAGAGTGAAAGACCTGTTCAGGTGTCTAGAATGGAATGAGAGTAAAGGGGGCAGTGTGAGGGGAATTAGGAAGACAGAGTCAAGAAAGAATAGCCTGAAGTAAGAAAGGGAGAGTCAGTGAGAGGAAGAGACAGAGGGACAGACATGGGGCCACACAAGCAGGCGAAGAAAGTCAGAGAAAGAGAATCAACAAAGGAATTCTGTGTTAATAAACTTTGAGAACAGAAAGAAATGATCATATTTAAAAGGATCTCATCTTTCCCTCTGATTGGCTGTGCAACCAGCAGAAAGGTGAGGAGAGGGGGAAGGTTACTGTGAGGCATTTTGAGAAGGCGGGGTGTCACGTTCAGCTAGGTGGGGATGGAGACGGGGTGAGAGATGCTGGCTATGGCTGAGAACCATAAGGTTCCTGCTGGACCCTTAGATTGCTCCTCCCTGAGCAGGCTAGAGAGGGATGGAGGTAATCTACTTCTCAAGGCACTCTGCTGGAAGACAAGGTTAGCTATGTCCTTGGTTAAAGATGCAGCCGTGGTGGTGTAGTGGTTATGCTTTGGGCTGCAATCCACTAGGTCAGAAGTTCAACAGCTGCAGCCTCCTAGGGATATAGATGGGCGTTCTACTCTCTTAAACAAATACAATCTTGGAAACACAGGAAGACAGTGAAGAGGGCTTAGCAGTTCTACTCTGTCCTAAAGGATGTCCTATGAGTGTGTATGGACTCAATGGCAGTGAGTTGTTTGGTTGGTTGGTGGTTGGTTTTGGTTAGTGATCATAAAAACTCCAGGTGGGCTTAATCTATGTAGGCTCTGCAAATGGATTTTGTGCTGTCACTGCCGTGCATAGCCTTTTTAAAACGGGTGATCAGAATTTAATCTCTAATATACCTATTTGGACTTTAAGGACAGACCTTAGAAATAAGCTGAGTGCTTCACTTTTACATATGTACATATGCCACCTATGAAAATATCTAAAAGATATAACCGGGTCCCTGGGAAGTGCAAACAGCTAGTGCTTAACTAGCTGTTTAGTCCTAAAGATTAGTACTTTACACTCACCAGCAGTATCATGGTAAAAAAGCCTAGCGATTTAGTTATTTAAAGATTCTAGACAAGAAAACTCCATGGGGTGGTTTCTACACTAACACGTGAGGCTTTATGAGTTAGAGTTGACCCAAGGGCATTCAGTTTGATTTGGGGTTTAAGTTTCTTGAAGCTTGAAATAACTGAAAGGAATCAGAAGACTAGCATTTGATTAGTCTATAATCTTGAGAAAAAACATTGTTCTTTCGATGTCTTGTCATTGTTACTTAATAATCTTTAATCTTGAGAAAAACATTATTCTGTCAATGTCTTAGATTCCTTCCTATAAATGCAGAAATATGGTGCTGCTCTTTTCTTATCATTGTAGAGGACACTGTTGGTGTTCTACTCAGATAACTGAAGCTCTCTTGCTCTATTTTGTGTGCTCAATTCCTCTTGTTGTGATATATTTGTGTTTTTATATCTCCGAGTCAGCATCCTTAACTCTAAAAAACAAAAACTTATCTTGTTGTCTGACATACCAAAGAATGCCAGACTTGTATAAGAGTTGCCACACATAATCTCACAGCACATTTATTACAGTCCTGGGCCAAGAAATGTTGGGTGTATGAATTTAAAAGCCTTTCGTTAAGACAGACTAAGTTATAATTAATATTCTAGTTTCCCTAAAGTAGTAGTCTGAAACTACACAAGATTCTGTCTTAATTTGCATTCTTGTTTTACTATTTCCCTAATCAGACCTTGCATCTTCTACTATTTGACTGTGTTTACTTGAAAGTATTTTGACCTACTAAACAATAGGTTAGTGGTATAGACACCACAAAGGAGAGAAATAAGTGATCTACTTCCATGATAATTGTAGCTAAGAAAATCTTGTGAAGCAGTTCTACTCAGGTAAGTGGTGTATTTATGAGTTAGAATTGTACCTACTCAGGAGCAAAAAGAGTCATTTTTTAATAAGATTCTTTGCATTGAGATCTGCTTTTTGACACACAATCTAAAACATTCACAGCATTTAGTTTTTAAAATGGCTGCATTTGAATAAGTTCATTTATAACTAAAAGTATCTTCTCAGTCCTAGGACTCTGCATTTATCACTTGTTTCAGATATGAAATAATATATATTACTTCAAATCACCTTCCCCAAAACTGGGTTATAAAATTATCCTTGTATTGTGTGTGTGTGTGTGTGTGTGTGTGTGTGTGTGTGTGTAACTTTATGACTCATCTACCACTTAAAAATGAAAAAAGTTAAAACGGTAAAGTATAATACAATTCTAAAGTACAACTATAATTATATATTTGAGGTAGTTTATTGTGCCAACCTGGCCGATAAGCACATGTGGGGTTAATTGAAGGGCGGAGAGATAAATGGCTTGGTGAGCCTTGCCTTTTGAGTTCTCGGGTCTCTTGCTTTCTGATGGTCGGGCCAGGGTGCAGCTACCTTAGCCAGTTCCCTGCTTCACTGGCAAGGCTCACTTCCTGCAAGACATCCTGGGAAACCATATGGACCTACCCTGATGCAGCCCTGGGTGCTGGAACAGCCCAGTGGAAACTCCAGACAGCACTGAGATGCTTACATGTTCACTGATTCAGCTTTCCTCCTGCAGTCAGAACCATTGCGTGTGTTTTGTGAGATGGAGGAGGACTTTGTGGATTGGTGTTGGACATTTGGGTTAATGTTGGACTTGTGGGCTTGGGCAGCACTGTGTTAGGATGTTTTCTTGATGTGCACTTACCCTTTATATAAAAATCTCTCTTATATATGTGAGTTTCTGTGGATTTGTTTCATAAAAGTGCCCAGACTAACACACCATTCAACAAATATCTATGCAAAACAAAATATCTGCTAGTATATACACTTCCTGGTTTCACTAAATAGAGACCTTTCACTAACTAAATGATTACAGATACACTTAGTGTCAGGGTCAACTAGAGGCCCGGATGACCTATGAGATCTGAATGATCTATCCAGAATGTCCTTATATGATTCATTCAGGGTCATCTAGAGGTGTGGATGATCCATTCCAAATTGTTCACACAATCCATGTATTGTCCACATGATAATGAGGTGCACAAGCTGTGGACTAGGATATCAGCCATTATGCTGGAATAAGGACCCATCGGGATGTAAGAATAAGGGGCATTAGGGGATCAAAATAAGGGCTGAGGTGCATCAGTGGGGTCCTGCCAACTCCTATAAAATCTAATATCATACCCCTAGACATCATCAGCTTCCTCAAATCCTGAGGCGTCTTTCTTTGTGGCTGACACATACTTTGTTTATTAGATCTTTGCTCTGTTTACCATCTTTTCATACCATCTTGGCTTAAGTCTTGCCCGTGTGGCTCAGGCTGCTGTACAGGAAAACCACTAGGAAGACACTGCTAGCTTTTCTCAGAGGAAGAAAAGCCCGGCTATGTCAACTTTCAACACCTAACAATTAGTTGTAAAGGCCATTCTACTAGAGTCAATCATAACAATGTGGATGATCTGTCTTGGAAAAAGTACAGCTAGAATGCTCCTTAGATGCAAGGGTGGCAAGGCTTCATCTCACGTACTTTGGACACTGTCTGGATAGACTGGTCTCTGGAAAGGACAACATGCTTGGTAAAGTAGAGGGGCAGAAAACAACAGAAGATCCTCAGCAAAATGGATTGACACAGTGGCTGCGATAATGGGCTCAAATATAACAACAACTATGAAGATGGCACATGGCTAGGTCTTGTTTACTTCTGCTGTACTTAGGGTCTCTCCAAGTTGGAACCTGCTCAACAGCACCTGAAAACAACGACAATAACAATATATTCAGGTTTTCTGTTTCATCGGGTTGGGTGAATTTTGTTTCCTAAGTTTTGGTAATTTGTACTTTTTAAGCATTTACTGTACGTTTATGTAGGCCAGGTTGGCTAGAGAAACAAAGCCAGCAACACTCATATATGTGTAAGAAAGAGCTTTATATCAAGGAATAATTGTGCATCAGGAAAACATCCCAGCCCAGTACAACTTAAGTCCATATGTCCAATACTAGTCCTTACGTTCCTCTTGGGACTCACAAAGCCACATGCAGAATGCAGGAACATCACCAGCCGGTAGTGCAAAGTCCTGTGGATCTAATGGTAGTGGACGCATAACTGGGCTCCCACAGATCTCAGCATGGCTCACCAGCATGAAGGCAGAGAGAGTGTCCTGCGTCCAGAGAGCCATTTATCTCAGTGACACCTCCAAGTGAGGTCATCAAGCTGTGACCTGATTGTCAGGCTAAACTCCATCCATATATTCTTATGAGTGCCATGTTGGCACAAAAACCCTGTCACAGTAGGTGAATTTATCGGCTTATCGTTGCTTGCGCTATTCTCATTATATATTTTAATATCTTTAGGAAATCTAGTAAAACCCTTTCCTTATTTTCTTCCTGTGGTAGTTACAAAATCTCATGTCAACTTGATAGAGTGAAGTGGTGGAGTCTAGCTTGTCAATAGGTCACAGCCTGATGGTACCTACTTGTGAACATGGCCTTCTCATAAAGAGGGTGCTGGGAATTTCCTCTTTTTCTCTCTGCTTCACCTTCCTGTTGAGCCACATTAAGACATGCTAATGGCAGCCAGAGCTCTGGCAATGTGTCCACTGTCATTTGATCTACAAGACTTTGCACCCATTGGCCCATGATCCTGCTGCATTCTGCAACATGACTTGTGGCTGTGTGAGTCTGAAGAGGGATTTATGGACTAGAACCAGACTTATGGACTTGATCTGAACTGGGCTGTGATGTTTTCCTGATATATAACTGTTTCACGATCTAAAACTCTCTCTAACATACAGATGTTGCACTTAATTTGTTTCTCTAGTAAACCTGGTCTGATACACTTCCTAAAAAAAAAAA
>NW_022103908.1:28556872-28558584 GCF_000313985.2 Echinops telfairi | reverse complement strand
GCTTTTAGAAGCAAGGATGATGAGACTTCATCTCACGGACTTTGAACCTGTTTCACTACCTGGATAAAGGCATCCTACTTGATACAGTAGAGTGGTTGCAATAATGGACTCGAATTAGCAATAATTGTGAAGATGACAAAAGACCAGGTAGTGTTTCCTTCTGTTGAACATATGTAGTGCCTTTATGAATCAGAATTGACTCAATTTTCCCTAACAATAACAGCAATAGCAACAATAACAGATATAGAAATATAAGTAAGAATAAGAAATATCCATTTGAAGACTTCAAGAGTGTTTTCTTTCATCTCAACACATTTGTATACATACATTTTTTAAAGTAAAAAATACCATTTATTTATTATTTTGAATAAGAATTATGCTGTATGGAAAACAGTTGGATTGTGCAAATACTCAATATCTACAGTATTGATAAAATATGGAAAGGAAAAACACAGTATAAACCCTTACCCCAAGAATTATAACAAAAATGCATACATACAATATTCACAAGTTCTCACAATAATGAATAATATTGTTGTTAACTCCCATTAGTGGGTTCTAACTCATAACAACAACATTTGTATTACAAATGAAACATTGCTCCATCCTGGGCCAACTTCCTAATTATTGTAATATTTGACTGTACTGCTACAGTGTTGTATCAATGCACTTCACTGTAGTTTTCCCTTGTTTGGGCTGGCCCTACACTATACCAAACATGATGTTCTTTTCTAGAAATTGATTTTGCCTGAGAACACATCTGAAGTAAGTTTAATCTTGCAATCTTCACTTCTAAGACTGATATGTTCATTCTTTTGACAGTTCATAATATATTCAAAATTCTTCATCAACAGCACAGTTTGAATGAAATCGATTCTTCTGTCTTTCATTTTACACATGCATATGAGGTTATTATAAAGTCATGATTTGCATCACAGAGACATGTTTACTTTTAACAACTTTAAACAGGTCTTTCATAACAACTTTGTCCAATTCAATGCATTATTTTATTTCTTATGGACTCCTACCTCTTATGTGTTGGGTTGCTATCTGCAATGGTTTGCAGTTTGAAACCACCGACCCCTTTGGGGGAAACAAATGGAACTTTCTATTCCCTTAAAGAGAATTACAGTCTCCGAAACTCACAGAAGCAGTTGTACCCTGTCCTATAGGGTCACTATGAGTCGGCATCAACTCAAGGCCAATGAGTTTGATTTTGTTTTGTTGCTATCATGGATATTGATTTTTTAATCAATAAATATTTGCCAACTTCATTTTCCCATTTATCATGATGTTGATTGACGATGCAATTGTGAGAATTTTCATTTTCATTACATTGCTGCACTAAAGTCTAGAAGAGTAACGGGAATTCCACACTATCTAGCTACATAGTTGCTTATAGACATCAACTAATCTAACTTATTACAAGAAAGAGAAAATAAAACTCCAACTTCTAAAAGAACTAAAAGACCATTGGGCCTTCAGAAAATACAGTATCCTTTTTAGTTGCTTGGTTCCATTCAATAGTTTTCCATTGTGTAAAAGTAATCTTCAAAAACACTGTAAATGGTTTGAAAAAAAACAAACACCCTAAATATCTAGCTATACTTTTTCCTTCTTCTTTTAAGTAGGCTTCTTAAGTCTCCTTTGATTATTTGATTTTTATTTGCGAATCTCCTTCTAAAGACCCTGTAATGATCAGCAAGATATGA
>NW_022103908.1:28553805-28555095 GCF_000313985.2 Echinops telfairi | reverse complement strand
CTGTAATAATGTCCCCTTAATGAGATATAACCCTTGGTTAGCAATAAAGTGGGGGCTCTCCTGCTCTCGCTCCTGGGGCTCTCTCCTGCTGTCGCTCCCGAGGCTCTCTCCTGCACTCATGGCTGGGCTCCCCCCATGAGGACCACCAAGTGGGGCTGAGGTGAGCATGCTACTATGAAATGTGTCTGATTTCATTATTTGACTCTTTCTTCTACCTCTCATGCTCTCTATGACTTTACTGTAATCTTTACTAATTAGTGCTGTACAATTGCACCTACCGGACCTGTGATGATGTGGAGGGGGACCCTCTTCTCCTCACACATGATTACCAGATTACTGATAGAAAGTTAGAGCAAGGAGTAGAGGATTAGGAGAATAAATCACTATTTTTCTTTATAATGGAAGAAAATCAAGCCAGAAGTATTGTCTCCAGAATCACACAAATAAAACCTGTAAGCAGTAAGTTTCTTAATATGGTCCTGTAAGACTCACAAAATAATGGTGTGAGACTATGCAAATAAAATGCTTGCAGTAAATCCAAATGAATTAGAAAGTTTTCAAACCATACACATAAAGTACATAGAACTCCTGCAGGTTGGAACCCATCAAATAAGGTGTGTGGAGTAAGGAGATTGTTCAATATCACTATCCCCCTAAGCTTAAGGAAGCCATCTCAGAGATAGGAAGGGGTAACCTTACCAGTCCTAAGAAGAGTAGCCAGAAGTTCTTAGTTGTTGTTAAGTGCCATCCATTCAGTTCCGCCTCATAGCAACCCTTGTACAACAGAACAAAACACCACCCATTCAGGTGCAAGCCTCACAATTGTTCTTATGCATGGGCCCATTGTTGCAGCCACTGTGCCAGTCTATCTCATTGAGGGCCTTCCTATTTTTCACTGTCTCTCTTTACCAAGGATGATGTCCTTTTCCAATGGCTGGTATTTCCTGAGACAATGTCCAAAGTACTTAGTATGAAGTCTTGCTGTCTTTGCTTCTCAGGAGCATTCTTGTACTTCTTCCAAGACAGGTTTGTTTGTTCTTTGACAGTCCATGGAACTTTTCATATTCTGGATCAGCACCATAATTTAAACACATCTATTCTTCTTAGATCCTCTCTATTCTGTGTCTAACATTTACCTACACATGAGGCAATTGAAAATACCATGCTTGGGTCAGGCACATCCTAGTCATCTGTTGTAGTTACATAATCTGTTGTCAATTTGAGAAGATTAAGAGTGAAGGGGTGGAGTTTAGCTGGTCAATCAGGTGGCAGCTTGATGTCCTCATTTGG
>NW_022103908.1:28550547-28552109 GCF_000313985.2 Echinops telfairi | reverse complement strand
TCCTGCTTGTGAAAATGATACATTTTTCTTTTAACTCTGTCAGTATGTGCCCAAGGGCATCCTCCTCTAACAGCAAGCCTTTGGCTTGAAGGCACTTAGCTCTGTTACTCCATAGGGGAGCCTTTCACAGGTCGGTAGCTGCTTGGTAGACTGACAAACCCACGACTTCATCTTCTGTTGGTCTCCTGGCTCTTGAGTTGTTGTATTTCTGCCATATTACTGCTGCGTCTATTTCACACTTGTTATCCAATGTCACAAACCTTACTTTTTCCTGGGTCTAGAAAATGCCCACAGCAAGGAACCCAAGTCCAAAAGATGTGCTCTATTCCCAGCAATGGTACTGAAGGAAGAAGTCTAAATGGCAATGAAGGCATTAGTTGAAAGTAAGGCTCCAGGAACTGATGAAATACCAATTCAAATGTTTCAACAAGCTGATAAAACATTGGAAGGAAGCCCTCATTCAACTATGCCAGGAAATTTGGATGACAGCTACCTGATTAACTGACTGGAAGAGGTTAATATTTTCACCCCTTCCAAAAAAAGGTGACCCAACAGAATGCTCAAATTATAACATCATTAATATCACATGCAAGTAAATGTTTTCTGAAGATCATTCAACAGTGGGTTCAGTAGTACTTGATAGGGAGCTACCAGAAGTTCAAGTTTGAGGTAGTTAGTTTATTGTGGCAACCTGGCTGATAACCACATGTGGGGTTAATTGAAGGGCGGAGGGATAAATGGCTCGCTGAGTCTTGCCTTTCTAGTTCTCCGGTCTTTTGTTTTCTGATGGTTGGACCAGGGTGTAGCTGTGTCAGCCAGTTCCCTGCTTCAGCTGGCAAGGATGACTTCCTGCAAGACATCCCCAAGGAGAAGCTGCATTGGCCTACCCCAATGCCATGCTGGTCTGTGAATTTTGTAGACATCTTTCTGGTATTCTTATGGCCATTCAACATATTATCAAAAATAGCAGATAAGTAGAGAGTGCTGTGAGGGTAGTGGCAGAACTGGCAAAATAATTGGAGAAAAGGACTTTGACCTGCACTTCATTGAAATGAGTCTTTGTCTTTATCCTATTAGACTCTCTCTTGTCCCCTCAAAATTCAAAGGTGAAAATTTGACAAAGCAGCAAATTAATGAGCTTGCCTCTCGACCTATAGCTCTTGATTTCTTTCAACTATGTTATATTGTGTCATCTACCATATGTACCTTCTTACAGAAGCACAGATTGTACAGTGGTAATGTGTGAGTTGCTAGCCTCACGTTCAGCAGATGGAAACTGCTTCTCCACTAGCTTCTCCTCCCATAAGGAGTTACAGGAAACCCACACGAGGAGTTCAACCCGGTCCTGGAAGGTGTCTGTGAGTCAGATTCAACTCGACAGCAGGGAATTGGGGTTTTAATTTTAATGTGCCTACTTAAGTAGCACACATGTAGAGATCAAATGCATAATGCACATAGAAAACTAATTCACAAAGGAGTTAGTTTACAAAAATCCAGATAAAAAGCACATCATTTGGGTGGAAACAAGGTGTCCTAACATCAGTATAACATTTGCTGCTGTG
>NW_022103908.1:28543655-28546372 GCF_000313985.2 Echinops telfairi | reverse complement strand
GATATCGGGAGGGTAGAGGGAAGGTGAGGGAGAAAGGGGGAACAGATGACAAAGTCTACATATAATCTCCTCCCTTGGGGACAGACAGCAGAGACGTGGGTGAGGGAGACATTGGATGGTGTAAGATATGATAAAATAATAATAATTTATAAATTACCAAGGATTCAGGGGGATGGGGGAGTGGGGAGGGAGGGGCAAAATGAGAAGCTGACACCAAAGG
Source organism: Echinops telfairi (assembly GCF_000313985.2). Lineage (NCBI taxonomy): Eukaryota > Metazoa > Chordata > Mammalia > Afrosoricida > Tenrecidae > Echinops > Echinops telfairi. Next base: position 28,546,152 of record NW_022103908.1, on the reverse strand, counting down.
CTCAAGTAGAAAGCAGGTGTTATGAGAATGATGAAGTCAATATATGTACTAATGTGCTGGACACAAATGATGTATGTACGGATTGTGAAGAGTTGTATGAGCCCCTAATAAAATGATTATTAAAAAAAAAAAGAAAAATGGTACAACAAGATATACTTAAAATCAGGAGACTGTTGCTTTCTATACAGAATGTTAAAGAAGTTGATATATATTTACCTTACTCTGTATAGATGCATAAGACTTGACAGTTTGCAATGTAGGTGCAATTAATTCTTACATTAACCCAATGACATAATTAAGATTTTGATTTGAGATTGTGCATGAGAAATCTGACATGCATACAGAAGTTAGAGGAATGGCCCGGCATCTTCAAGATGGGTTAAGTGAAAATAAATAGCTTGTTTTCAGCTGCTTAAAATTTTGCCCAGTCTTAGTAAGTTACTATAAGTAACTGATATGCTTTTATAGTAGTTTATGTGCCACTGAAAATGTATTTAAAACCCATTGGCAGTTATTCCTCTTGTTGCTAGGCGCAGTTAAGTTGATTCTGATTCATAATGACCCTAGGTATGTCAGAAAGACACACTGACACCGTGCTATCCTCACAATTGTTCTCATGTGTAAGCCTATCAATGCAGCCACTGTGTCAATCTTTTGGAAGGTCTTCTTTTACACTGCCTCCTCTACTTCATCAAGCACTATGTCCTTATCCAAGATAATATGTTTAAAATAGGTCTACCATCCTTGCCTCTAAGCACACCATTCTTGCTGTACTTCTTCCAAGACAGATTTGTTTGTGCTTTAGTCTTCTTAATTCAGCGTCCAACTTTCAAATGCCTGTGCGGCAATTGAGAAGACCATGCATTGGGTCCTCAGTGCATTTCACCACTTTAAAGGGGTCTTGTGCAGCAGGATTACCCAAAGCAATACATCATTTGATATCTTGGCTGCTGCTTCCATGAGCGTGGATTGTGCATCCAAGCAAGACAAACATCTTTGACTTCAATCTTTTCTCTGTATCCTTAGGTTAACTACTGGTCCAGTTGTGAAGATTTTTGTTTTCTTTACATTGAACAGTAATCCATACTGAAGGCTGAAATTGGATCTTTGTCAGCAAGTGCTTCAGTTCCCCCTCACTTTCAGCAAGCAAAGTTGTATCATCCAAATTCTCTGCTTATTTGCTCCGTATACATATTGAATAAGTATGGTGAGAAGATACAACCCTGTGATACACCTTTCATAATTTTAAACCATGCACTATTCTCTTGTTCAATTTGCACAACTCCCTCTTTATGCATGTACACCTTCCGAATGAAGTTTTCTGGAGTCCCCATTGTTCTCAAAGCTTCCATAATTCATTTGATCCATATCAACTGCCTTGATATAACTCTATAAAACATAAGTAAGAAAGTTTCTGGTCTCTGACAGCAGCAATACTATCCCTTGTTCCACATCCTCTTCTGAATCCAGCCACAGCATCTGTCATCAAACTCTAAATGTACTGCTGCAACCATTGTTGGGTGATTGTCAGTAAGATTTCCTTTCGTGTGGTATTAATGACATTGTTCTATAATCTGAGCATTCCATTGGGTGTCTTTTTTTTAAATGGGTACCCATATGGATCTCTTCAAGTCAGTTAACAAATAGTTGTATTCCAAATTTCCTGGCATATACAAATAAGTCCTTCCAATGATCTTCAACTTGTTGAAATGTATTAATTTACCAGTGCTCTAGAGCCTTGCTTTTGGCTAGTGTTTTCAGTGCAGCTTTAACTTCTTCCTTTAAGCCCATTGATGCTTGTTCATATGCTATCTCCTAAAAGGGTTGAGTTTCTACTAGTCTTTTGACTACTATGACTGGGTGTTCTTTCCTTCTTTGTTGGATGTTTCCTTCACCATTCAATATTTTGTCCACAGATTCTTTCAATATTGCAACTCAGGACTTGAATGTTTTCTTGAGTTCTTTCAGTTTAAGATATGTTGAATGTGTTCTTCCTTTTTGGGTTTCCAACTCTAGATCTTGACACATTTCATTAAAATATTTTGCTTTGTCTTCTTGAGCTGCCCTTTGAAATATTCTGTTTAGCTCTTTGACTTCATCATTTCTTCTATGTGCCTTAGCTACTCTACAATTAAGAGTACGTTTGAGTCTCTTCTAACATTCACTTTAATCTTTTTTCTATTTCTAATCTTTTAATAACCATTTCCTTTCTTCAGTGTGATATTCTTGATGCCACCACACAGCTCACCAGGTTTTCTTCTATTAGTATTCAATCTGTTCTTGAGATGTTCTCTATACTCAGATAGTATAGACTCAAGGTTGCATTTTGGCTCTCAAGAATTTTTTTTTTTCATCTTCAACCAGAGCTTACATATGCGCAATTGATGGTCTGTTTCACAGTCAGCTCCTGGCTTGGTTTTAGTTGCTAATATTGAGCTTCTTTATAAAATATTCCCAAAGTTGTAGTCAATTTGATTTATGTGCATTTGATATGGGG
>NW_022103908.1:28540973-28542935 GCF_000313985.2 Echinops telfairi | reverse complement strand
TTAATCTACTTCACATTGAAGGTGTCCTTTAGTGGTTGTGTATAACTTTGAATAATAATTGTATTGATTGGGTTTCCTCAAACTCAGGCAGATATAACCCTATCAAAGAGAGCATTGTACTTCAAGATAGATCTTGAAATGTCCTTTTTGATTATCAAAATAATGCCATTGCTCTTGAGTGTTTCAAACCCACCCTAAAAAATCATATGTTATTCTGATTCAAAGTAGCCAATACTAATCCATTTCAGCTCACTAATGCCTGAAGGTTGATTTTTATGTGTCCCATTTCATTTTTTACAACTTCCAGTCCGGTAGGTTCATATTTTGGACATCCCATGTTCTGATTATTAACTGATGTTTACACCTCTGTCTTCTAATGTTGACGTATGCCCCTTCATCACATGATGATCCCAGGGATTTTATCTTCCATTCCTGTGTATTCTGCTCTGAGAAGGCAGTTTTTCTTTCCACCCTGAGGGACTCACCTCCTGGCACTATCTTTGACTATATTCTGCTTCTTTTTGTGGGGTTTTCTTTATCTGGCAATGTTCCTAGTCTGTCCATGAGATTTTCAGTAGTATCTGCACAGACATGGACAGACTATTCCTTCTTCGTAGTCTATTTTTATTTCAGAAGCTCTGCTGAAATTTGCTCACTATGGATGACCGTGCTGACATTTGAAATACTGTTGATTCCAGGAACACAGAATCATGTGAGCTGCCACAGTATGACACACTGACAGACAAGTGGTGGTATTCTACAATAATTGTCTGCATTTATTCATATTTCTATTTACTGATTGGTATGTTTCTTTCATTCTGTCATAATGCAATATGGCAAAAAAAGCACAAACATAAAATAATAAACTGTCTTTGAAAAGGTTACAGTATAAAATGACAAGCAAACTCAGTAACATCTCTCTTCAATATAAAAGGCAGGCTGTTCAAAGGTGTGTAAGTGCTAATTGGACCTATCAAAGCAGTTACTTTCTATGAAGTCCCAAACTTAGGAACAGAAGAGAGAAAATGTCTTCTGGTCATTTCAGAAAGTGTATTTGACAGCATGGCTGCAGCATAAACTTAGTAAAGTTTAGAAAGTAAAGGAAGTAGAGGCAGGCTTCTGTGCTTTTTCACAGATGCCCCTGAGAGGAAAGATGACAGCAGCAACAGTGTTGATGAGAGGGAGCGTGACTGATAGACTATGACACTAAGTACTACTGAAGGCATTTGAAGTCATGAACAAGATGAACAACTATTTTACAAAGAATGAGGGGAAGAAGAGAAAGAACAGGGCAGAGGAGAAATTTAAAATTCAAGTTTTCAGAGAATGAAAAGGTCCCATGTATGATTATGTAAAGGAGTTGCTTATTTGTGTTGAAATAAAAATCAAGGATCGATAAGGGTAATGTTTGAAATGGATTAGAAGAGACTATATTGACATAATCAATATAAATTTTTAATATAAGTCAACAAAGATTATTGAGTTTCTGTTACATTCCAGGAAAGGGGAAACAAGATATGTAAATGAATGATCAGAATTGGATCAGATGCACTTTTTTCCTTAATCAATTATTTGATAAATACTTGTATTAGTGATCTGCCAACTCTATATCAAATACTCACTGCAAAACTGGTATGGAGCATTAATAAAGCAAACGTGATCTCAGTTCCCAAAGAGCTAAAAACTCTGGTGGGCTTTTAAGAAAGACAAATATGCATAACAAAAAGCATGCACAACTCTCCATATCAGGATAACCTGACTTACACTTCAGTAGCAAACAATTCAAGTGTGTGTTTTTTTGTTTTTTTTAATCAATTTATTGGGGCTCATACAATTCATCACAATACATAGATCAATTGTATAAAACACATCTATACATTTGTTGCCCTCATTATTCCCAAAATTCGCTTGCCTCTTGGGTTCCCGGAATCAGCTCATTTTCCTTTTTTTCCCCCTCCCCTT
>NW_022103908.1:28526306-28536416 GCF_000313985.2 Echinops telfairi | reverse complement strand
TAGAAAAGGGAATGAAACAGGTGGATCTGTCACTGGATTTTAAAGCATTTGCTCCAAAATGACAAGTAAACATTCACTCATATTGTATTATCAGTCACATGGCCTTGGCTAACTTCAAACAGGACAAGGAAATACAAGCTTACCAGGTACCGAGAAGCATAGTGGTAACACACATGGAGCGTTCTAATGATTACACAAGGGGTCCTCGTGGCACAGCAACAGCTAAATTGTTGCCAATTGAAAGATTGTGGTTCAACCCCACTCTCTGATCCTGGGGGGAAATATCACAGCCCAGAAAACCTGATGGGGGCAGTTCTAGTCTGCCATTTGAGATCACTATGAGTCAAACTCAACTCCACAGCATCCAACAACAACAAAAACAACAACTGGAATAAGAGGGGGGGAGTACAATTGTAACCCACATTACAGAATCAATATTCATAAGACATGCTCTAGTGTCTTCTGATACCCCTCCCTGCCCACAATCACACTTGTGTAAAGCCCCTGCCCGTGGGTGAGGACAGAACTTGTGACTTGCTTCCTACCCATTTAACCAATAGAATATGCCGAAGGTGTAGTATGTTTTTTTCAATGACCATGTCACGTAAGACTGTAACACCCATCTTCCTAAGACATCCTCTCTCGTGCGGACTGTGTGTACATTGGCCTATTGAGAGAGTCACAGGACAAGCAACTGAGGGTTAACTCTGGACAACAGTTCACAGTCGTCAAGGGTTAGAAATGGATCCAGATACGAACAAGCATCAGATGAAACTTCAGCTCTGGTCAAAATCAGGATTGAACTTTGAGCCATCGTGAGGAGAAACAAGCTGAGCTGCCCACAAATCCCTGTCCACAGAAAATGTGCGATAGTGTATGTGTGGAGTTCTAAGTCACGAAGTCACTATTATTATACAGCAAAAGGTAAATAATACAATACTGATGTTTGACTGTTTCATTACTTTATAAATATGATCCCCTACAAAAAGGACTGAACCTAAATATAATGTTTCATAATAAATATCACTATTTAATGAAGCCAAATTGGAAATGAAAGGGATCATTGAAAGATATGGGACTAAAGCATATGATATGGAAATATGTTCTACTAATCTTGTATATTCTAGGATTAAGATAGGAAACAAAGTTGATTATGTAGAAGGGAGTATAGTAAGTATTGGTAGAATAAAAGTACAAAAAAAGGAGGAGAGAAATATTAGGCAGGAATCCATACTAACAGAGCACAGAAGTATTCTAAGTAAGTTTGTGTCATGGTTAGACTAATAAATTAGACTTCAAAAGCTATTCTTTTCTTTCTTTAAAATGTACATAATTTATAGGCTCAATGTTTATAGCATTCATATTTTAAGATACCTAAATTACTTTGTAAATATTGAGAAATCTTTATATATAATTAAAAAGAAATTTTCTCACCTATCTCATCCATTACAAAAATACATATACACACAGATGTAAATCAAGATTTTATTGAGTAACCAAAACAAATTTATTTTCATGGGGAAATTTTTCAAGTACCTAATAAACCCATATAGTTAAAATCATTTAGAATGTATACACTGCGACATTGTTTCAATTATCTAGTGCTATATAGCAAGCCATCCCCAAACTTAGTAACTTGAAAGAACATTAATTTTTCCTTTCCCATCATTCTATGGGTTGACCAGTTTGGGCGAGGTGGATCTTTTGCTCCATGTGGTTCAAATTAAAGTCTCTCACTTGCTGCTGTTAGCAAGTGGCTGGACTGACACATTCGATATCATTTTAATCTTCTTCACTTACCTTTCTCCATCTGGCTCATTCAGGCTGTCGTACAGCACAATTGTCCCAGAGCAGTCATTCTTCTTACAGATGCCTCATTTCCCTAAAGAGTGTAGAAGTACGAAAAACGTATCCTTCATTTACACCACATACTTCTGGTCAACGTACCTGCAGCTCATGTTTAGTAATAGAGACAACAACCTTGCATTCTGATGGGAGAAAGGGGAGCTTGATATGGATATTGGTCATCCTTGATCACTATCTACCACAGTAGGTACTCATATAATACGAGTATATAATATACTGTTGTTATGAAGTACCATCAAGTCAGTACAACAAAAGGAAACAATGTACAACACAACAAGATACCATTTCCTAGCTAAATAATAGAACTCACAGAATTGGAAGCTTATTCAGATTTCATTAATTCATCACACAGGCAAATTGAGGAATCACTTTTAAGGACATAGAACCAAATTTCTTTTTATTTCTTTATTAAATAAAATGTAATTTTATTGAGGGCTCTTATAGCTCTTATAACAATCTATACATCAACTGTATCATGCATATTTGTACATATGTTGCCATCATTAATGTCTAAACATTTACTTTCTATTGAACCCTTGGTATCAGCTCCTCTTCCCCACTCCCACCCTAGTGCCCCCTTGATAAATTATAAATTATTATTATTTTCATATCTTACACTGACTGCTGTCTCCCTTCTCCATGGTTTCTGTTGCTCATCCCCCTGGTGGTGGGGGGTGGGGATGGGGGGAGGTATGTGTCCATCATTGCGATTGCTTCCCCCTCCCTCCCCTTTGTCCCCTCCTTCCCCCTAACCTCCTGGTATCACTACTCATTCCTGTTCCTAGATTCCATGTGTCCTGAGCTCTTATCTCTTATCTGTACCTGTGCACATGCTCTAGTCTAACCAGCAGTGAAAGACAGGACTGGGGTCATGGTAGTGGGGGATGAGGAAGCCTCAAGGTAGCAGAAGAATACCGTGCATTTCATCGGTTCTGTGCTATGGCCTGGTTGACTAATCCCTTCCTTGTGACTTTCCTGTGAGGAAATGTCCCATTCTTCGTCAGTACTAAAGTTCAAACCACACGCTTGATAATTTTGTCTTTTTTTCTTTAATAAAGCTATCCTTAATAGACAGTTTATGTATTTTGTGTTCAATTAATCTAAAAAATAATGAATGTATATGTAGCATGCTCTCAAAGAAAACAATATATACAACTATGTTTTAAAATATTTTATAGAAATTCTAATAACTTACTTATATGTGTTTTATTGTTCCTACTTCTAAAGACATGTAGGCTGATATATAGATATAGGCCCACCTACAAAAATGAAGAACTAATCATTATGAAATAGCTTTAAGCACTCCATGAGCTAATTTTGCTATAGTTCAATCATAAATTATAGGATTAGGGTTCTATTAGGAAGAAGCAAGATGCACTAGAACAGGAGTTCTTGATCTGGCTGAATTTCAGGGAATCTGAACTTTTGGAATTCAGTGAATACTTTTGTGTACATACATTTTTCTGTATAGGAAGTTCATAACTCTCTTCTCAGGTTTTGTCTACAAAGTGTCTGGAGACCAACAATGTGCTATGTGTCTCACTACCTGTCATCCAAAGATCTATGCCTGAGCCAATGTCTAACTAAGTCATCAGAACTATCTTAACGATTTTTTTCATTTGTAAAATAGGAGAGATAGTATTATCTGTTCTATTCTACTTCTAAAATAATGTTATAGACATTATATAAAGTATCACTTATGAAAGATTATTAAAATATTGGCTATTTTAAAGAGACCACACATGTGAAAATATGGCTTTTCTCAAACTGAGTCTAAATAAAATTGACTGCTAATATTTATTCACCACACATAAATAACGCTCTTGCTTCTCTTAAAGTATTGTCTTATACAGTTCTTCCAGCAGCACAATGAGATACGCTTTATTAGGGTTCTCACTTTAGACAAGGAAACAGAGAAAAGTGTCACTTGTTGTTCCATAGTTATCCAGTGTATTAGACCGCATTATTATTTCATATGTATTTGACATCTCCCCCTTCAGAAAAATTATATATCTTTTTCTTGTTGAATTTTGATATGGTCACATGACTCACTTTGGCCAATAAAATGTAAAAAGTAGTGATGTGTGCTACCTCTGGGTAGAAGCTTTAAGGCTAAGAGTAAGATACCATATTACATGACTACAGAAAAATAAAAATTAAAAAAATGAAACCACAAATCACCTCATGGATGAATCTGGAGAACATTGTGCTGAGTGAAATTAGCCAATCACAAAAGGACAAATATTTTATGAGACCAATATAATGGGGGGGGAATCCAGAATAAATATTTTCATAACAAGGGGAACAAATTTTGCCATATGTCAAGGAGCAGGAAACGAGAGATAAGATAAAGCAACAGGAGAGAGTGGTGATCGGTGTTAGTGGGCATCAAGTGGGAGAAATCAGGGAGTGGATGAAGAGTAAACTACTGGTGGAAAGGGTAGACTGCTGAGGTGGGTTAAGCTGTTGAATAAAAGCTGATGGTCAGAAACTTAAATTAGCTCCTAGCTTACAATTGAAAAGAAAGAAAGGAAGGAAAGCATCATTGTGTGAGTGAAGGAATAATACAAGATATTCAGTTATGGTAGAAAAGCTTTATTATATTTTATGTATCTACTTTTGAATAAATAATAAACAAAAACACCAAATTCACTGTCACTGAGTCAACGCTGACCCATAGCAACCCAATAGGACAGGATAGAACTGCCCTTGTGATTTTCTCAGACTGCAACTCGTCACAGGACGAGAAGGCCCCATCTTTCTCCTTACATACATTATAGATCTATATAACTCAAAATGCAACAGGTATGAAAGGATAGAGAACGACAAGTATCTTTCACATCACTATTTTCTACTACCCAGATTTCCTCTCTGGATTAATCAGAGCTATCAGAATCTTTTAATATATTTTTTATCATTTTATATATATTGTATGCATAAAGAATACATGTATACACATACCCTCCATTTTAACAAAAGTGGGAATATTCAATACACACTGTTCCATGCATTGCTTTTCTACTTACCCATGCATCTGAATACGTTTTGCTTTTAGTATGTAAAGGACCTCATATAAGATTCTTATTATTAAAAAAAAAGATTCTTACCATAATTCTTTTTTAAGATTCTTACCTTAAAATTATGCCCCATAAGAACTGCCCCCCAAAAGAACCAGTGTAAGCCAAAGTCAATTAACGAAGTCCACAAAGACAATGTTCCACATCCTAATGTGGTGAGTCATGACAAAGTCTTTAAATTTCCTAAGCAGCCATCGGAGGTATATCTAGTGCTTTCTCTATGTTCAGAGAAAAGGAGGCAGCAAAACTGGAAGACCCAGGAAAACAATGAATCCAATGCAATAATGTACCAGGCAAAAACCAGTCTTCACAACCAAGAGACCCAAAGAACTATCTTGTTCCCCCGAAAATAAGACAGTGTCTTATATTAATTTTTGTTCCCAAAGATGCGCTAGGTCTTATTTTCAGGGGATGTCTTGTTTTCCATGAAGAAGAATACGGTACACATTTATTGTTTATTGTTTTATCAAAAGAGACCTCACACTTCCTGTCTGCTCCGGTTGTGCTGCGGCCATGCACGGAGGCGCCCACCGCTATGGTCCAGAGTTACGGTAGCTTCAGGTGGCCTTATTTTCGGGGAGGTCTTATTTTAAGGGAGATGCCTTATATTTCAGCAAGAGGCAAAACTGTAAGTAGGTCTTATTTTCGGGGGATGTCACTTTGGGGGAAACAGGGTAGATGGTGCCTGTCAACCACTACATTGGTTCATAAATTCATGACAGTAGAAGTCTTAGAAATGTGCAACCAGGCTTAATGGTCAAATAGAGACTGGGGGAAGCTCAAGACCAAGACACTGTTACCCTTGAGGCCTGGAATTGACTCACCACTGTGTTAGCATACCCTGCCATTGAGGATGAAAGGGGCTGCAATTTCCCAGGGACACGGCTAGCAGCTAGGAAAGAAGGAGGAAAAGAGGCAGGAAGCACAGGGAGGAAGTGAGATACGCGACAGTACAAAGATGGATTGCAATAGATTAGTTCAAACAAAATGTATATGAACTGTTGAATGCACAATTGATGATCTGTTCTGTAAAGCTGCACGTATTTCACAATAAAAGGTTTGGTTTGGTTTGGTCTTTAAAAAGTACCAAAATAAGATGCACAATGGTCTCTCATACCTGTTGCTGTGAGGATGAAAGATACACTAAGAGAAATTTTGGATTATTCTAGCTTAGGAATAAAAAAAGTTAAGTGGATCAGTAACCCCTTGCAAATCTGAAAAGATAAATTTGGATCAGTGAAATATAAAATTAGTAACTTTTAGCCAATAAAAGTATTTGTTCATTTTCACAGCATAATTTTCCCCTTTCTGACTTGCACTTGGGAGAGCTAAGATTCGAAGCACAGAGCACTGTCAAGCCTGAGCTTTAATCCCTTTGTTATGTTGCCTTTCTTAACTTTATAAACACATTTTCTGAAGAATGCACAAGCTTTCACTAATTTTTCAAGGTTTTTGAGGAAACATATCATTGTTCTCTTGAGACATTTTGTCCTACCTGGTAAGGATGGTGATTAGGTGTCTGGCCCAAAGGGCTATTTTTTAGTTTGGGAAGACTTCCAACGCTGGAATGAAGATCTCTTTGAGGTTTTAAAAATGTATGCAAAGCTAACCGATGGAAGTCAGAAAGATATTTGGACCATATACTCTCCATAGCACTGTTAAACTGACACTATTCCACTAAAAATAAGAAAATAAAAATGAGAAAGAAAGAAAACTTAAGAACATAACTTTTTTTTAAATCTCTGAGCTCTTTCCTTTTTTAAAAAAAAATATTTTATTGAGGGCTCGTACATTTCTTATCACAGCCCATACATCCATCCATTGAGTCAAGCACCTATGTACACCTGTTGCCCTCATCAATCTCAAAACATTTGCCCTCTACGTGAGCCCTCAATGTCATTTGTTCATTTTCCCCCTCCCTCCTGAACCTTTCATAATTCATAAATTATTATAGTTTTGTCATAAGTTACCCTGTCTGACGTCTCCCTCTGCCCTCTTCTCTGCTGTCCATTCCCCAGGGAGGAGGCTATGCTTAGATTCTTGTAATTGGTTCCCCCCTTCTACCCCGCATTCCCTTCACCCTCCACGCCTCGCCCCTCTCACTGCTGGTCCTGAATGAGTCATCTATCCTGGATTCCCTGTGTTTCAAGTTGCTATCTATACCAATGTACATCCTCTGGTCTAGCCAGATTTGCAAGGCAGAATTGGGATCATGATATTGGGGTGGGGGGGAAGCATTAAAGAACTAGAGGAAAGTTATGTTTCATCGTCGCTACCCTGCACCCTGGTTAGCTCATCTCCTCCCCAAAACCCCTCAGCAGGGGGGTGTTCTGTTGCCAACCGATGGACTCTGAGTCTCCACTCTGCACTCACCTGAGAAGCATCAAAGCCCACATGGAAGAAGCACACCAGCCTGTCTGACCACGCGGTGCAGAAGGGACCAGTTATCAGACATCAAAGAACTACAAATCAGATCAGTGGGTGCCCACCTTCCTGATATGATCACTGAAAAAATAAGGTGTACATAAGCAAAGGTGGTGAAGAAAGCTGATGGTGCCTGCCTATCAAAAGATATAGCATTTGGGGTCTTAAAGGCTGGAAAATAAACAAGCAGCCAACTAGCTCAGAAGCAACAAAGTCCACATGGAAGAAGCACACTAGTATGTGTGACCACGAGCTGTCGAAGGGATCAGGTGCTTGCCATCAAGGAACAAGAACATAACTTTTTTACTAAAATATTTCTCTATATATACCTATATGAATCTTATCATTGCCAAATTACCCGAGGAAACTAATATGGTCAACAAGGTCCCATTTTCTGAATAAAGTGGCTAAAACCTGCTTTACTCTTGATGAGGATGATGGTGACAGCTGACATTGATCAAGGGCTTGCTACGTGTCAGGGACTCTGCGAAGTGATTTTCTGTTTAGCAACCTTATGAGGTGAGTGCGCTCACAGTTTCCATTGTACAGAGAAGGAAACTAGAAATGGAAAGTGTGCTGTAATCAGAGCCCACACAAAATGACTACCGAGCTCCTGTGGTTAATTACCCTGTTTACCGTGCACAACAAAGACAAAATGAAGTTCCTTTTCAGGTTAAGAATTCTTAAGGTGTTGAATCATAGATTGAGGTCCTTCAGCAATAACAAATTTCTATTATTTCTGATGAGCACAGGCAAAATTATAATAAAACTGGATATAATTAGAAAATTCCCAGTTTAAAAAAATGCAATTCTTAGGATTAACATTGTCCCAAAGGATTCACCACACTTACATTTAGAATAAAGTTTCTTTCTAATGTATCCTGTTAGGTTATCGTTCTTCAAAAGGGTATGTACAACAGTAGTAGTATCCACCTTTTTTCATGTATTGTAGACCATTATGCTTTCCAAAACAAATAACTAAACTTATTTTGGTTACTGCTGTATATGAAATTAGTTTTATCTAAAAGAAGAGTTAGGATAGGTCAAAATATGGCTTTGACTCCCAAAGTCTTTTTTAAACTACACAAGAGTCTAGAATCAAGAATCAAGAATATCTGAGAGGATTAAGAGTGAAGGGGTGGAGTCTAGCCTGTCAATCACGCCATAGCCAATGAGGCCTCTGTGTGGGCATGGCCTTCTCCTGAGGATTCTGGGAACTCAAGTATTCTTCCATGGAGGCAGGCATGTGTGTGTGTGTGTGTGTGTGTGTGTGTGTGTGTGTGTGTGTGTCCCCCACCCTGCTCTCTCCTTGAGAGACTCTCTACTGACAAGACACTTAAGACACTTGGTGCTATGCTGATGGCAGTGAGATCCCTGGATCTGGAGAAACCACAGAGAGACCCCTGCCAATGCTGAGATGCTTACAATGCCACTGGATCCATAAGATTCCCCACCCACTGGCCTGTCATCTTCCTGCACTCAGCATCATTGCATGTGTTTTGTGAGTCTGAAGAGGACTTTATATATTGGTATTGGACTTATGGACTTGATCTGGACTGGGCTGGGATGTTTTCTCAATATTCAATTGCTCTTGTATCTAAGGTTCCTTCCCATGCACATATGAGAGTCTCTGAATTTGTTTCTCTAGTCTACCCGACTAACACACCCTCTTTTAATAAATTTATTATATGTGATCAAATCGTTATCAATAAGTCAAAAGGTTAGATAGGAAATGTAGGGGGAAGTTGATTTCACTAGGGGAGGAAAAAATTGGAAATGGAGAGTGATGATGGCTGGAAAGTTTGAAGCATATAAATGTCACTATAGTGATAACTTCAATCTTGTGGTATTAGTGTATTATTTTTACTGTGCATATACTATAAGACCTGCAAAAAAGAGAAAGAGAAAAGGTATTGTTTTGAGCTAGGGAGGGAGGAGGGAAAAAGATCGCAGAGAGAGGGAAAGTATACTTGTGAAATTCTATGTCCTTGATGTATTCCCTTTGCTAGTTTTAGGCTTATAAGTCTGTATTTAAGGTCAAAAAATGTATTTGTTTGATTAGATAGAGAAATGACAAATACAGTCCTAAGCTGTAGCTAATAGATATTTAAGTCATTATTTTATTAGTATACATATGGTTGAGTGTTCATTATACATATCTTTGGAAAACAATACAACCTGAGGTGAATTTGTTCAGTAGCTTTCTTGTTCTATAGAAATACTTATTTGTGAAAACAGCATATAATATGTAAGTAGTATATGCCTTTTATTTTGTTTTTCTTCTTTAGTCTTCTCAGATTTCAGTTATTTTTCATAAAGATGTTAATAGTAAACATCTATACAATTGGATTTGAAAGCGTTAATTTGGGAAAAGTCAAGAAAATGAAAATAAAGTATTTGCCATAGCCACATGGCTTACCTTAACTCTACTCTCTGATCCCTTTAATACATTTCTGGTTGTCATGGCTTCCTGCCTATCAAATTCCTGACAAGCATTCAAAGCAGAAATAGTGTAGGAGGATTGCTTGCTTGAGCATACATATACTACTCCATGCCTTTATTTCTAGCTCAGTGACCCTATTGATCTAAACATAAAGAGGGAATGTACACTGGTACAGATAGGAACTGAAAATACAGGGAATCCAGGAAAGATGAGCCCTACAGGACCAGTGGTGTGAGTGGCAAAACAGGGAGAGTAGAGGGAGAGTGGGTAGGAAAGAGGGAACCGATTACATGTGACCTC
>NW_022103908.1:28506206-28525213 GCF_000313985.2 Echinops telfairi | reverse complement strand
GGGAAAAGGGGGGTGGGTGCACCAACAAACTCAGGGACAGGGGGACAGCAAGAGATCTAAAATCAATGACAAGGAGGGCATAGAATGCCTGGTGAGGTTTGATTAAGTGCGATGCAGCCAAGAGGAATTACTGAAAGCCGAATGGAGGTCAAACATGATAGTGGGACAGGAGGAAAGTGAAAACAAATAAAGGAAAGAACTAGGATGCAAAAGACATTAATAGAGGTATAAAAATAGGCATGTACATATATAAATATATGATGATAGGGATATAGGTCTATGCACATATATTTATGTGTTAAGTATCAAGGTAGCAGATATAGTGTCTTGCGTCTTAAAGACTTGAAGCTAAACATGTGGCCATCTAGAAGGGAAGTAACAAAGACCCCACATGGAAGACGCGCACCAGCCTGTGTGATCACAAGGTGCAGACGGAATCATGTATCAGGCATCAGAAATGCCGGACACTCATATTGATGTGAATGAGGAGAATTGAAGTAGAGACACAAAGCCCATCTGTAGACAATTGGATATCCCCTCAGAGAAGGGTCATAAGGAAGGGAAGAATCAGCCAGCATGCAGTATAGCACTGACCAAACACACACCATTCCTCTAGTTTTTTATGCTCCACCCCCCCCCACCCCACCCCCCACACACTATCATGACTCAGTTCTCCCTTACAAATCTGGCTAGACTGGAGCTTGAACACTGGTATAGATTAAAGCACTTGACACATGGAACACAGGACAGATAAACTGCTCAGGAGCAGTAATTGGAGCCGTGATTCATGAGGGCAGGGGGGAAGGTGGGTGGGAGAAGGGGGAGAAAAGGGGAATTGATCACAATGATCAATGCATAACCTCCCCCCACCAGGGGACGAACAACAGAAATGTGGGTGAAGGAAGACGACAGACTTCGTAAGATACAAGAATAACAATAATTTACAATTTGTCAAGGGTCTCCAAGTGTTTATAGTTTGGGAGGGTGGGGAGGGAAGGGGAAAAAAGAAGCTGATACCAAGGGCTAAGTAGAAAGAAAATACTTTGAAAACGATTATGGTAACATATACGCAAATGTGATCGAAGCAATGGATGTATGGATTGTTATGAGCTGTAATTAAGTCAAAGCTTCAATCTCCAGGAAATTTTATTGTATATCTCCATCTTCTAAGGCAAATACAGAATCTGTAAGTTATTATTATTATTATCTGTAAAATTATTAATATTTTATTTAAATACTTTCCATTAATTTATATTACAGGTAATAAAATACTTCCTTTTTTCAAATATGAAAATGCAGTCATCTACTAAAGGAATATTTTATTTTTCAGTCTTTCTCAGGTGGGCACAAAACGTTTTGAATTGAGCACAGCAAGCTGGCACAGACGTCTTTTATTATTGGACGGTTCCGTTATAGCTCAATTAAAATAACCTTTGTTCTTAATCATCTGCCATTATCTCCTACGGACATTTCTAGAATCCATGTAATCCCATCAGATATTTGAATATTGCACACACAGTCGTGCACATGCACATGCACACAGTCCCTTAAGGGTGGCACAGCACATTAAGTGTTCAGGTACAGACCACAAGGTTGGAGTTTCACACCCACCATCCCTTTCCCTGAAGAAAGATGAGGTTGTCTGTTCCCCCAAAAATTATCATTTCAGAAACCCTAAAGAAAGGTTCCACTCAGTCCTGCTAAAATCAATTCCACATCATTGGATCTTGGTATTATTACATATTTATTTTACAAATACATCTCCTTTTAATAAATATGTTTTGGCATGTATATTAGTTTGAGTCATGAAAATTTATCTTTAGATTTTAAAAAACTTATATTTTCTATAATACAGTTTTTAAAGTTATATTTAGTATTTATAATTATTTTCCACTTATGTACAGTATATGAATATATGATTACCTATAGATCTGTAATCCAAAGACATTTTAAAATTGAGATAGTTAGTTTATTGTGCCAGTCTGGCCGATTAACACAAGTGGGATTAATTGAAGGGCGGAGAGATAAATGGCTCAGTGAGCCTCGCCTTTCTTGTCTCTCGCTCTTTGACCATCGGACCAGTGTGCGGCTGCCTTGCTTGTTCTGTGCCTCAATTAATGGGGCTGTGATGGTTAGCTTTTATGTCAAGTTGACATACCTGGATGAAGATAAGAGTGTATTCAAACCTATAATCAGGTGACAGACGAATGACCCCTCCTTGGAAGTGTGGTCCTTTTTATCAAAGTGACAAGGAGCAGAACTGAGTTCTTGCTTGCCTCCTGCCTTCTGCTGGATCTGAACTGTACATTTGGTTTCTCAACCCACTGTCATCTGACTAGCAACCTCAGATTCATTCAAGTCTGCAGCCAGCCGCCTGTGGCCTTTCTGCTTCCTCTTCATCAGCTCCCACAACTACACCCCCCAGCTTACATCTGACCTCTAGATGTGAACTGGATTACACATACCTACTTGTACAACTGTTATGAGCTCTTTCTTGATATAAATATCTTCCTATATGCAAACAAGCATTGCTGTTTTTGCTTTTCTAGAAAATCCAGTATAACACAATTACCCAAAGCTTCATTGTGAACTAACGGGCTTTCTCCCTATTTACCAGCATGACCATCAAGAAGCCTTCAGCCTCAACCCTCTCCAGAAATTACCTCAACTGAGGAGAACTTCTTGCCCAAGGAAAGCTTACGTGCAATGACTGATGAAGCAAATATCCTGGGTTTCCCCTTCTCTTCGATTTGGGAGCACTGTGACAGGCCCTGCCAGCTTCAGAGCTGAGGAGAGAACTTCTTGAACATGTATTTTACCTCCACCAACTGCTGCTCTCTTGGTCATCCCATGAACACTTCCTCCCGAAGCTCTGGCCCACAGAGAGTCTGACTCCTAAGAATCGAATCTGTGACAATGGAGATGTGTGTCTACATTTTCATCAGATTTGAAATTCATAAAGAGACCAACACTTGTGGAGCTGAGTTACTTCATTTACCGAAACCTCAGTTTCTCTTTCTTAAAATAGACCTGTCATCAGAACCCAGTGGGGACGTTGGAAGAATAAAATAAGATGCATGTAAAACAGTTAACCCAACATTGGTGAATAGAAAACACACACACACACACAATAAAAACAAGAAATTCAGCCTTACCCATCCTCCCCTTATGGAAAGTAGTGTTTATGATTGAATTGCGCCATTTTTTGCATGAGCTAAATAATTTTCCATATAAATTACCATTTACCAGATAAATGCTCTAATTTAGTTGAGTTATTGAACTCTCAATAAAATGTAGAACTTTTTGGAGCCCAGTTTTATCAAGGACTGTACCTTACATCTTACAACCTTAAAATTACTGATATTTCCATCAGTTCACTGCAATGAAAATGCTCTAAAAGACTGGGGGTGAGCTTAACAATCTATACTGTACATTTATATTATAGCCCAAGTACCATTATGAGTAGAATAATCAGACCAAATGAAGCACGACTAAAAGTCTGATTACCAGAAGACAGCATGCTGCTATCACAGACTTCATATGCTTCCTTCTTTCATCTTGTCCTAACACCAGATTTATTTTCCTATTGTAGGTAAGCTCTGATGTCTGTGTGTGCTGTTTGTAAGCTATCACTTTGATATAATGAATTTCTTCTGAATGATGAGCCTTAAATTAATTTACTCTTTCAAAGAAGAATCTACAAACAAGGACAACTGTTTCTAATACATTTATTTACAAGTAACTAATGTGCAATTTGTTGCTTGTCAAAACATTGAAAATTATGTTCTTGTTTCATATAAAATATAATTAGCCAATACTTCCGTAGGATGTGAAGGCAGAAGAAGTGTTACCAAATTGAGATTCGACACCCTATGTTTGTTTTCTTGCTTATTTTAAAAAAGAATTCCAGAAGCCTTATCACCCATGCAAATAAAGTCATATAAGATAATTTTTCGCATTCTCTTCATGTCTGGGCGCCTCACTTCTGATGTCCCGATGCACAGTGCAAATACAATCTGTAGCAGGGTCTCCCTGGGAATCAACGCTCTAATGAACAATGATAAGTAGTCTCTTCTAATACATGATCTAGTAGTTTGACAAAAACATGAATTGTATTCTTTGCTTTTGTTTTAAGAAAGCTCTGTGTTTTAAAAATGCAAAATGTTTCTTTTGTGCAAACTAAGAGTGAAAACACTGTGATTGTAGGGTAAATCTCGTCTTACAGTTTGTACACTTGATCTGGAAGTATAGTGTTTCTTGCTTGATTACTTTTCCCTTTGATTTATTTAATGATTTCTGAATTGTGCCACCCTCTTTAAAGTAATCTATGTCTACATCAAAGCACAATTACAAATCACGTAGCAA
The DNA here is from genome assembly GCF_000313985.2 of Echinops telfairi. Lineage (NCBI taxonomy): Eukaryota > Metazoa > Chordata > Mammalia > Afrosoricida > Tenrecidae > Echinops > Echinops telfairi. The sequence goes on along the minus strand of NW_022103908.1, from coordinate 28,520,848 downwards.
CCACCAAAAAGTGAGCAGAATTTGTATTATCTCCCAATTAGCATTTATCTTAATTATCTCCACAGAGATCTATATGCTTTGCTACAAATCAGTCTATTTGTTTAGACATCAGATCTGCCCATCCCAATCCATGGGACATTATTGGAGACATTTTAGAATCTAAGCTAAGTACATCTTTACAAACAAAGTACATCTTTAAAACAAATACTTTTAAATGATTTCACTAGGTCTTTTCTCTGTATGTCATTTCCATTTGATACAAAAGCAGTTTCTGTGATCCGTAGTACTTGGTAGATTCCCATACAATGTTTTAGAGCCCCTCTTCTTTCCTGTAATTTTCTCCATATGTACCCCCAAATCCCCTCAGCTGTTTGTGTCCATCAGTCTTTCCTGCCTCCCCTCTGTTAAGTGAAGTCATTCATAAGGCCAGTCTAGTAGGCACTGAGCCTAGGAAATGTCTTTTGGTCCCCTTTTCCTCCATTATCTTACCCAGAATAGAACAAACTTCTGTAATTTCATCCTGAACTGGATAAACCCAAGTGCGATAATCAGTTGACAAAATTCACTTACTTGCAATACCACTATGAGAACTAATCCTCTACAGCTCACTACCAGCTCAGGCATCACGGGGTAACTAGAAGTGGAACAAAACTGGAAATAAAACCCAGACTACCAGAAAAATCCCAAAACCTCATGCTACCAATTTGTTGTGAACTTAAGGAAAACCTGCCCTTTCTGAACTCCATTTCTCTATCTATGAAATAGTGCTAAGCCATGATACCTGCCACACAAGGTACTGTGAGAATCAAATAGTATGAGAATCAATATGATGCAAATGACGCACAATAGGTCACAGCATATTTGAAACTGGCTGAGCTACTTGTCTGCGGACAAGCCACTTGAAGTGTCAGTTTGTGATACTAACACTTTCACACACCTTATAGTGTAGTGATGATGATTAAAGAAGATCATAAGAGAAATTGTGTAGCAATAGGCCGTCCAGTGAAAGGGAGGGATTGACACTGTGCCTGCCACAGGCACTCCGGCAGAACAGGGATTCTGAGGGTGGCTCAGGACCGTGCTCTGCTCTGTCGTAAATGGGGTCACTATGAGGAGGTTCGGACTCAGTGGCATCCAGCAACAGCATGCCTATCCCAAGATGTCAGAACAATTAATATTCATTCTTGTTAATAAATATCAAAATGCAGAAAGGCAATTAACTTGAACATTTTTCTTTGAGAGGTATTTTATGGTTGTCATTGTTATTTATGACATTGAAAAACAAGAGAAATGAAGGAAAGATAAATATGGTTGTTTGAGCTAATTATCGACTATTTACCACTATTTTCCTCTGGAGCATGTATCGCTGAATGAAATGGATTGTCCTTGTCTTTATAGAGGTATCATTCTGGTGAGTGAGCTGGACACTTGGAAATACAAGAATGAATGTTTCAACAAGAAGACTGTGAACACGAGCCTTTCCACGTGAAACGATGACAGTGACATGGTCTCAGAAAACATTCTTTAGACTGTAGCAACCGAAGGAGGCCAATGGAGAGGACCCCTGCATCAATAGGAACCCATTTCAAATTATATTCAAGAGTAAATGTCGTATTCTCTGGTTGTTTCCTATATATCTGGATATTGTTTTATTTAAATATGAATTTGTGACATTTTCATTTAAGAAAAAATTGAAATTATGATTCCTAGAGAAGGCAGTTAGGAAATGAGGTAGGGTCATGTATGGTCTCTGCTGGCTACTGAAGGGGGAGGAGTATCTACCTCCACATACACCAAAGGATGATTTCTAGGAGGCAGAGGGGAGACATGGCTCAGCCTTCCAAGCCTCTTTATCTTATTCTGATACCGTCTCTCCCACAACACTCTCCTCCTCTTCCAGGTTCTTAATCCATTGCAATGACTATACGTATAACTGGGGTGGGCGGGGGTGGGGGGCATTAGGGAAGTTATCAAGCTACAAGTCAGGATCAAAAGTGTTAAGTCTGCATTTTTTTGTCCTTAACACTTCTTCTCAGGCAGGCCAGCAGGAACCTCATTCTCTGGTCCTCAGCTTCTCAACGAAGTGTTCCAGAAGTGTTACAAAGCCTTTTAGCCCGAACAAATGGACACATGGACATGCTGCAAGCCAGCACGCTAGCCAAAAGACCTCAGCTTCACTCATTCTTTGAGCCAGGAGGCTGGTTGCTCTGTTTCATGGTCTTGATTCTGTTGTCTCTGGGGCCTTCGTTGCCTTTGCCACGTGCCCACCCAGGGATCCCCAGGGCACTCCTCTCCTAGCTCTTACTTGTCTATTGTCATGGTTTTCTCTGCTCCTGTTTCTGACATGCCTCATGTTAGACCAGGTAGAATGGCAAAACTGGCCACTCCCTGTGTTAGATTCTTGTACACCTATTGGCATGCTCCTATCTAATCATTTGGTAAAAGTTATAAATACTGTGGTAGAAGAGCCATGCCAAGTCATATTATTTCATCCTAGTCAGAAAATAAATAAATCTTCAAATTCAGGGAGAATTCAAGCTGATGCCATAAAGCATCTTCCCCACATAATGCTTTGGGGAAATCATTGGAAAGTGATAGAAGAGTAATTGTAGTCTGACCTCCGATTATTATCTGGGTGGCATAGTAGGACATATGCTGCTGTAAGAATACAGCCTATTAAACCCATAAGACAGTTCTACTGTGTCATGTAAGGTCAAAATGAGTCTAAACTGACTTGCCAGTACCTAAATATAACAGTAGTCATATAAAGATAATTATCACATTTTTTTTCAATCAGTGGCAACAACGAAGTATAATGGAATTCTTATAGGTAAACTAGACTCACACTATTCAAAACAATCCTCACCTCGGATTTTTCTTAATGTTACATGTATTATAGGAGTAGAAGAAAAAAGATGAGGATATTATTAACAAGAAAAGGCGGTTCACAATGAGACACACAACAACTTTTATTAATTTTATACACACATATATTCCTACACAAACTACCAGCAATAATCCCAGGATAGGATCACTACAAGAAATTCCTGCAACTTATCCAATATCTTACATCATAAGGCATGAAGAAGCCACTATTAGAGCATTGATAGTAACTTTACTGTTGTTGTTGTGAGATGCCATTGCGTCAGCTATGACGCATAGCAACCCTACACACAACAGACCAAAACACGCACAGCGCTGCACCATCCTCACAAGTGTTCCATACCTGAGCCCTTTGATGCAGCCGCTGTGAAATCCACCTTGTCAAGGGCTTTCCTCTTTTTTGCCACACTTCCACTTTACCAAACATGATGTCCTTTTTCAGGGACCAACTTCTCCTAACAATAGGTCCAACATATGTAAGACAAAATCTAGCCATCCTTGTCTCTAAGGAGCACTCTGGCCTCACTTCTTCCAATAGAGATCAGCTTGTCCTTTTATCAGTCCATGATTCTGCTCCAGGGCTGCATCAAATACATTGATTTTTCTATAACATTCCTTATTTAATGCCCAACTTTCACATGCATATGATACAATGGAGAGTACTTGGTAAGGTGCATCTTAGTCTCAAAGCTCTTTAGAGGTCTTGTATAACAGATTTAGCTATTGCAGTACATCCTTTGATCTTTTTTTAAAACATTGTAAATTGTTTATTTTTTTTCTTTCAAATTTTCCCGTTAGAGTGGAATGACCAGGTCATGGTGTGTGAAAGGCTTTATGGCTCTGGATATGCAGATCAGACTTCAGAATGACAGTCAGGTTACATTGCTGCTCCACCACCTGGTCTCCATAATTTTTATGTTTCTAATTTGAGTGTGTGTGTGTGTGTGTGTGTGTGTGTGTGTGTGTGTAATGAAGCCTCAGTGTGGTGACCTCTGCAACTTACTTGGGTCAGTATGTATCCCTTTTCACCCTTCTCCATCTCTTCAGCTCATCTCCATGCTGCCCAGCCAAGCCTGCCCTCCATCCAGGTCATTGTGAGTGACCCAGCGGGACCTGGCATCCCAGTAGCCACTAGGGTCTGCTGCCCCCTCCTCTGTGCCCCTGTTACCAGAATTGGGATTCCATTTTGAGTCCACAGACTTCTCAGTACAATGCGCATACATTCACGTAGGTCTAAGAATGTGGCCAGGGTATCACAGGGGCTCCCTTCCATTGGCCTATTAGTTTATTTGTAATTAAATACTGGTTGTGATCTATTCCCTCTAGTAGTCTTGTTTGAACTAGTAATTAAACAAACCCATTCTTCATAGTCCTTCCTACACCTCAGTTCCTGTGAGACCTGACAGGTGCCTCAGAGTCATGTTAATACCAGACCACAGTAGCGCAAGAAATGACTCAAGGGAGTGGGCAGCCAGAGGAAGAGGACAGCTCAGTCTTCCGGGGAGTGGAGCCTCCAAAGCACAGAACCATTTTCTCAGAGCACTAGGTGAAACTGAAGAGCCTCCAGCTATGCCCAGGCATGGCTACAAGACCGCATCAAATGGGGGAAAGCTGACTGCTGTGAGATTGAGTGCAGGAACTGCCCCACAGCCAAGTTCCTCCCCACTCCCGCTTGCCCCCAGCATCTAGCACACAGCAAGGAGCTTGACCAGGTGTTGGATGTGTGAAGGGTCTGTATTTTCCTTTTCTGACCATTGGGTTCAGGGATCTACGGGGAGGAGCCTACACCTAGAACTTCCCTTTCAGGAACTCTCAAGTACCTGTGGGGCTTCAAAATGTTCTTGGGGAAATAGAATGATAAAATGATGGGGTCTTTCCATGAACTCTTTGTAGCCCCTTTAATATGATCCCATAACTTAGGAAGGAGGTCTGAAGGGATCAGAGTGGCAGAGGAGAACAGGATGCCTGCTAGCCCTGACAGCCTTCCAGGAGGGCCCACTGCACCTTTGAACTCTTGACTGCTGCTTCCATGAGCATTGATTGTAGATCCAAATAGTTGTGAGGACATTGGCTTTCTTTACATTGAGTTGTAATCCATACTGAAGGCTCCAGTCCTTGATCTTAATCAGCAAGTGTGTCAAGTTCTTCTCATTTTCAGCAAGCAAGGGTGTGTCATCTGAATACTGCAGATGGTTAATAATCCTTCCTCCAATCTTGATGTCACACTCTTCTTCATATAACCCAGCTTATCTGATGATTTTTCTCAGTATTTCGATTGAACACGTATGATGAGAGGACACAACTTTGACTCCTCACACCTTTCCTGATTTTAAACCATGCAGTATTCCCTTGTCTGTTCATGCACTATCTCTTGATCCATGTACAAGTTCCAAATGAATGCAATGTAGTGTTGGGAATTCCTATTCTTCTCATGGTTATCCACAGTTTATTATGGTCCACACGGTTAATGTCTTTGCATAGTCAATGAAGCACAAGTGAACATCTTTGTGATATTGTCTGCTTTGAGCCAAGAACCATCTGACATCAGCAGTGATATCCCTTATTCTACATCCTCTTCTGAATCCAGCCTGAACTTCTGGTAGCTCCCTGTCAATGTGCTGCTGCAACTACTGTGGTTGTCCTCTTCCTTTTAAGAAAATCTCTCAAGTTTTTCCCTTTTGTGTCCTCAAAAACAGTCTCCAAACCCTTCTATTATGACCTGTCTGCCTTAAATTTAACTGGCCCAATGATCCCTTCTGAAGCCCTTAAAAAATGTTTTTAAGGCTCCCTAATAAGAGTATGACAAATGTATTCCTGACATCCCTCCTCTTCCACTATCTCCTGTTAACAGAGACATGTTTAAAAACAAGTTGTTTGGAATAAATCCATACATATAAAAACTGGTAGCATTATATTTTGAATTATATTAGTGAGAAAAGAAAAAAATAGATATAGGGAGGTAATTGCTGTGGCTATTTACAAAGAATTCACGGCCAAAAGGCCAGACTTCTAAGCATAACGAGTTTTGATATTGCAGGTTATCTGAGTGTTACCAAAGTAATGCAAAAGGAGGTTGAAGAAATATGTTCTCCCTTCTGAATCATTAAATGGACTGAACAGACTGGGATCCTGAGAAGATAATTCACTTAACAAGCCCAGGAGTCCTAAAGACCTAGGACCAATGATTTAAGAAAAAAAAATCAGAAAACATTAATTAATGTACTGTATCTAAATTCCCAAGTATGTATGCATCTCTGTGGCAGTGCTTAAGAAACCTGGGACATTAGAATATAGATTTATTGGAGGAGACTGAACTAAGGTAGATAAATATACTGTTCTCCCAATTAAAACAAAACACACACATTTTAATTGCCGGCTATATATATAACCAGAATATTTTTAATGCTTCCTGCTGGGTTCCCCAAGATGGATCAGAATAAGGAGAGAACATCTTTCTTATGTCCTATATGCTCATAATACTAGAGAATGTTTTAGGTCATTTTAAAAAATGGTCATCTTCTAACAGTTGGCATATGAGTTACTTAGCACAGCAGAATGTAGATAAAATTCTGTTTGAAAGAGCTTTGGAGAAATGTGTTTAAGTTCATTTGGAATTCTACAAAGGCTGAATTGCAATGATCATTGGGGGGAAAAGATGACAAAGTTTTCTCAGTAAGGCCATAGAGCATAAAGCAGTGGTTCACAACCTTCCTAATGCCGTGACCCTTTAATACAGTTCCTCATTTTGTGATGACCCCCAACCATAGCATTATTTTCATTGCTACTTCAAAACTGTAATTTTGCTACTGTGATGTATCAGGCGACCCCTGTGAAAGGATCATTAGACCCCAAAGGAGTCACGACCCACAGTTTGAGAAGCGCTGGCATAAAGTCTTCCTCAAATGACAGTTAGCAGATCCAAAAGCAATCTTGGCTTTTATCTTTGAGCCCCACCCATCAACCTGAGAGCGTTAGACTTAATGCTATCAACACAAATAAAAAGAATGAAGTGTGGCAGAGATGTGATAGAAAAAAGGAAGGCCAGGGGAACTCACTGAGGACATTTGAAGGGACCTTTGAGGAGCTAATCTGCATGCAGTGATGAAGTGCAAATTCACATATTGGGGTTAAGTGCATGCTAGACCTAAGCACAACAAATGGAATGGAGAAAAGTGCATGCAGCAAGGAGTTCAGAGTGAATTATCAGGGATTACACTTACTTAGGCAAACCTCTTCTGGCTGTGGCTAATGCATCCATCTGGGCAGGAGTCTAGACGGAGCTATGCCAGGGTAACTGTGAATGTAGGAAGCTTGGGGTCACTAGTCTTTGACAGCGTTGAGAATAAATAGGGAAGCTTGTACATAACCATTGAGAATCTGGCTAGGATATTTAGATAATATTCTATGTTAAATATTATGAATGGTAGTAAAACCTTCATATTTTACAAAGATGTATGCTTGGAATGCTTATGCCTAGATGGGTTCTGAGTGAAAACAAAAATCCAAACAAACCTATGCCTACTGATTGTTGGAAACTATCAGAATTGAAGGCATGCTATCCATATATGCAAATTTATGATTCAGAAATCAGTTGGTCTGAGAAGATAGACTTTCTACTATAAGCCAGTGCTAATTGGTTCCTATCAGACTGCGCAGTGTGGCAACATCAGCAAGTGGAGGGGGGGAAATAGAAAATACATGAGTCACATAGAGGAGCATCTTCCCATTATTGTTTCATGACCAGCTATGATAAGGAGAGATGACAGGCTCTCCGAAAGCACAGAGCAAGGGGCCTAATCCACTTAGGGAGTCACAGAGAGGCTCCCAGGTGTCGTGATAGCTCAAGGATGAGTCGAGTCACAAGCATGCTCTTCCTGTTCTTATCCTCATTAACTCCTAAAAAAAAATTAACTCCTAACTAATCCTGCAATTCTAAAGTTCCCGGTAGCTTTTCCAGAAGCATTTCTAAATTATGTATCCTCAATGGTTCTCTTTATTAGATCTTACACGGCATCAAAATGTGGAGAATCACAACTACGTAGCTACTTGTTTGTGTGTATGTTTTATTTGCTGTTCTAAGAACTAGACTGTAAGTCCAGTAAGATTAGAAGATGAATTTATTAATTATACATATTTTTATCAAACCTGTATATTCAATGCCAGCACAATAGTTGGAAGTGACAAAGTTCAACAAATACCGGGTGTGAGGGAAATATATGAACATTTTTCAGCCATAACCAACCATCTGGAGGGAATGAGGTGGTAGGCCTGGGGATTCAAGGCCTAAGTCTAGGGGGTCACCAAGATAAATTATGACACATGGTCCACAGACAAAAAATTTCTAATGCTTCTTTGGTGAATAGCGGTGGGGCTCTTAAATGCTTAAGAACAACTATCTAAGGTGGAATTATAAGTCTCCCAATCTTCAGCAAAGAAGAATAAGGAAAATCAAGGATGAAGGGAAATGATCCAAAGAATTATAGGCCCACGTGGACTTCAACTTCCATAACCCTATGTCCAACAGAGCTAGAGAGTGCTTAGCTACCAGAGGAAGCCACTCTGAAATGGATCACATTAGCAGATCCTGGAAGGAAGGGGAGAAAATTAAAGAACAAAATTCAAAATTCAAAAAAAATGCCAGGCTTTCTGGTCATATAGAGACTGTTGGAATTTTCAAGACAGTGGTCCTTAGTCAACCATTAGGTCTGAAAGCGAAATCACCGACAGCTCAATTGTAAGCCAGATAGACAGTCCTGGAAGGTAAACAGTAATACTAGAGAGCAGCACACTACTTAGAACAATTTGAGATCAAATGTGTACCATTTGCTCAAGGATAAAGGTCAGAAAGTAGAAAGGAAGGGAACAGGGAATAACAAAGTAGATGTAGCATGAATGATGTTACACTGTGAGCATTCAAATCAATGACATGAAACAAAGTTAGATGAATTATTAAATGCAGAACTGATTTGGTCTATAAATTGTCCTCCAATTCATACCATAAATTTTTTTAAATAAATGAATTTTGGGTGAATGGATTGAGGTACATTAGTCAGGTAAGAGATTGAGGCAAACAGGATATATATATATATACTGTATATATATTTAATTCAAAAGGTTCATGGAAAAATTCTAGCATCTTTCTATTTCATTTGTCCATGTCCTTTTGAAGTCCTTTCACACAAAAATCATTTTTATATATGCAATATAACAATAAGTTATACATACCTAGATAAATATACTTATACTGTTCTATATATTAATACATTTTGACATGTGGAAGAAAAAGTTGTGAAAAGCCAGCAAGAGAGAAAGAACTTACTGCATTCAGGAAACCAAGAGTTCCATTTGGGTGACATGAAATGTGAAAGGGTGTGAAGCACTAGGAGATGCAGATGCACGGTTCAGCCAACAAGCGGAAAGGGCACGTAAAGAAAGTTGCTTAGGCAATGGGAAGCTGGGGGGGATTTTAAGTACCAAAGTAAAATTAACAGGTCACTGTTTGCCTCTCGGAAGAGGTAAAATTGGAGCCTGGGTGCAGAATTGGGTACCTGATGCAATAATTCACAGTGTTTGCTGACTGCATTGCTGCAGTGGCAGATAGTTGGAGGGAAATGAAGGGACTCAGGAGATACCAGGAGCTGTAATCCACAAAATTCAACATGAATTAAACTAGAAAATAATCCATAAGAGAAGTCTAAATGTGTATACATTCTGAAGAGAAAAGGAACATTAAAATTTTGAACTGATAGGAAAAAAATGAAAATATGGACAGATTTTAGTACATATGTAATATAAAATTTCTTCATTTAAAACAAATATGCAAAAAAATAAAAATAAAACAAATATGCAAAAAACAAACTGGAAAGAAACAAAATTTGTAAAATATTCAAATTGAAACAAATGGAGAAGTAACACTCTTTTGAAAATATAACAACTTATGCAGATTTTAAATGAAGCCTTAAGATCCAATTGGCATATAGAGAAATGCCAGATATAATTGCACCAACAAAGATCTACCACTATTTCATAAATATGAACAAGTGCTCAATATGACTTATTATCAAACACGTATCATAAAACATGGTAAAATGGTCACTCATTCTGGAGAGGATTAATCCTTTAACAAGGTAAAATTTACACCAATTTGCAAAATTAGCAAGAATTCATTATATCACTAGACCTGCATAAAATACTAAAGAGACAACTGTATTCTGCAGAATTGTGTACTAGGTGACTCGGTTTTAGAAAACAAAAGCTGGTTTCCAGCAATCTCTGGCTTTTATTCTGTATACCCATGCGCATCACCTTTGTAATGTAAATAGTATTGTTATAAAGGAGCATTTTATTCTCATTCTTCTTCCAATATTTCTCCTTTGACTTTTTAAACAATCTTATGACAATAATTATGTTTTATATGAAAAACTGTAAAGCTATCATTTCTTAAAGTACTTGTTCTTTATAAATAAATATAGCATAGTTTTCTACCTTTAGTATAAGACATGCTTCAATACATACTTAGAAAAAATATTATTTAGAAATATCTTAGATAAAAATCAAGTAAACAATGAATGAATTAAAATGTGACTTCTCATATTTCTAGTATACATTTAAGATAATTTGAATTACCAATGTATTTGAATATTTGAATAGCTTAATCTTTTAATGCAGGCAAAATTATATATGAATATTTTCACATATTTAATACTTTTATCCGAGATTTGAAGTACATACAACCAAAATGTAACCTTTAACTGCAAGACCATTGAAATGCCAAATCAAACACCGTTACTGTCTTTGGTGTTATTTGGTGTCCTCAAGTCCGTTCAACCCATGGCAACCTTAAAGACAGCAGAACAAAATACTGACTCACCTTGCGCTATCTTCACAATGGTCATGTGTCAGCCCATTGCTGCAGACATTCTGTCAATTCATCTCCTTGAGAATCTTCCTCTTCTTCATTGACTCTCTACAATACCAAGAATGATGTCCTTTTCCAGAGACTGGCCCCTCTGTACAACACAATCAAAGTAAAGAAGATGAAGTCTTGCCATATTAGCTTCTAAAGAGCATTCTGGATGCAGTTTCTCTAAGACACATTTATTGTTCTTCTAGCCGCCTACTGAGTATTCAATATCCTTTGCCAGCATAATAATTCAAATGCACCAGTTCTTCTCTGATCGTCCTCAGTCATTGTTCAGCTATCTCGTGCATGTGAGGACACTGAGAATAACATGGTGTAGCTCAGGTGTATGGCCAGCATGCTCCTTAGTGACAAGGATGGTGAGACTTCATCTTACATACTTTGGGCATATTGTCAGAAGAAACGAATCCCTGGAGAATGATATCATGTTGGGTAAAGGAGAGAGGCAGAAAAGGAGAGGAAGGCTCTCAAGGTGGATTGACACCAGGGCTGCAACAATGGACGCAAGCTTACAAACAATGGTGAGAATGGCGCAGGACCAGGCAGTGTTTTGATAGGTTATGCATAAGGTTGCTATGGGTCGGAACTGACGTAATGGGACCTAATAGGGCCAGATACACAGTAGTTTTCAAAGTAACATTTTGCTCTTTAGATCCAAAGAAGTCTTTTGTAGTAGATTTGTCCAATTTCAAACCTTATAATTTCTTGACTGCTGCTTCCATGAGCATTAACTGTAGAACCATGTAAAATAAAACCCTTGACAAACTTAAAATTTTCTCTATTTTTCATTCTGTTGCCTAATGATCCAGTTGTAAGGAGTTATTTTCTCTACATGGAAATGTAGTCTATACTGAAAGCTGCAGCATTTGATTTTCATCAGTAAGTAGTTCAACCTTCCTTGCGTTAAGTAAACAAGGTTATTTTATCTGTATATTACAGATTGGTTATGAGACTTCCTCCATTCGCATTCTTGTTCATATAGTCCAGGTTCTTAGATTATTTGCATACAGATTGAATAAGTATGGTAAGAGGCTATAACTGTGACACAACTTTTCATGATTTTAAACCATGCCATATCCCTGGTTCTATTTGAACAATTGCCTCCTGATCTGTGTACAGGTTCCAAATGAGCACGAGTAAGTGTTCTGGAATGCCTATGATTTGCGATGTTAACCATGGTTTGTTATGAACCACAAAACCAAATTCAAGTAGACAATTTTCTAGTATATTCTACTTTCACCCAAGACCTGTCTATTGGCATTTTTGGCTTATATCACTCCCAACAGCTAAATGCAAGTGGTAGTAAAGTCCTTACAGTTGTTCACCAAAAGCAAAACAACATCCATTCAAAAAATGACTAAATCTACTTCAATGCTTCATTTGCTTTTCTAATGGGTAAGATGAGGCGAGGCAGGCTGAACATATTTTCTGAAGTTAAAAAATAAATGTCATTTTATGGTCCTTCAAGCTTGTTGAAGACTCATTCTAAATTTTATAGTTTAGTCCCAATAGAATCATCAGAATAGTTCCCCAAATTTACAATTGGGTGATTATCCACCCTCACGCCACCAATTTCTTCTCATCTTTATTCTATTAAACAACAGATTGTATCATCTTGCGCTTCACCTCAAATCATGATACAAATGATCAGGGACTTAATTCCATGTGGCATCAGAAAAAGAAAATGTGAAGTTATACAATGATACATTGTCCCTTATGAACTATCCCAGGTACTTCTTCAGGCAAGCCAGCAGGAACACTGGAGAGAGCCCCTGTTCCTAACTCTGCTCTAAAAATAATTTTAGAGCTTCGGGTTTTTTTTCTTGTTTTAAGAAAGAGAGATCCTACATTCTCTGAGAGTACAAGAAACCGTGTTGATGTTGAAACATTATAAGAAGTGTCCTAGCAGGGAGAAAATCATTATACTTCAAAATGATCAAAACTATGAGAATCCACAGGATGGCAAATACACAATAGAGCAAACTAAACTTACAGCTCAGGCATGCATTGAAATGTAGCAATTCTAAGAAAGCTAATATAAAGTTTCACTGCACCAGTGGATAGCATTGAGTCCAACAAAAGCAATATTCTGAATAATGGGAATAACATTAAGGAAAAGTCATAATTACACGGGTGGATACCTTACACTGCAAGTCTTGCAGGGCCATCTAGTTTCTCCATGATGCATATTACATATACTATAGAAGAATGTCTTCCTCAAAAATAAATATATAACCAGAGCACAGAAAAAGAAGATGCAATGAAGCAGTATTGAAACATTCCATAGCTCTCTCACTCCTTATCCGGAAAGTGTCTAGGATGATTTAGATAGCATTAAACATTTAAATTTTAATAGATGGCAATAAAGTTTATTTTTCTCTTAAAATCATTTGATGTGTTAATTAAAAATATATTGTTAAGAACATCTGTATCTTCTTTTTCTCTATTAAAAACACACACAAATAATCACATTACTATTGAGTCAACGCGAACTCATAGTAACCTGTCGTAGTTACATAATATGGTGTCAACTTGAGACTACTAAAAGTGAAGGGGTGGGGATCAGCCTGTTAATCAGGTTGCAGCTTGATGATCTCATTTGAAGGTGCCATGAAAATAAATAGCTCACAAGAGGCCAGATACAATTACTCCCTGTGAGACATTCCTATTAACAAGCCATGTGGAGATACTATAATAGAGCCAGAGCCCTGGAGTTGGAGGAGCCACGTGGAGACCCACACCACCACTGATATGCTTCCACCACCACTGGATTCACAAGACTTTCCACCCATTGGACTGTGATCTTCCTGCCTTTGGTGTCATTACATGGCTGTGTGAGTCTAAAGAGGAATTTATGGACTAGTCAACATATGGTGTAATATTGGACTTATGGACTTGATCCGGACTGGGCTGGGATGTTTTCTTAATGTATGATTCCTCTTTGATATAAAGTTCTCTCTTACCCTCATATGAGTGTCTATGAACTTGTTTCTCTAGTCAACCTAGACTAACACATGACCCTATGCAGTTTTTCTGAGACTGTAAATCGATCTTTACCATCTCATCTTTCTTCCACAAAGTAGGTGAGTGTGAGCCAGCACCTACTCCACTATAGGGTCTCACAGGGACCCCATGTAGGACAGAATATCACAGCTCTTTAGTTTTATCACCACTATAAATCTTGAACCTCTGATTTTAAAGTTTGTAGAACAATGCTTATTTCCTAGTTAACAGTGTTGTGTAATTAATGTCTATCATTTTAAAAACAGAAGAATAACTGGGGAAATTATTCAGAGGTACTGACCAAACAATATTTTCATCCAATCATCCCACCAACAAGGTAAAATGCCGATCAGTTTTCTTAAGGAAATAAGAAATGATCAAAACAGCAAAATAATGAATTTTTTATGACTCCTAAATTCTATTTTTAATGCATATTTTAATTTTCCCCACTTTGTATTGATTCAAATAACAATAAGAATGTAAGAGCACATTGTAAGACTTTAGAAACATAGTATATTTTAGGGTAATTTGATATTGGTGTAACAATATATTGGTGCAAATACATATTAAAAGAATATATTTGCGTACATTAACTCATTTATTAAGACATCATTCTCTCATTGTTATGAACTTCAATTCATTAGGATAAGCATCTAAAATATCTTCCATCATTTCTTTTCACTCATTCTATCTTTAACCATCTGACATTTCATTTTCCTGATAAAATTGCCTTTTTAAAGATTGAGATAGTTTATTGTGCCAGCCTGGCTGATAAACGCAGGTGGGATTGACTGAGGGGCGGAGAGATGGATGGCTTGGTGAGCCTTGCCTTTCT
>NW_022103908.1:28501493-28505907 GCF_000313985.2 Echinops telfairi | reverse complement strand
TATGATTTAACATTTCATTTCTCGTTATATATCTAATTATCTTTATGATTTAACACTTCATTTCTCGTTATATATCTAATTATCTTTATAAATAAATATATTATCAGGAATTGGTTTTATCTCTCTAGAGAACCCTGTCTAAAACAAAGATCATTGATGATTTGTTGTATGGTAAGTGTCTCTTATGTAACCTGTTTGATTTCAGTCACCATTGTCCACCAACTAGCTTCATCCTTTCTTGACTTCTATAACACAAACCTCGCCTGGTATTTCTCTACCTCACTGTAAGCGACATGCTGGATTCCTTTATTAAATCAATTCCCTCCACCTTCATTTTAAGTCTAGTCATGTCTACATCCACTCTTTAATCCACAAGCTTTTCCACCATACTTTCATCCTCTTGTAGGACTTCTTTATTCATGTGTTTGTAAATGATGTCTAAATCTATGTGGTCTCCTCTCTCAACGGTAGGCTCCAACTTCCCAAACTCCACGTGTCTGCCCCAAACAGTCTTTTTGGGGTTGATATTGAAACAGTTGGTCTTCTCAATGGTTCAAATAGTTCACATCATCAGTATGTCCTTCTCTTTTTATCTACTTAATATCTCTTTCCTGGATTCACAACCATTTTCTAACTAGATTCCACAGTTACTAACCATTCTTCATGTTTTGTGAAACTCTTTTTAAAATCGAGTTGGAAACTACTTGCCATACCTCGACACAAAAATTAAATTCACTGCAGAGTGAAAGTAAGACTGCCCCCCCCCAAAAAAAAGTAAGACTTCCCAGACATCATCTGCTGACTTCAATTCATATTACAGCTTAATCCTCTAAAGGCTTTGATCCCAATTCTCATTGCTTTTTAACATCACTATCTGAAGTATTGTCTTTTCAAAATATGATAAATCTTTGCAAAAAGATTAATCACATCACATATTTTCCCACATCTTTCTTTATATCCTCATACAATTTTTATTCTCAATAAAATTATTATTAGAATAAGCAAATCTTATGGACTTTGGGATCTCCACAAAAACAATATTGATCTTTACATTCTTCTTATTTATTGTTTGATTATATTTAAATGAATTAATAGGCTCCCATCTTATCATTTCAGTTAAGGAACTAGACAGGAACTAGATTGCATCATTATTCAACACCTTTACGATTATCATATAAAGGATAGTAATGATGCTGGTATGAATTTTAGTAAAACGTCAACTCACTTAAGCAATTAGCATGCACATAATGACATGGCACTTAATAATATTATTCAGTGGAAATGTGGAAAAGAGAGTATTTTTATTTCCAATATGTTAGGGGAAATTTTCAGATTAAAATATCTTAGCCAAGCCCTGTGATTTAATACATAGCTTACAATATGGCCTAGAAACATATTTTTTTTCCAAAATGCATGTTGCTTTGTTCACTAACTGGTATTTTAGGTACCTTCCCAGAAAGGATGGAAATATCATTACAGTGAGTGGTATACCATATGGCAACTAGACTTCATGCTATTCTTATACCACTTTTTTCCTATGATGCATGGTTTTATCTTCTGTAATCGATCAGCATTTCAGCATGTAAGTCTGAAGTGTATGAAAATGTCAGGGTGTGAAAATGTGGCTGTCTCTGTACATTATGTCTGCATTAATTATGCAGTTGTCAATCACATTGACATTCCACAGGGGCACAGGAACTTACATTTCCTGCAAGCTTCAGTTTTACTGTCAAAAAAATTTGTATTATGCAAAATAAAGGTTTGGCAACAAGAGGTAAATGCTGCTAAATGTATATTGATGATATCATGAGCATTCAACACAGGGAAAGTATATATTTTTACTATATGCTAGGGTATTGGCTTAAAGAAGAGTCTTCTGAAGAGGAACAAGAATCTGATTTCTTGTAAGCTGGATTCGTTAGAAGAATAAAATGTGATTGTGAGTAAATTTGTCTCACACTATTTAGGGAACAATTTCCAAGTTTCACCAATACATCCAAATTATTACTGAATGATCACACTAATACATTTTTGGGGGGAAAAGGTCCATTTTGGGAGAAATTATAGTTTTCATCAAAATATTAAAATATGGTAATCATTGTGAAGGATTAAAGGGACAAATATGATATTCTTTCAGTATGCAAAATATTTATAACAGAAAATTTAAATGCAAGATTTCTCGTTTAGAAGTAATAATATAGATTCCAAGCTAATATATTATCTTCTAGTTCTTGAGTGGTTTCAGTTTTATTACATTTTTAAAAATATATCAGGTATACAGCTTTGGGTAAAATGATTCTTGAAATAATTACTCACTAATTGACAAATATTTCATAAAATTAATAAAATATGCTGTTTTTTCTTGTTGCTTCCATTGCTTAATTCTATTATTCTGGCCACCCATGATATCTGCAGTATCAGACTCTCTCAGGTGATCTAGCATTTAACCCGTGACCGGTTGTCTTGAGTTGGTTCTACATATGGCAATCGCATATGTGTCAGAGTAGAATTGTGCTCTCTCACAGTTTCAATGGCTGATTTTTCAGAAGTATGCCACCAGGTCCTTCTTCCAAGGCACCTCTGAGTAGACTCAAATCTTTAAACATTTAGTTAGCACCTGAGCACATTAACTTGTTTGCACCTGGGTTCTCTAGAAAAGCTAATTCAATGAAGCTGACATATGTATAGACAGAAATTTATATCAAGACAATGGCTCACACAGATGTAGAAATAGGCAAGTCCAGGTCCAGGCAGGTTCCAAGTAAGTAGGTCAGATGTTAAGCTGGAGGCTTCTCATGGCTCTCCTTGTTATGAGGACTAATGCACCTAAAATTGGCAGAAAGACCATAGGCTGGTGGTTGCAGATAGGAATGAATGTAAGGTCAGCAAGTTAGGCTATAGCTACAGTGGCAAATGAATCCAAGGTCAGGATGTCAGATGGCAGTCTGTTAACAACTCCCAGGATTGGCTGGAATATATGACAGGCTAAAGTGTAAGGAACTAGAAGGCAAGATGTAGGCTTCAAACCAACTACAAAGCAAACAAGCCTTTGCCACAGTAGCCCATTTAACATGAAAGCAGGTCATGCCTCCAAGGAACCATCCTTTCTGTTAATTGCATCAGGACTATGACCTGAGTAAGGGTATTTCATCTCACTCGAATCTTATCTCATTATGGAGACATACAATTGATAGGGGAATATCATCCAACCACTGAGAATCTCGGCCCAACTAAGTAGACACAAAATCTTAACTATTGTGTTAGTCTATGGAGACTAGTGAAACAAAATTTATAGACACTCATCTGTGTATAAGAAAGAGCTTTTAAATATTTCACTTTTGAATACAAGAACAATTGAATATTGAGAAGACATCCAAGCCCAGTCTAGATCAAGTCCATAAGTCCAATATTAACCCATATGTCCAATACCAATCTATGAAGTCCTCTTTAGACTCACAAAACACATGCAATGATGTTGAATGCAGGAAGATCACAGGTCAGTGGGTGGAAAGTCTGGTGGATCCAGTGGCAGTAGAAGCATCTCAGTGCTGGCAGAGGTCTCCATGGGGATCCTCTAGTTCAGGGCACTAGCATAGTCCCATGTGTCTTGTCAGCTACAATGTATCCCAGGGAGTGAGCCAGTATCTTGCCTCCAGTGAGCTATTTATCTCCTTAGCACCTCCAAATGAGGTCATCAAGCTGTGACTTGATTGTCATGTAAACTCTACCTCTTCACTTAGTCTCAAATTGACAACAGATTATAAAATTACCACACTATACCAGTTAAGCATTTTTGCTTATTATATTACTGAGGGTATTTTTAACTCTTTTGTTCATTGGTTTTACTATTACTTATCTTTATGAAGGGTAATGGAATCCCTGAGTGGTGAAAACTTTTCTTGGTCCTGACTGGAAAACTGGATGTTCAACTCTTCCAAAAGAACTTCAGAAGAAAGGCCTAATGGTACACTTCCAAAAATCTATCATTTAAAACCCAATGGTCAAAAGTTATACTCGGACACATCGGGGGTCACCATGAATCAGAGTCTACTTGAAGGAAACTGGTTAACTAATAAGAGACAGATTATTTTTAATGATCTTAATAGCTGTATATTTTCTTTTTTATGGTGAATTGCATGATGATTTATTAGTAAATCAATTTTCCATTCAACAATTCATATATATTTTGTTTCATGTCAACTCAGTCACCACGATGTAATATCACTTATCCCACTTGCTCCCTGTGTTTCTATTCCCATTTTTCTTTCTTTCCTAACCATTCTGAAAGTTTTCCTTGGGTAATCACTGTCCTCTTCATGAGAGACAGATCTTAATGGTCTCAAAGTCTCATATTCTTCTCATTTCAGTGATAGTGCAGGGCCAGAGGGTCTGTAATAACCAAAGCTCTTGCTAA
>NW_022103908.1:28491903-28500105 GCF_000313985.2 Echinops telfairi | reverse complement strand
CACATGGCTGTGGCTTTGACCAATGCTGTATAATATTCTACTGAAAAATGATTTAAGAATATTCCATCATTCTATAAGCAATGGAGCCCTACTGGGTTTACCTGAAAGAGTATTAAGAAGACTGTGAGAGTCAGAACTCAATGAGACAGCCATGTTTTTCCAGGTGTCTAAAGTTTTCTGATTTGGCAGAGTGAAGTCTTACCTAACATTTTTCTAAAGCTCATTTTCATGGAAAATTCAGTGAAACTAATGAGTCAGAACTCAACAGGACTGCCTTGCTTTTTCTGGTGCGCACACATTTTCCACCTGTGAGAGCCCGCACTTCTGTGCTTCTGATTGTAGGGGAACATATTTGAGTTTTACTTCTCTGGCAGATTTTTTTTTTCCTTACCAAATTTTCTGCAAAAAGAGACCCAAATCTCAAATATAACTTAAGGAGGGCATTTATCAAGCCTTAAATTGGACAAAGACAAGGAAAAGAGAAAGTGACATCATTCAGATATCATTAACATGATATTATATTGATCTCCAAGGATTTACTGAGATAGAGTTTTCAAAAGGACATTGCTGGGAGGCATGGGGCTGGGGGAGCACAAAGGGGATTATCACAAAATCATCACTGGTGCCGATGAACACATTACAGTGAAAGGTAGGTCTGGTCTACAAAAGCGGGATCGGAACCATGATGGGCACACTCTCATTACAGAGAGCTCACAAAATTTGTCAAGGGCCTTCCTACCAAGATAGGCACAGGATACCCGACAGGGCTGGCTCATGACTGTGCAACCCTCAGTAAAGTTATCACCATCAAGGACACGCCTTCACACGCCCTTAAAGGAGAATGCACTTGCCTGAACAACTTGTTTGCACTTTCCAATGGCAAGACTATTCTCATTCCTAACTGATGTTCAGAAGGAATTCAGTGGAGGCTAGTTCACGTGGGGACTCTGCAAATGGAGTTAGGACTTTCACTGCTATCCATGGGCTCTGCAAACCAGTTACTCAGAATTTAACCTCTGGTATGTGCCTTATGAATATATCTGAATTAGGCCAGGTTGACTAGAGAAACAAATTCAGTGGTACACATATAAATAAGAGTCTTATATCAAGAAGTAATTATAAATCAAGAAAGCATCCCAGCCCAGTCCAACTCAATACCATAAGTCTGATACTAGTCCATAAGTCCCCCTTCAGATTCGTGCAGCTCTATGCAATGACACAGAATGCAGGAAGATTGCAGACTAGTAGGAGCAAAGTCCTGTGGATTCAATGTGGAAAGATGGTAGGAGTCAGGCAGCTCTTGGGGTGGCCAGCAAGCAGGAAGGTGAGAGTGGAGAGAGAGAGAGAGAGCTGTTCCCAGTGTCTCATACACTATAGCATTAAGGAGTCATCAGGCTGCAACTTGGTTGACAAGTTTGACCGCCCCCCCCTGCCCTTTCATGCTTCTTCAAGTTGACATAAAACTATCCAACGCCCACACCATCGTTTTAGGTCTTATTGTACTTCACATGAAACACTAAACTTTTTAGATAAGTGAAAATAACACATTTGTACCGCCAGCTCTAACACAAGATTCAAACTTTGTAAAATTCAGACTTTCATTTTTTTTAATTAATAATGTGTCTTATTTACCAAAAAAGCCTACATAAATCATGTAATAGCATCATTTTTCAATATTAATTTTAAATATCCTCAGCATCTACAGAAAATTACAAAGAAAAATGAACACCAACAGTTATGAAAATTTACATATATCTCATTTTAACTATACCTTTCTTTTTAAGATTTCTACTTTAACTATGTACATAGTGTCTCTGGAAAGAGGCGGCGGCGGAAGTGACCAGTGAGTCCGGTCCTTGCCGGCAATATGCTCCCCTTGTCGCTGCTGAAGAAGGCCCAGAATCACCCCATGCTGGTGGAGCTAAAGAACAGCGAGACCTACAATGGCCACCTGGTGAGCTGTGACAACTGGATGAACATCAACCTGCCGGAGGTCATCTGCACGTCCCGGGATGGAGACAAGTTCTGGCGAATGCCAGAGTGCTATATCCGTGGCAGCATCATCAAGTACCTGCGCATCCCCGACGAGATCATCGACATGGTCAAGGACGAAGTGGTGGCCAAGGGCCGCGGCCGGGGTGGCCTGCAACAGCAGAAGCAGCAGAAAGGCCGCGGCATGGGTGGCGCTGGCCGAGGTGTGTTTGGTGGCCGTGGCCGTGGCGGGATCCCAGGCACAGGCAGGGGCCAACAGGAGAAGAAGCCAGGCCGGCAGGCAGGCAAACAGTGAGCTTCATCTGCCACATCCTTAGACTTGATGGGGTGCAGCCCATCCTGAGGTGGCATCTCTGCCCACGCGCAAACCTGACCAGAAAGCGGAGGTGGCAGGTGGCTGGAAAAGCCCTGTCGGTGTTTCCTTCCAGACCCTCGTCGGAAAACCTTTTTTATTTTCTAAGCAACAATACGGGTTGCACCCATCTTACTGTTTTTGATTTTGTGATGTAGCTGTGGGGGACCCCTCCTCAAGTTCCTGCATACTGCGCACAGCGTGGTCCCACGTGTGGAGCGGCTCAGGTGGATCCCTGCACAGCAATAGGGTTTCCTTTCCTCTGGGTGCACCAAGATTGATAACATTGAGTTCCTTAAACGTGATGCCAGAGAGCCTGCTCCAAACCCGAAGAGGCCAACGTGGGCCCTGGAGCGGAGTCAGAGCTGCTACGCCGTGTTCTCAGAATAAAACCAGAGGTGCTGGCCTCTCACTCCCTGAGTCCTGGGGCTCCTGTCCAAATGTCCACTTTGGGTGGGTTTGTGCAGGTGGGTGGCACCTGCAGCTCAGGATCCTGTCTCCTGAGGACCTTTCCCTGTGCCTCACGTGCTGTTTGTTATCCCCCAGGCATCATTCGCCAACCACACCCCATTCTCATCGATCTGTCTCACACCAACCCTGTGGGGCGCAGTGGAGTTACTTTGGTGGTTCTAAGACTTTGGATCATCACGATGGAGCAGCGAGCCTCGTCTTTCTCTTTGCAGAAGAGCTGCTGGATTCAAACTGATAAATATGGAACCAACTGCTCCTCCCCAGTCACTAACAAAACCAAAGCCCCCCACCCACCAAAAAAAAGTGTCTCTGGAAAGAAATATAAGACCTATATCTAGAGAAATGCATAACATTTTTTAACATCATGAAGTAGCCTGCGTCAGAGTAAATTTTAATCCATTAATTACATTTCATACCATCTATGTCATATGTGAATGAATTAAGTACCCGACCACCTACTCATCTTATCAGCAAATCACACCCATGCTACTCATTGAAATGATTTATATTATTCTTCAGTTATGATAACCATGTGACTTTTAAAAATGAATGCTTGTTAAAGAAAATTAGAATAATTTCTAATATTTGGGTATAACTGGTATTTATGTCTGAACTAGTAATTTTTTTAAATGTGTGGTTTTTTTATGGAAGAGGAATCTAATTTGTTATTCTAGAATATGATTATTAAGACATGGGAAATCATTAATTTTTAAAGTTTATTTCATACTGGTCCTACTAATTAATATTGCTATTAATGAGTTAATTTCAGTTAATGTTCTTGAGATTCTAGACAGAAAGTTTTCTGTTTTTGTAACACAATATACTTCTCATTTGTCAACTACCTTGTTATCCAACATTTTGTATTTAGGACGATAATAAAAATGTACAATCTACTTGCATATGTACATTAATGACATATGGCTGGCAGTAATGAACCCTGAAGTGCTAGGCAAGAAAAATGCTGACTGTAATGTTCAAGATTATGTGTCAAAGAGGATAGGTGATGATTCTCAGTGGTTTGGCAGTTTTGTAATGGTCCTATTTGGCAATTATATTATGATTTAGTTAGTCATCTTCCATTTTGTAATGTGATGTGGTCCTCTTCCATTTTTGCATAAAATTGATTTTTGCATTACAACTTGGTCTTTGGAACTTAACTGTGTTGATAAGTCAGAGCAGGTATACTGGGCATTATAGTTGTTATTTATAATATTGTATGTTTTATTTTTTGTCTTTTACATAGGATGAAAACTCAAGGTTAATGTAAATATAGACTTACAAAGAAGTCTCTAAAAGGTGGTCACAAAAGTAGAGGGCCATGATTGAACTATGAAGAATAAGCGTGGAAATGGATATACAGGTGAGCGATCACTAAAAGCAACTGTAATGAAGTTTTGAAGGTACACAGTATACTAAGGGTAGAGGAAGCTATAAAAAGATGACTATGATAAAAGTGGGTAAATAATTTTGGGGTAGTCTATTCAGGGTTTTAGATTATATTCTCTAGCATATCAATCAACAGTTTTCTCTTTTTGCTTCCAAGGATGCAACAGTGAAAGAGCCAAACAATGCACTGCAATGGGCCAATCTGCTGCACAAGTTCTCTGTGAACGCTTACAGACCAAAGATGTCATTTTAAGAATTAAGGTGCACCCGAACTATGTCATGGTATTTTCAATCCCCTTACATGGGAAAGCTCGACAAAAAGTGAGGAAGACCAAAAGAAAATTGTTGCATTTTTTGCACGATGTAGCAAGGAATAATGAATGCAATATTGAATTCAAGAATAATGAAGAGATCTGTTTTATGTAAAGTACAGCCAGAATATTCCCTGGATGTGAGGATGGCAACACTTCACTCGTGTATTTCAAACACACCACCAGGAGGGGCCAACCATGAATATGTATATTATGCTTCCTCTTCTTAACAAAAAAACAGGAAGACCTTCAAGGAGCTGGATTAGCACTGTGGCTGAACAATGTTTCAAGCCTGGTGATGAGTGTGAAGATGGTGTAGACACTGTTCTCTTTTGTACCTGGGTTCCTATGAATTGGAACCAACTCAACAGCAAGAGAAAAACTAGATATTAGATCTTTGTCACAAATACCAACCTCTAGGAAAGGATCCACAGAAAAAATGTGAAGTAATGAGTATGACTATTTAATGACAAAAATCTATTTTCAAAAGCCAGCTATAGGGTATAGTTTGCTGGCTCCTGCACTAACATCTGGGTAGGAAAAACATTACATTTTATTAAGAGTGCATAACATGGAAAACAATTTGGAATTATTAACTTGACCTTGGATTTATCCCTTAGATAATATACATTTGGAATCTTCTTCTAACATCCCACCATTCATCTGTTAGTTAGCTGTACTGTGGCTTACATGTTGCTGGAAGCTATGTCACTATTATTTCAAATAGCGAAATCACCCATGGGGAACAGTTTTCAGTAGCACTTCCAAAGCAAGAAGTACTACAAAGAAGGAATAGACTCTCTGCTCCTCATAGACGAGGCACTGAAAACCTTATGAATAGCAGCAGAACATTGCCAGTTATAGTGTCAGAATATGTGTCCCTCAAGTTGGAAGGTACTAAAATACCACCCTACGTCAAACACAGAGTTGATATTTATGACGTTGATGGATTAATGCTTTCAGAACCTTCTTTTGCTGATGGGGACAATATTCAAAATGAGAAGCAACATTTTCAAATATCCATTAATAAGCAGCACATGGAATTATGAAGTATGAATCTAGGAAAACTTGAAATAATAAAAAAGGAAACAGAACGAATAAAACTCAATACCCTAGGCATAAGTAAGCTGAAATGTACTAGTATTTGCCATTTTAAGTGGGGAAGTCATTGTTTTCTCTTCAAGGAATCATAAATTCTAAAGGCATGCTATGGTATTTATAATCAAAAAGAACATTTTGATATCTATCCTAAAGAACAATTCTGCCTTTGATAGAAAAATATCTATACACCTATAGAGCAGACTAGTTAATGCAATTATTATTCAAATTTACACACCAACCACTATGTTAGTAATGAAGAAGTTGAAGAATTGTACTAAATTCTTCATTCTGAAATTGGTTAGTTTTGCAATCTAGATGCATTGATAATTATGGGTGATTGGAGTGAAAAAGTTGAAAACAAAGAAGAAACTGTAATTGGAAATTATGGCATTTGTGATAGAAATTATGTTGGAGAGGAATTAGTTTTGTAAGAAAAATTTCTTTAGTAGAAATTCCCCCCTTTTTTCCAAGAGCATAAATGGTAATTATACATTTAGACTTTGCCAAACGGAATATACAGAAATCAAGTTGATTACATCTTTTGGAAGAGATTTTGAGAAGCTCAATAATATCAGCTTATACAAGACCAGAAATGAGTGTGGAACAGACCATCAATTGCTCATACTCAAATTCAGACTGGAGTTGAAGAAAACTGAAACAAACCCAGGGGAGTCAAAATATGATCTTAAGCACACTTTCAGTTATTTTCAAACTAAATTTCTTTATCTGAAATTTAATGAAACAAACTAGCTTTTGTGTTTTTGTTTCTCTTATTACTTATCAGCTCTACCCATTCCACTGTCATCGAGTGGATTTCAACTCCTAATGATCCTTCATAAGGTTTCCGAGGCTGTAAATCTTTCTAGCAGCTGAAAGCGTCATTTTTCTACCAAGGAGCAGCTGCTGGATCTAAACCTGTCCACCATTTACCCAATAGGACCACCAGGGCCCCTTACTGATTAGGTGAAGGTGCTTATAAGACTGAATTAGTACAGATAAGCCAACAAAGTTTGACTTTCTTTGCACATGTGATTTACTCAAGTACTATGAATTATTCATTTTTGCTGCACAGACCATATACAAAAACAGGCTTTTAGAAAGCTATAAGTCAGAATGAATTTAAAACAAATAACTAAAAATTATTAAAGGAAAATTCCTCAGGTAAAGAGAGTAAAGAAAACTGTTATGTATGATGAAAATTGAAATGTTATGAATAAATTATGAACAATTTCTGTATTAGAATATTGATTTGACAAATAATATTGAATATATCATGAACTATACACATATTTACATATATACATGCCTGTATTTAGACCTCTATAAATGCCCTTTGCCTCCTAGTTCTTTCCTCTATTTCCTTTTCCTTTCCTCCTACCCCAGTATCATGCTCAACATTCATTTGGGTTCCAGTAATTCCTCTCAGTTACATTGTCCTTGATCAAGCCCTACTAGGCCTCTCACACCCTCCTTGCCTCTAATTTTGGATCACGTGTAGCACCCTTGTCCCTGGGTTGGTCAACACCACTTCCTTTCCCCCACCTCCCCCTCTCCCATGAACCCCAGGAACCAACGGTCCTGTTGTTTTTCCCTCCAGACTGTTTATCCAGCCTATCTTATCTAGATAGATCTGCAAAAATAATAATATGCACACAAAAACAGACATAGCAAGACAAAGCAACAAAAGAGAACACAATGATGACAACAACAATGACCACGAAGAAAAATTAATTAATTAAAAAAATTTAAAGAAGAATAAAAGAGAAAAGCCTGTAAATAGATCAAGGTCTGTTTTTTGACCTCTAGGCATGTCCTCCAGTTGAGTCCAATGGGGTGTCACACTCCAGCCCCAAAGTCTATACTTTGCACTCCCTCAGGAACTCTCTGCTCTGCTCCCCTCATTGCTCTGCTCCACACCCTTAGTGTTTTGCCTCGGTGGCATCAGACCGGGCCAATCCCAACATTGAGTCTCCAGTGTTGTCCCCCATAGGGTCATAGGTCAGCAAGGGATGCTGTGTCTCATAGTGGGATCAGCCATATGGTCCACTCTGTGCATTGGCTTTTCAGAGCAGCAATATCTTCCTCCCGACTGGTGGGCCAGGGTGTACTCCACACTCTCTTCCTACCCATTCATTTGCTCTTGTGTGCCCTGATCACTCACATCCCTCTCCCCGAGCTGCAGCTTCAGTGTCGTCCACTAAAGTAAATTCTTCTGGTGGGAGGGGCAGTTGTCCACATAGCTTGGATTAGACCAAAGCCTCAGGCCCCTCCACTGGCTCCCCTCTCCATGCCGGCACACTGCAATCTCATCCCCGGAATACCAGATTTAAGTCTGGTCCCTCTTTCCCTGTGGAGACTCAAACAGTACCCTCCCCTTGGGTGGGTCAGTACCCTATTCCTCACCACACATATTTATCTTTTTATTTCAATGTAGGACGGTGAGGCAATAGATCTACATGCATATATTTGTAGATTTAGTATTAAGGCAGCAGATGGACATTGGACCTCCACTCAAGTACTTATTTAATGCAAGAACACTTTGTTCTATTAAATTGGCATTCCATGATGCACACCTTCCAGACACAATTG
>NW_022103908.1:28480941-28490588 GCF_000313985.2 Echinops telfairi | reverse complement strand
AAAGTCAATATTAAGCTGAAGTCAATATTTAGATTCCCAAAATCTATTTTATAGGTTAAATGGTAGGACATATTAATACACTTGGAACAGATGGTAGATTGTAAGAGGAAGGACAAACTGAGGCCATCTCTAGTATTCTTTATTTATAAAATTAACACACGGTAACATCATTGACAAGACAGCAAGTATAAGAAGGACAAAACTTGGAAGTGAAAAACTCATGAATTTAGATTAATGAATTCATTTTAAATTTTCTATGAGCTACACAGGAATGCTATGTCACCATGCCTAATAAACCATCAATTCCTAACCAAGGATTGTTAGTTCAAACCCACCTGTGGTTCCATAAAAGAAAGGCCTGATGATCTGCTTCTGTAAGCATCACAGCCAAGAAAATTCTACCAGGCAGTTCTACAGGGCCATGTAGGGTCACTGTGAATCAGGATTGGCTCAAGGACACCAAGCAACAACACAAAAACACACAGAAATTAGGGGATCTCAGAAGACAGAAACTATATACATTTGTAACCACCCATAGATTAAAAATCATAAAAATTGATGACCACAAGATGATCCAACCATGGAACAGCATGAGGAGCAGACCAATCAATGCGTTATGGAGAACAGCAACATTTATCCCATGTTCGGAAGAGAAATCTGTTCAACTTCAAGAAAATTAATAATATTTTTTACACTAAAATATTTTAATACTTAATCTAATAATACAGCACAACAATTTGATGAGGAAAATTAATAATATTAATGACAGAAAAATATAGATAAATATTGTCTTGAGATGTAAGAAAAATGAGAGTTTTACCAATATAATGATGAGCTGTAAACGTCTGATCTGATCTGGTCTCCCAAATAGAGGGGTAGAAGGCTTGCCTAAGAATCACCTTGATAGAGGAGACCTCACTTCAGCTGGGGTCACTTCAAGAAGTGGGGAAAGGGAGGAGAAAACCATCCATGTGATGCTACAGAATATTGTGAAAAGGTGATGAGGATTAACAGATGCGCCTACAGGAGTGATAAAGGAACCTCGCTGGAAACCTCGCTGGAAAGTCAAGTCAAGGTGGTGGAATGGGAGCATCGATGTTTCAGAGGAGGCGTTTGCACTTCTGTTCGTGGGTAAATGGGTAGTCAATAATAATGATACAGAATCCAAAGGGAGACTAAGCCCAGTACTGTGTTCCAGGTTAGGCACTTTTGACCTACTTCCTTTCCAGCCCTTGGTGACCCAGGCCACAGTGCTATAAATTACAGTGACTTTAGATTCTGGCCTTTGGGGAACATGGCATCCTTCATAGGCCACAGCAGAAGCCCTATTGAATGATCTGGGCCCTTGAACTTCAGACTGAAACTCGCTGGTGTGAGAAAAAAAACAGATGACTGCCAACCCAAGGCTGTGTATCCTGACTTTGGTTAGGATCCCATGCTTTGTGGGCACCCAAGGAAAAGTGGTCCCAAACAATCATATAGTTACTATTTTAATGCTCTCCTTGCTTTACTATGACATGTACTAATCCCCTAGGCAAGGTTTTGCCCTTGTGAATGAATGTTCCTGGAAATTTTCCCCTATCACCAACCTCCATGGTCAATGTAAACAGTGTTCAATCATTAAGAATTTAATCTGTAGGAATCAACCAACTCATAGAGTGCAGTTTAGAGCTAGAGTATACTTGTATACCTTCCTTTTCTCAACAATATGTTAAAATCTAGACCACTGGAATATTAAAGACACTATCAGTAAAATTACCTTATGCCCCAGGGTGATGATTGATTATGGTCTGTCACAAAATGGCAATGAAGCTGCTAAAGTAAACCGGAGATGTAAACCAACCATAGATAAGTGAATAGATTTTTGGGCTCACACTTAGTTCTAGGTCCAATCTAAGAACAATTAGTTCTTATTACATGGCCCTGCTCAGTGCTCACCCTCATGAAGAGATCACTGAAGATATGGGTACTACAGAAAACTGTACTGAAGAAATCAGATATGTCCAGCTATCAGAAAGAATAGTGTGTTCTTTGATAGAAAAACATGGGCTGAAACATGGGTATCAAATAACAGGCTTTATTGGGAAGCAAATCCTACTAGGCTACTCCAGAATAACAAGAAAGGGATGCTGATATAAAGGAGGCATAGGTAGATAAACCCTTAGGGGTAGAGACTGGTAACTAGGGGTGGGAGAGCACCATGTAGTCAGTCTCCTGATTGGCAAGTTTGAATGGGGGGTGGGGGGGGAGATTGATGTGGCTTTTGATGCACAGGGAAGGTTTTAGGCATGAAGGAAGGTGTTGGGGATGGACAGAGTCTGTGAACAAGAGGCATGGGGAAGAGACACTTGGAATGGCCACGTGCCATCTTACACTAGGCCAGACCTATTAGTCTTAAAGGCTTGTCTTCAAAGAAGCAGAAATCTAAACAGGGCATCAACTAAGTCTCGATGGAAGAAGCACACCAGCTTGTGTGATCTAAGGATGACAAATAATTCAATCCAAAGCCAACAGAGAAGATGGTATTAGAGCTTAACCCAATTTGCAGAAAGCTGTGGATGATAGTGGGAACCCAAAATTCATTTGCAGTATCTCTATATTATTAGAGTAAACCATCCTCATACATCCATGGGGGTCCATAGGGCAATTGTACAGTCATAATATAGAGAGATCATAGTAAAGTCAAGAAAGATAGGAGATAAAGTGAAATAAAGGATTCTGACACATTTCATGGTCGCATGCTCACCTCCAGGACAGCCATGATCTCAGCAGCCTGGTCTACACAGAGAGCGGGAGGACTTGGAGGGAAGAGAGTGTCTCCTCCTTATTTCTGAACAAGGTCTATCATACATCACAGGAAGGGGCTGTACAACAGGCATATGTGACAGGAAGGGGATGAGCTAGCGGTGTACCTGTAATAGGAAGTAGAGGAAGAAAGGGTACACATGTGACAAGATAGGAAGATCTAAACTCAAGATGGCAGCCTAACCTTGGCCATCCTTGAGTGAGCTCGACCTTGTCCCTGGACTCTCCTTTGAGAAAACTATCCACTACCCTTATCAAAAGGGAATGGGTCCTTCTTAAGGTGGGAGAGACTATCCAGTCTGATTCTTCTAGATGGCTGATAACCTTTAGGAAGGATAACCTCTAAGCAACTTGTGTTGACCTCCAAGTGTACAGTCATTTACCATGTGTAGCATATATTTGGGGGAGACACCTGGGGAGAAATCTTTTGCATCCTACACTATATGGCTTAAGCCTGTGGTGAATGCCCTCTGACCAAAGTCAAGGGATGTGAATAATCTTGTTACCAGACAGATAGTATTATAAACTTGATTATGGGATATGTAAGTAGGTTAAAATATAATACCTTATCAATTATTTGATCACCTTTTTGACACATTTAAAACTTGTTATAGTTTTTAATATTTCCTGCTATTTCCTCAATAGAGGTATTTCTCTGGTTTATTCTAATATTGTTGGTCTTTTCTTTATTTGATATATATTTTTTAAATTTTTGGTATGTTTTCCAATATAAGAAGCCCAGGATAAGCAAATATATAGTGACAGTAAGTGGTGTAATGGCTTACTGGAGTTATGGGCTGGGGTTTGGAGGGAAATGAGGAAATAATGGATACAAGAAGAAAATGTTCTAGAACTGATTGAAGTGATGTACATATAACTCTTTTATAATATGACTAAACTATAGTGTCTGGCCAAATCAATATTAGGCTGGCTCCTAACAGCAAGTGACCTCTGAACCTCTCCCCACCTATGTGCAGAGCTGACCAGAGCTGACTAATGAAACCTGTCAGCAGCCTTGCAAGTCCTTTTTTCACACAGCCCATTTTGCTCACAGCCCGCCCTGTACCTTTCACACAGCCTGTTTTGCTCACGGCCCACCCTGCACCCAGCACAAATACACCCAGAACCAGGAAGACACCTCACGTTCCACAAACCCAGACATACCTGTATCTCCCAATCTCTGACTACTTTACCTTATATGAACTCAAGGCAGCCCAGTCACATGTTCCCCGGCAATATAAACACCACCCCTGTAGCCTGGGGCATGACTCCTTCGGCCCGGATACTGTGGACTGTGGGACTTCATACAGGCTGGGTTTTTCTCCCTAATAAAGCCTGTTTGCTTAAATTCGACTGACTTGGTCTCTGGTGCCTCTCGACCAGCTTACATATAGAAGTATACAATATATGAATTATATCTCAAAAACTATTAAACTATAATGATGAGCATAAATGTCAAAGATAAGAATAGGTCAGTATAAATCAAAGCTTAAATAAGCCTTTGTACTGGTGGCTTCAGCAGAAACAGGATTTTGACGCGGACATCCAAAGCATCGATCAGATGTTTGCGGTGTTTACTTTGTTTTCCCAAGGAATCTGGCAAAAAGAAAAAACTAATCACTCAGGAGGGAAGCCAAAGCAAGAAGAATGTAAAGAAGAAAATAATTGTTGTTCTTGTTTGGTACCATAGAATCAGCTCAAACTTAGGGTTAAAAAATTAGGTGGTCCTGCACCATCCTTAATAGTTTGATCCCATTGTTACAGGTACTGTATTGATTCATCTTTTGAGGATCATTGTTATTGACTCTATTAAGCATGATACCCTGCTCTAGAAACTGCTTCCTCCTGATGACTACTCCAAGGTAAGTGTCACCATCTTTACTTCTAAAGAGCATTCTGGCTGTACTTCTGTCAAGATGGATTTGTTTATGCTTCTGGTAGTCCTTGGTATAGCCAATATTTTCTACCAAGAATGAAATTCAAATTTGTCTACTGTTCTTATGTTACCTATTTTCATTGTCCAACTTTGCATACATGTAACGTGATTGAAAAATACCATGATTTGGCTCAAGCACATCTTACTCATCAAACTGGGATCTGTTAGCTGTTAAATACTTCTAAGAGTTCCATTAAGGAGTTCTGGTGGCAATAGTTAGTTATAAGGTCAGCAGTTGACCCTTGAAAGATGAGGCTTCTCTAAAGATGCACAGCTTAAGAAACTGCCGTGGGTTCGAGTAAACAAAGACCACCACAAGGTCCAATTTAAATCATGTGAAATCTTTCTTTTTATCAGGCTAGCCCAGGATGCAAAGGGGATAGTCAAAGGATCGGTCCACCACACTGCAGTGCCCGTCTTCTTTGGCCATGCCACTTTTAATGCATTCTGGGGGTTCAGAATACAGAAAACAGAATAAAAATCAAGTTAAAATTCATATATCTCTAAGTAAGTGGTATTGACAGAAGTAAAACAAAAGTAGGGAGGAGGGGAGGGAAAAAAAGAAGTAAAACAAAAGTATATTTAGGTAAAGTTTTAGGTGCCTTGTTTTACCATCCTATTCCTGGATTTCTTCTCTAGCTTTCAAACATGCCTGTCCCAAAGAAGGACTAGGTTTCTCCCTTATCTAGAGATAAGGAGAGAGGGAGAGTGTAAACAACAATCACTTTCATACCCGCATTCCATTGTGATATTAAAACAGATTACCTTAGACCAAGAAGAGGCCTTTGGGATGGGGTGGTGGGGGCATGGAGTGACATAAACTTGTGTGTTTCAAAACCAAATGGGTGATTCTACTCTATCAACATGAGGCTTTTTAAGGAGACCTACTGGGGTACCTGGTGCCACTGTGTGTTAAGTATTAAAATGACAATCAAAGGTTGGTAGTTCAAACCCACCACCTGCTCTATAGGACAAATGAAGCTTTCTACTCTGATTAAGATTTACAGTCTCAGAAACTCTATGAATCAGAATTACCTTGATGGCAATGCATGTTTAAAGAACTCTTTTCCAGCAGGTTTGCCCAATGCAACCCTTTGATTTATTGATTGCTTCTTCCTAGGGCACTGATTGTTAATCCTAGAAAAATGTAATCTTTAATAATTTTTTTCCCATTTTTCATAATGTTGTTTATTTGCCTGATTGTAAGAGTTTGTTTTCAGATATATACATTTCATCTCAAGGCATTGGGGAAGTGAGAGGTATAAGCACGTATTTCCTCTGTTAGCTCTAGACCAACTTAGGAAAAGAGAATTTGTAAAGTAAAATTTTGGAATAGTTGTTAAAGGAATTGTGAAAAGAAAAAAGAAAAAGGCTGACTATGGATAATTAAGTATATGGCAGAATGGCACCGGTGCTGTCGGTGAGATCTGGAAGACATCAAATTACCATTGCGCCATTCAGCACTATGATTTAATTATCCTCACAGCAGGCTGGAAGAAGAAAGGTTTCATTTTAGAAACCAAAACGAGGAACAAGAGTCTATGGATGTTTTCTGAAGCTCATATAATTTACTGTGAGTGGACTAGTTCACCAAAATGTTTGCCAGCAAACTATTCTTTTAAACATCACATTTATGTTTCTGAAGTCTTTGCTACAAAGGGCATGGATTGTATCAACATACTGATAAGTTTCAGTAAAATTAGTGTAAAACCAGCTGTGTTGTTTCACAAAACTTAAATTAGTTCAAAGCTGGTTAGAATTAAAACCATTTTTAATCAAGTGTGGCTTACAAAATTGAGAGTATATTTACCCCCTGCAGAGATAGGCCTCCTAAGATAGAACTTTTGGTAAAGAATAGGAAGATTTTAACCTCAGAGAATTAAAAAGGAAATCATAATTAAATTACATGGGGATACAATCATAACTATATTATTCTGTGTTATTCTTAATTTCTCTTCATATTGCATTATATCAGCATGGTATAGTTTTAAAAATTAGATTTAACATGAGAAAATTTGGTTTCAAATTACGTATCCACTCCAATTATACTTCCTTATAAAGCCCTGTGAACAGTTAAAATGAATTGCTTGCCTAAGATGACTAATTTTATAGACTTAATAAATCATACATTTCCTGAGAACTAGAAATATGAGTTTTGTTTTTATTTTTAATTTTTACTGAGATGAATTAGACAATGATGCGAGAAAGTTAGCAAAGTGTTTAGAGTACAGCACTTATAATTGTTTTGTACAATTTGCACACTGCTGTAGCCTACTGTCTGTTCCCAGAAAGAAAACAATCCAGACCGCCAACATGTTCAAAAGAAAAAAGGTTTATTTCCTGCGCAATGACCGTCAGCCCTCTTGAGAGGGGACTGAGGGGTGTCCCGTTAACTTTTCCAAAGGTTTTTGTACTGTTGCAACATGCAGTTTCGCAAACAAGCAGAGTACAGAAGCAGGAGATTGCGGTCAGCCATTCTCAGTCAAACAATAACTGCTCTTAGTTAAACAATAATCGTTCTGGTCATTCTTCCAAGGCTTTTGAACATACATTTCCTTCAGTCTAGTCCATTGCACAGCACAGCCTTGTTCACACAGCCTGCCTCCCTAATATCAGCTGGTTCATTTATAGTTCATAGCTAGCTCATTTATAGTTCATAATGGCTTCTGTCAGCTCAAAATGGCTTCACTCTTGTCAAAGCTGTTTAAGCTTTTCCTGGAGCTACTACACACTATTGTACAAAATGACAATTGTGTACAATGATTGTTTTGTTCCATATTTTCTAAGGTATCTATGCTCTAGAGTCTTATTTTTCATGCCTTAATTTTATGGAAAAATTTGTTCTTAGAATAAAGCAAAAAGTAGTATCTATTACTATCCTTTCTATAAACCCAAATTAGCTGATGAAATAGTCCCCAGCAGATAACTTTTTAAGATTCGTTCAATTAATCAGTTATGATGAGACCTGACAATTTGCTAGCATCTTTGATAACTGTTAAAAAAGAACTAATTTCTTGCTTTAAGATGGCCCTCATTAGGCAAACTGCCAGCTTTCTGTTTAAACTGAAAAAGAAAGTCAGACACTATGATTGTAGAACCAGACCTGGCCCACCATTCATGAGCAGAAATGATCATGTATCTGTAAAGGGTGAAACTGAGGTACAGGGAGGAAGACAGACATAACTGAGGACAAGGGAGAGCAGAAACAGAAATAGCTTTATTCGGGGTTGGGGGAGCTCCCGGACGAGATTCGATGACCTAGGCCAACAGGTCAGGGAAGTCATGCTCAGCAGCTGGGGGAGAGGGTTTTTAAAGGGGTGGTGAGGAATGCATGGCAATTATGGAAATTAGCACATGGGGTCTGGAAACTCCAAGAATTGCTTGTTGACTCCTCGCACTTTCTTTGAACCTGGAATATCAGCTTGCACTGGTTATCTTATCTGGCAGTTATCTTATCTGGTGCCGTCTGCTGCTGCCCTTTGGGATGTGCAGGGAAGCATGTGCAGGGCCCAGACCTGCTTCAGCTTATCCCAGACGGGGCTGCCTAGTTTGGACCCGGCCCAAATATTCCAAACTTCTTAATATTGGTAATGGGTCAATGTGTTCTCTCTTAACTACTTCCTGCTGAGATAGGGCAAAGAAGGGGGGAATTAAGAGTTGAAAGGTTCGGGAGCCAGGCTGGTCGGCAGTGGACTGTAAGGGTGGAGAAGAAGCTGATTGAAGGTCAGGTTGGAGTTATTTTTCATTTGTTCCTGCAAAAATTTTAACACACACGGAGCTAAAAGTAATAGTAAACAGATTATTATCCGAGGGCTTACAAGGCGCATGATCCAGGTCATGACAGGACTTTGAAACCAGGAGGAAGGGCGGGTGGTGCCCCACTTACGTTTTTAATTTTTTCAGCCATGTCACGACGGTTTTGCAGGGTTGCCTGTGCCAGGGATATAAGTTGTTGCTGGAAGGAGGTGAGAGACTCCAAGGTGAAGTCCATGACTAGCTGGAGTTGTCTGTTAAAGTTCTGTGTTTGGAGCATGCTGTGATCTAAGGCTCTACTGGAAATCTCTGCTGCTGCCATGGAGGAGGCAAAACCAAGGTTTACAAGGACAGGCAGGAATACCACTACGCTTTGCCTCACTAGCCCTGAATTATTATCATGATAACAGCACTCTTGGGTTAGCGCCCCATGCCCCTCCTACCCATTTCTTCCTTATTATCATCATTTTTTGTCTCTTTCCCCACTTTCTCCCCAGTTGTCTACCATGTGCATCCCTGAATTTGATCTGGTCTCTGCCATACTACCCGGTCCTCACCCCAGGAAAGTTTGTATACAGTAGCTTGTTCCCTATGCCCCTTTTGCATTTTTTTAACGCTTACCTCACCGGACTCATGTTGTACTTGTCCTTTTGTGCATGACTTACTTTGCTTAGCATGATTTCCTCCAGCTCTTCCCATGCAGTGAAGTGGTTCATATGTTCATCACTGCTTTTTAGCGATGAATTGTACTCCATTGTATGTATATACTACAGTTTTTTAATCCAATCATCAGTTGATGGAAACTTGGGTTGCTTCCAACTCCTTGTAATTGTGAACTGTGCCGCAATGAACATTGGAGCACAGATTTCTGGCTTTGGTTTGTTTCTTGCCTCTTCTGGGAATATGCCCAGTAGGGGAATTGCTGGGTCGTATGATAACTCGATTTCCGTCTGTTTTAGATATCACCAAATCGATTTCCATAGTGGTCGTACATACTTTCAAGTCGACCAGCAGTAGATGAGAGTTCCTGTCTCCCCACAGCCCCTACAACACTTGTTGTTTTCTGATTTTTTGAAGTGGTACCTCATTGTTGTTTTAATTTGCATTTATCTTATGGCTAAAAATTGGGAACATTTTCTCATATGTTTTTTGG
>NW_022103908.1:28472667-28474177 GCF_000313985.2 Echinops telfairi | reverse complement strand
ACAAGACTTTCCACCTACTGGCCTGTGATTTTCCTGCATTCAGTGTCATTGCATGTGTTGCGTGAGTCTGAAGAGGGATTTATAGATTGGTATTGGACATATGGGCTTATGGACTTAATCTGGTCTGGGCTGGAATGTTTTCTCAATATTCAATTGGTCTTGCATACAAAGGTCTTTCTTATGAGTGAATTTGTTTCTCTAGTCAAATGAAGGAGGAGGAAGAGAGAGTGGAACACACCTAACCCACCAAGCCCTGAGGACGATATTCCCACTCAGAGCAACAAAAGCACAGAGAGGACCATAAAGCCAGCCTCACTATGAGACAAGAAGTCCATCACTGACCCATAGTGCTACGGGGGACAACACTGGAGACACAGTGCAGGAATTGCACCTGATCTGACCCCACGGCACTGAGGCAAAACACTAAGGGTGTACAACAGAACAGCAAGGGAAGCAGAACAACAAAGTCCCCAGGGAGTACCAAAAATAGACTTTGAGCCCAAGGTGTGGCACCCCAGCAGACTTGACTGGACAACACTCCCAAAGGTCAACAAACAGACCTTGAATTATTTACAGGCTTTATCTTTTTCTTTTTGTCATTGTTCTTTTTGTTGTTGTTGTTGTTATCTTTTGTTGCTTTGTTTTGGTATGCCTTTTGGGGGGTACATATTATTATCTTTGCAGGTATATCTAGATAAGATAGGCTGGATAAACAATCTGAAGCAGAAAACAATCGGACTGTAAGTTCCAGGGGGACATGGGAAAGGGGGCAGGTGGGGGAAAAGAAGTGGGTGTTAACAAACTCAGGGACAAGGGAACAGCAAGTGATCCTTGCCTCCTTGATGGCAAGGAGGGTGTAGGAGACCTGGTAGGGCTTGATCAAAGGAAATGTAACCGAGAGGGATTAATAAAATCCGAATGAAGTCTGAACATAATAGTGTGACAAGAGGAAAGTAAAAGGAAATAGAAGAAAGAACTAGGAGGCAAAGGGCATTTATAACTGTCTAAACACAGGCATGTACATATGTAAATATATTTATATGTGACGATGGGGAAATAGATCTATGTGCATATAGTTACAGGTTTAGTATTAAGGTAGCAAATGGACATTGAACCTCTAATCAAGTACTCCCTCAATGCAAGAATACTTTGTTTTATCTGGTATTCCATGATGGTCACCTACCCGACACTATTGCTGAAGACAAAATGGGTGCATAAGCAAATGTGGTGAACAAAGCTGATTGTGACCTGTTTATCAAAAGAGATAGCATTTAGTCTTAAAGGCTTGAAGATAAATAAATGGCTATTTAGCTGAGAAACAACAAAGCCCACATTGTAGAAGCACACCAGTCTGTATGATCATGAGGTGTCAATAGGATCAGGTATCAGGCATCAAAGAGCAAAAAATCATAACATTGTGAATGAGGGGTAGTGCGGCATGGGGACCCAAAGCCCATCTGTAGGCAACCGGACATCCCTTACAGAAGGTTTGCATAGTGGAGATGAGCCA
>NW_022103908.1:28404866-28471627 GCF_000313985.2 Echinops telfairi | reverse complement strand
ATATGTACACTGATAGATTAGAACAGACAATCCAGAAATTCAAGCAAACACCTACAGATATATGATTTTTTTTTTAAAAAGACTAAAATGCATTAAATGGGGAAAAGATCGCCTTTGGGACAAATTGGATCTCCACTTCTAAAAGAATTAAACAGAACACATATTTCACACCATGGACGAAAAGGAACTCAAGATGAATGAAAAACCTAAATATAACCCAAACCCTAGAGCAATAAGGATCATTAATGAAAAAAAAAAAGGAACAAACTTGAGAGCCCTAATACAAATCATAAATACCCTCCCAAACATAAAGGAAAACATCCAAACTGCATACGACAAAACAGAGCACTGGGACCTAAAACCCTACAGCATTCATGTACATCAAAAGTTAACCAAAAGAGTAAAAAGAGAACTTGGGGAAATATTTGGCAAAATTATATTAGATAAAGGGCTAATTCACAAACTCTATTGAAAACTACAGTACCTGAATTAAAAACAGACAAACAGCACCAAAAATGGGTTCAAGACATCATTGTACAATTTACAAAAAATGACGCTCAGCTAACCAACAATCATATGAAGAAGTGCTTGTGTTCATTAGTCATAGGAGAAATACAAATTAAAAGAAAATAACACCTCACACTCACACGCGTAGCAAAAATTTGGAAAAACAAAACAACAGAAAATAAATGCTACAGAGGATGTTAGGAGATTGGAATCCTCATACATTGCTGGTGGGATTGGAGAATTGTACAGCCACTATGGAAAACAATAATGTACTTCCTTGAAGAAATGTGAATATTAATATTTTATATTCCTGCATTCTCTCTACTCGGTATAAATTCTAAAGAAATAAAGAATAAAACATGAACGGATATATGAGGGGGTTATCCCCCCAAAAAGGATTTTTTTTCAAAACAATATATTTAATTTTTTTTAACCAAACATTCTTTTCACCTTCAAAGTACTCTCCATTACACTTAATACATTTGTCAAATCTGTGATTCTTGGAAACAATTTCAAAGCATCTGTTTGGAAGCCTGACAGAACTCTCTCTTTTTTCTGCACCATTTCTATGCCATCAAATTGCTGTCCTTTCTTGTCCTACTTCATTCACAGAAACAAGAAGTTGCATTGTGTGAGGTCAGGTAAGTACGGTGCATGGGGCAAGAGAGGCAGGCTGCTTTTTGCCCAAAACTGGCAAACTGAGATGGCTGTGTGTGCAGGTGCATGGTCGTGGTGGCAAAACCAGTCCCCTGTCTCCCACAAAGCAGGCCTTTTTTGGTTATACATATTCTGTGACAATCTTTTCAGAACCTCTAAATGGAAAGCTTGATTAACATGGAATGAACTCCAAATGTACTGGGAGTCAACATTTTCATCCATTCAGGAAGTTGACTGACGTCCAGAACAAGGTTTGTTATCAATTGAAATTTCACCTTTTTTGAAACAAGAAAACCACTCATACACTTGAGTTTTTCCCATAGCACTATCCTTATAAGCTGTGTACAACATCACAACAGTTTCTGCGGCATTTTTCCCGATCAGGAAACAAAATTTCACAGCCACAGGCTGTTAGTTTATATTGGTCATCACCAAAAAAAAAACACGAAGTTGGAGATAACTGCATTTATGAAAAAAAACCAACAACACTGTGACCAGAGAGAACCTTTCCAGGCCCTGCAATTGGGTGCACTCACTGAGAGCGAGTTGTGTGATTCTTTGCTCGCGGGGAAAAATGTGTTCTACGAAAACTCTGCTGGACCCAGCACAATTTCAAGTTTCTTTGGG
This sequence comes from Echinops telfairi, assembly GCF_000313985.2. Classification (NCBI taxonomy): domain Eukaryota; kingdom Metazoa; phylum Chordata; class Mammalia; order Afrosoricida; family Tenrecidae; genus Echinops; species Echinops telfairi. The sequence continues at coordinate 28,469,836 of NW_022103908.1, read as the reverse complement.
TAACCCTTCGTATGCACACCCATGGTTATCACAGAAATTTCCATAATAGCAAAACGATGGAAAGAGTGAAAAACTCTATTTGTGGAGGAATAAATAAACCCTTCTACATACACACAATGGAATAATATGCATCCTTAAAAAACAATGGTAAGTTTTTCAAACACCTCGCAAAATGGAGACTATTGGACAATATTTATCAGCAAAGTTAGTCTAATAAAGGTAAATATTTCATGGCACCATTTCTATAAAGAAAAAGGGAAAAAAAATCTGGTTTCACACTAAACAAAAAGACTTTGAAAACAATTACAAAAGCCTGGGCAGTCTGGAGGTGTGAAATGAGGGACAAGGAGGTAAGGAGACGAGGGGGGTGCGGTTGGAAAAGGGAAAAACAAAGAAGAAAGAATCCCATTGAGGGTTGTAGTTACTGCGATACTGTCACTGTTTTGACGTAATGGGCTGTGAAACTACAAATAGTATGCTTTTCTTTGTATGTGTTCTATTTCACAAATAAAAAAGGGAAGAGATTAATAGCACTATTTTATTTAAAGAACAAAGAGAAATGATTCTCAAATTCCTTACTCACCAGCTCTAAACATTGATCTGAATGACTGATTATAAAAGGAGGAAAATAAACTTAAAATGAACTTAATTTTTTGTGACACATAAGCTAGTTTCCAGCCAACAAAAATAAATAAAATTATAAAACCATAAATAAATTTTTCAGGATTACGTTTGTGTCTTTAGAGAGCCCTATGGTAAAAGATTGACCCCAAAGACAAGAAAGAGAATTGGACCCACTCAAATAAATCTGGTCGTTTTTCAGAAAGAACTTCAACTTGTTTGCAAGCTGTTGAGTAAGGGATACAGTTAAGATAGTTCATTTGTACTTACTCTTGCTTGCAGGCTGCTAGACCCTGTTGCGCTGGCGCCGATTCATAGCCAACTTGGGTACGTGTAATAGAAGGAAACATTCCTTGGTCCCGCCATCATCTTTGCAGTCATTTGTTTTTGATCCCGTTGTTGCAGCGACTGTGCCAATTCACAATTAAGTCCTTCCTCAGGGACCCTCAACTTTACCAAGCATGAGATCTTACTTCAGGGCTGTTCCCTCAAGAGGACATGTACACTACACCGGAGAGAAAGACACCCTCTTGGCTTCAGAGGAACATTTTGGCTACATTTCTTCCGAGAGAGATTTGTATATTCTTAAGGCAGTCCATGGTATATTATTTAATATTTTTCACCAACACTATATATCAGAAAACGTTTTTAGTGCAATACATCATTTGACTTCTTGACGACTGTTTCCATGAGCATCAATTGTAGATCCAAGTAAAAGAGAATTCCTGACTTCAATGGTTTGTTTTCATCATGATGTTGCTTCGTCTGTGAACATGTTTTGTTTTAGGTTGAGGTATAATCTATACTGATTCTCTTGGTTTCATTCTTTTAAATGCTTTTGTAAATTGAATTTTACCCTGAGTTCCCTTTCAGCTTTCTTATTGCCAGTGTATGAAAAACAAACTGGGGAGGGAGGGGAAAAATGAGGACCTAAAGTCGGGGGTTTAAATGGAGAGAAAATGTTTTGAGAAACGATGTACAAATGCGCTTTACACAATTGATGTGTGTATGGATTGGGATAACAGTTGTATGAGCCCCTAATAAAATGTTTAAAAAAAAAAAAAAGAAAAACAAACTGATTTTATGTGTTGACCCTGTACGCTGTCACCTTGCTAAATCCCTCTATTAACTGTAAAAGTTTCTTGTGAATACTGTGGGATTTTCTATGGACAATATTATGTCATAGTTGAACAGATGTTTTTTCTTCTCTTTTCAAATCTGGTCACCTTTTCATTCTTTTTCTCATTTGATTGATCTGGGTGGGACTTTTGAATGAATATTATATGAGAGCAGGCACCCTTCTCGTTCTGGAGTTCAAAAGGAAAGATCACAAAGGGTCTCCATTGAGTATGATGTTGGCTACTGCTTTTTTATATATTCCTGGAATTACTTGAGGAATACTGAGGAAATATTTTTCTGTCCAAATCTTCTTTAGTGTTTTCGTAAAGAAAGAGTGAGTGTTGGATTTCGTCAAGTGTTTTTTTTCTGCATCCATGGAGGTAATCCAGTGATTCTTTTCCCTTGTTCTGTTGCTATGGTATATTTTGTTGCTTGTTTTTCTAATGTTGAACGCTCCCTGAATCCCTGTAGTAATACCACTTGGTCATAGTGTGTGACCTTAAAAATATGTTGTTAGATCTTATTTGCTAATATTTTATTGAAAATTTAGCATCTTTGTTCATAAAAGGGGGGCCTATAGTTTCCTTTTCTTGAGGGTCTTGAAGTAATGTTCTTACTCATTATCTAGGATGAGAGGATGATTGATTGATTGCTTAATATTTAAACTGTTCTTCCATGTGCATTGAATTAACTATCTGTTGATAGGGTAACTGTCATGCATAATGCTTAGACAGCTTAAATAATGAATTATTCCATTAAAAGACACTGTAGGATCATCACTGTTATTTGTTATTCATACAAATTACAGTAATAATTACCCTGTCATATCTTAAGAAGCTTAGATTAAGTTACTTAAAATTAAGCAATAGTTTTAGGACAATAAAGTAATGAACTAGGATATCCCACTTGCAAAATAAGAGTATGTGAGCTTTGATTTTAGAGAATTACTTTTAATCCAATGACTTAATGCTGTTTTCATTTTTTATTTCGCTTTGTTGGTAGGTTGTTGGGTCTGGCCGAGTTATTACAGCTGCTAGAAGTCCTATGACCACATAACGGAAGGAAGCACTTCTCAGTCCCACCAGCATCTGTGTGCTTGAGCCCGTTACTGCAGATAGCAAGTCCATCCAAACCACTGAGGGACTTCCTCTTTTTCACTGGCCCTCCACTTTACCAAGCTTGAGGTCCTAGTCCAGGGACTGTTCCCTCTTGATAACATACCCCAAGTACATGTTCAATGTAAATCATGGACTTGAAATTTTAAAATGGACTACCTTTTCCACCGTCTTAATTGGTAGTCTCAGAAACACTACACAATTATGGACAATCCTATGGCCAATTTATTGTAGATGCAGCTAGAAGATGCGCAGGCTTGGTAACTCAGCTAGCGCAAGCCATTGGAGAAGTAGCAATTGTGAAGCTCTGCAGAAGTCAGAATCAACCCGATGGCAGTAATTCTTTTGAAGATATTTAAAGGGCCACATTCCTGCATTCTCAGATGTTCAACTAAGTCAGCGCTTCTCAACCTGTGGGTTGGAACGACCCTTTCTCAGGGGTCGCCCGATTGAAAACAGTAGCAAAATTAGAGTTAGGAAGTAGCAACAAAAATAATCTTATGGTTGGGGGATCACCACAGCATGAGGAACTATATTAAAGGGTTGCAGCATTAGGAAGGTTGAGAACCACTGAAATAAGTATTCTATCAACAGGAACATAATAATGTAATGACATTATTGACACCCACAGGAAAGGGCAGGATGGTTTAATTCAAGTTTTATTAGGGGGCTGCTTTTTGCAAAGCAACATGCAAGGTGCTGTGAGGAACACAAAGATAATAAAACAAAACCTTTGTCCATTAAGTCTTTATCATTTCAGTAGGGAGAAAATTGATATAGTAATTAAATAAAATAGATAATGTAGAAAAATAAAATGTGCCATGAAAGTGTATAAATAAATTGCCAGATGAGTGAAAGAAAAGAGGAATTGTATTTAATTATAAAGAATCAAGAGAAGATTTAACAGAGATGTGGAAGTAAGCGAGCCTTAAAGAATTGGGTTGGTTCAACAAGTAGAGATAAGGAACTGAGGGCAATATAATTAAAAGGGGGAAAATCACAAAAATCCTAGTTATATTTTAAAATATCAACTAATTTCAGAGTCAGAAATTCAAATGAGCAGGAGTATGACACAGCAGCTGATCACTGGTGTATTGCACCATCTGATTCTTATTATCACTGCTCCCACTCCAGAGGAAAATTCCATTGTCCCTGCTCCCTTGCAAAATTCCATCTTCCCTTCTTAAGAACTAAAGCTGGTCACAGAGGCCTGGTATATAATTTGTCCTCAATGCTATGACCACAGTACTTCAGTCTTTTTTGAGGAAGAAAAAGCCTCTTTTATGCTGCTGACTCTAAATCACATCACTGATAAAAAGAAATATATATTCAATATTCTTGTAGGTCTTCCATGCTGAGTAGAAATACAATATGGCTATTTGCTAACTCCTTTTTTCAAAGTAGCAAATAACTGGACACAAAACATACAAATTAAAGGCAAGCCATTATTTGCTAACTTCTTTCCAGAAATTTCCATTAATTTCTACAGGTTAGACTATTAGTTCTAAGATATGACTGCAATGCCTCAACCTTACTTTTACTACAACAACCGAGAATAGGACCCTGCTGTTTCTCCCTATTCCAAATAAAATAGTAAGGTAAGGTTTCATTATGGATCAACATACTGTCCTAATTTTAAGGTTCTATCACTTTTGTGGGTAAACAAAATTTTGTAAACCAGTGAGATTTTAAGTGACCTCTAGATTTTATTCCTTGTGTGCAGATATAGCCACAAAGAACACTGGCAAAGGATCAAAGAAAGATTTGTTGACTGGAATTAACTACTGCATTTGCTACCTGCCCATTACCAGTAGATAAATGGATTTTCACATGACTTTCTCTAAAAGATTGGCAACATGCTGGAATCTAAATCATATGTCCCTTAAATATAAACTAACAAATGAATTGAAGAGAAGCATTCTATTGAAGACTGTATAATAATCCATAAAATTTCATCAGGACTGAAAGAAGACAACCTGTAGTACGCAGATGACCACCTTGCTTTCCAAAAGCGATGAGGACGTGAAGGTCCTACTGATGAAGATCAAAAACTATGGTCTTCAGTGTGGATTACATCGCAACCTAAAGAAAACAAAAATCCTCACAACTGAAACAATAAATAACACCATGGTGAATGCAGGAAAATTTGAAGTTTGTCAAGGATTTCATTTTACTTAGATCCCAAATAAATGCTAATGGATACAGCAGTCGAAATATCAAAAGACAAACAGCATCGGGCAACTCTGCTATTAAAAGCCCCATTGAAATGTTAAAGTGCAATGATTTTACCTTAAGGAAAAATCTGTGACTGGACCAGGGCATAGTATTTGCAATCATCTCATACATTTAATCATTTCATATGCATTCAAAATTGTACAATGAGTAAGAAAGTCCAAAGAAGATTTGACGCCTCTGAACCATGATTTTGGTCAAGAATATTGATTATATTATAAACTGCCAGAAACACAACCTACCTTGGAAGAGTACAGAGGGATTCTCCATAAAGTGAGGCTGGCTAAACATCTTCTCATGTATGTTGGACATCTTAGTTGGAGGCACCAATCCCTGGAAAAGGACATCATGCTTGGGGAAGGCAAAGGGGCAGTGAAATACGAGAAGTCTATCATGAGAGAAATTCACACAGCAACAGCAAAATAAACTCAAGTAGCACTGATTGTGAGAATGGCACAGGACTGGCAGTACAGCAGTCTGTTGTATTGGGTGCCACTGTGAATCAAAACCAACTCAGTAATACTGAAGAGCAGTAGCAACAAGTTAATTTTTATGAATTTTTTTGGATTAAATTTTTTAATCCAAAAAATTAAACATTTTTATGGATTAAATAAAGGAGAAAAATAAATTCTTCCCTCTCTATTCAAAGTCTGGGTTTTCTGCCTAAATTTACCATGCCATAAATTTACCACTTAACATTAATATATGATATTAATGTTATTTAAAGTTTTTCATCACTTCCTTATTTTAAGATTGGTAACAAATATTTCCATGTACAGATTTTTTTTTAACTTTAGTATCCACACCAGCTTTCTACATCCGGAAAGTGTTGCAGGTTCGGGCACTCCCAGGAGCAGTTCTACCTGTGCTATAGGGTTGCCATGGCAAAGAGTTTAGCACTCACACCTGGTAGATCAGGAACACAAGCCATAGAAAGGTTAAGCAACTTTCCCCAATTCACACAATTGTAAGTTACCTGCCCAGAATTTTAGCACGCTGTATAGCTCCACAACCCATGCATGCATTGCTAGGCCAAACAGAGAATTAAACAAAGGAAACTAAGAAAGTGTATCACCACAGTATGCAGCTATTTGTAGTGCTTATTATTTTCCAAATCAATTTCCAGTCTTTAAAATTTATGCCACAATACTGTATTTGGAGACCTAGTGGTGTAGTGGGTCAAGTCTTGGACTGATAACTGTAAAGTCCAGAGTTTGAAACCACCAGTTGCTCTGTGGGAGAAAGATGAGGCTTTGTACTCCTATAAAGATTTACAATCTGAGAAACCCACAGTAGAAGTTCTGCTCTGGAATATAAGGTTGCTATGAGTCAGAAATGACTTTATGGTGGTGAGTTGAATTATACTATATTTGAATAGTACAATACATATCAATTGCTCTGTTATTACCATGATGAGGATTTGAACTAGTTGAGAATAATGAATGAGTGTAGCAAGGCTCTGTCTCACTAAAAAAGAAGGTTGCTTTAACATTTCCTGGGAAAATTCCATTTTAATTTCATTTTTCCATGAATTTATTGAAGCCTTCTTGTACATATTACAAGTTAGCAAATTATGCAACAGGATGACCATGGAACAAAGATTTTATATGTAATGTTTCTTTACTTATTCCTGAGTAGCACCCCTTTCGGTGGGAGAGCAATGGAAAAAGTCGTGGCGACCAACTCCTGTTACACAATTCTACCGACACCCTTTGAGGTAATAATCCTGAAAACAGCCTCCGTAGCGATGCTCTTCACTAAATGAGTCAACATCTTCTCAGTAATGTGTTTCAGTGTCTGTCATTTGTAAAGAGAATCAAGAAGTTGTTCTTAAATTACAGCTTATGGTGCACATTTTCAGATAATTAATGTTCAGAACATGATGATTTAATCTAATTATTTCCAAAAATAGCACAGCTTGACGTATAACACAATCCTGTACTTTATCGGAGCCATAGAACACTAAAAAAAAATCATATTTCTAACTTTATTGAGAATTTCTGAGAACAGTCCGCTTGAAAAGAACACAAAATGGGACTCAGAGAAAAAGAATAATTTTATACAGGGCATTTTTTATCCATTAGTATTCTAGTTCTTGATCCTACTATTCTTTGATAACATGACCTTTGTATTTCCTATTCACTACATGCATTGTATTTAATATCACTTATTATGACTTAATTTTAATTCATTAAGCCACACAATTAGCAGCATAGATTACTGCTTTCCCCCTACTTTTCCTTTCCAAAATGATTCTCAGGGATTTACACATTAAAGGTAAATGAAATGTCCTTGAGAAATGTTCAGCAATGGACCTCCGTAAATATAATAAAACAATAATTTCTTCATCAGTATGGGGAGCCAGTTTCAAAGAACCTGAAGAATATGAATTAAATGTTCTCTGGGAGAAATGCAAAAGGTTAAAATTCATCATTTTAACTGATAGGCTTTCTGCAAGAAAGTAAGTGATGCAAAGAATACCAAATATACTTCTAATTTGACAGTCTTCTCGATGCATGTTCTAGGAGAAAGCAAACAAAAATATGCCAGTTTAATTATTTAAATATAAACAAGCTTCTTGAGATAACTATTTATTTCATATTTGTCTTTAATGACCTAAATTCCTGAGGTTAAAAAAATTGAGTAAGAAAATGAAACACCTTTGTTCATTTAAACCGTGCAATCCATAGTTGTAATTTTAATTCCTTCAAACTGATTTCAACCCTAAATAATTAAAAATACACCATTATCTAATCAGAGTAGAAAATCCAGAGTTTTCTAAAATTTGTTATTTCTAACCTTCTATCTGTCATCTGAGGAGCTCTGGTGACATAATGATTAGGCCTTGGGCTGCTAACTGCAAGGTCAGCCGTTTGAAACCATCAGCCTCTCTAATACAAGGCTTTCGACTCTTTTTGTATTAAATACTTTTATTGGGGGCTCTTACATTTCTTATCACAATACATACATTCATCCATTGTGTCAAGCACATTTGTACATATGCTGCCATCATCATTTTCAAAGCATTTTTTTTCTGCTTGAGCCCTTGATACCAGCTTCTCATTTTACCCCTTCCCTCCCCCCACACCTTCCCTCATGAAGCCCCCCTCCTTCAACTGCACACCTTCCCTCATGAAGCCTTGATAAGTTATAGATTATTATTTTCATATCTTATATCATCCTCTGTCGCCCTTCGTCCACTTTTTTGTTATTTGTCCCCTTGGCAGGGGGTTATATATTGTGTGATCGATTTCCCCTTTCCTCCCCCATACCTTCCCCTTATCTTCCTGGTATCTCTACTCTCACTGTTAGCCCAGAGGGCTTTATCTATCCTGGATTCCCTGTGTTGCAGGCTCTTAGCAGTGTTCTGGTCTAATCCGATTTGTAAGGTAGAATTGAGGTCATGATTGTGGGGGTAAGGAAGTATTGAAGAACTACAGGGAAGTTGTGTGTTTCACCGGTACTATACTGCACCCTGACTGGCTCCTCTCTCGCTGTTGACCCTTCTGTGAGGGGATGTCCAGTTGTCTACAGATGGGCATTGGGTCTCCACTCCCTCTCTCCCCCACTCCATTGCACATTGGGTATTATTTTGTTCTGGGTGTTAGATGTCTGATACCTGATTCTAAAGGCATCTCATGATCACACAGGCTGGTGTGCTTCTTCAACGTGGGCTTTGTTGCTTCTCAGCTAGATGGCTGCTTATCTTCAAGCTTTTAAGACCCCAGACACTGTATCAGGCACCATCTGCTTTCTTCACCACATTTGCTTATGCACCCATTTTGTCTTCAGCGATGGAGTAGGGAAGGTAAGCATCACAGAATGCGGATTATTCAAACAAAATGTTCTTGTGTTGAGGGAGTACTTGAGCCGAGGCCCAATGTCCATCTGCAGCCTTAATTCTTAACATATATATATGATTTATATACATATATATACATAGATTTATGTATATATATGTATATAAATACATATTTATATTGTTGTATATAAATATATTTACATATGTATATGCCTGTATTTAGACATCTAAAAATATCCTTTGCCTCCTGGTTCTTTTCTCTATTTCCCTTTACATTCCTCTTGTCCCACCACCATGTTTAGCCTTCATTTGGGTTTAAGTAATTCCTCGCTGCTACATTGCCCTTGATTAATTCCCACTTGGCATCCTACCCCCTTCTCTCCATTGACTTTAGTGCCCTTGTCCCTGGGTTGGTTCTGGCTTTCTACTCTTATAGAGAGTAGTCTCAGAAACCCACAGGTACAGTTCTACCCTGCCCTTTGGGGTTACAATAAGTCAGAATCAACTTGCTCAAAATGAGTAAGTGATCTACTCTCTGCATATGCTGGGGAGTGAAGGGAAAAAAGAGCAAAGCCATAGGCTTTCTTCTAGTTTAATTAGAAAAGAAGAAATAATTAGTAGTAATAAAGTTTGACACCAAGGTAAGGACTTTTTCTTAGGTTGAAACCTTAGTCTGATTGATACCATACCAAAGATTGTTACTCTCTGTAGCAGCTCTGGCATCTTTCTGCTTTGAAGAACAGTTGTGAGAAAAGTCTTCGAGCAAACCCTTAAATAACAAATCACAGATTATCTACAGCTACTAGGAGTCAGGGAATTGGTTTACTTTTGTTGTTGCTGAAAGGTTGTTTTTCTGTTGTTCTCCTAGCATCTTAATCTAGCTGTTGTTTTAGGGTATCCTAAAAGAAATCCTAAATCTTAAATTTAAGTAGGGCACTTATTAAGTCTCAAGCAAGATAAGACAAAGACAAAAGCGCATCATTCAGATGAGGATAAGGTCAGTCATGATGATATCCAAGGGTTTGCAGAGACACAGAGACTTAAAGAGGACATGGAGGGCTGTCACGAGCCGTGCGATCAATCATTATTTAATGCTCTTTGACATTTTCAAATGCTTGGTTTATTCACTGCAAACACACTTTGAACAATCCTAATTTAAACTCAAACTATATCATTTCAAACAAATATCAGGTATAGGTGCACACCACTACATTATTATTTCAGCATTATAGTCCCAACAAGCATTGCCTTCATCGGTGGACTCACCCCAGGTAGAGTTGATGTCTCCTTGGTTCCTAGCTCTCTGAAAAGTCAGTGTCTCTACCCGGGTTTATGTGGGAAATCCAGCTGCTTCCTTGATGTCATTCTAGTCTTATCAGGTTCTCTAGACTTTCTGGGGTGGCTTCCGCAGACCATCTGTTGGTTCTTGACAGTGTCTCACCTTTTTAGCTGGGCCTAAACGTCACACTTTATTTCTTCTCCGAAATGGAGTTTCTTGTGTTTTCTTCTTGTACGGGAGATCAACTTCTTGCAAGGTATCTCAACGTCTTGCAAGGAAGTTCTATAATGCTCTCATCAAGAGCACAGAGAACTGTCACAAAAGCACTGACAGCAGATCAGTATATCAGTTACAGGTCGAACTATAGAAGTGGGAATGGGACCATAATTGGGGCATATACATTTTGTTAGATAAAAGAGTTTACAAGATTAGTTCAAAACCCTCCAATAGAAGCAGTCATGGTATCACCCATGACTGTGTGACTCTTGCAGCCCAATTTTTATTTGGGAGACACAAGGAAAATCCTTAAGGGCTAGGCAGCTTCTCCTTGGACTGGCTTGGAGAGAGGCAACAAATCCACTTTCTAATGCATTCTGCCTTAGGGCAAAGCTATTCATGCCGCTGATTAAAGGGTTAGAAGGAATTCAAAGTAGATTGAATTTATGTGTAGACTTACAAATGGATTTTGGGCTTCCACTGTATGCCCCTAGCCTTCTGAAAACTCAGTACTTAGAACTTTAAGCTCTAATACAAGACCAAGGATCCCCTGAAGAATCTCACACAAAGAATTCAAAACCAAACAAACCAATCTCCCCAGCATTGAGTTGAGTCCGATTCATAGTGACTCTATACGGCAAGGTAGAACTGCCCCTGTGGGTTTCCCAAGACAGTAATGTTGGCACAGACAAGATCCAAGATACTCATCACTGCTTTAGCCAAAGACGGATAACAAAATGATTCATGAAATTCTAAGTTTATTCCTGCAAGTGTTGAAGGAAGGAAACTGGGGCTTCTACTTCCAAACTGTTTAAAAAATCCAGTGAAAATCAAACAAGTTATGTATCTTAAACTATGCAACAGAAGCAGTTCTTTTTTTTAAAAAAAAGATAACAGGAAGAGGTTAGCAGGTTTTTACAATGTCAAGGGAAGGAGATTAGCAGGTTTTCATAATGATCATAGGATAACAACTGAAACGCTAAGAAGTCAGGTTTTGCAATGATCATAAGGATATTATCTTTACCTGCATTTCTCTAGGGGCCACTAGACCAGCAGCCCCTGAAGCTTCATGGACCCCTATTGATCTAAATTGAGAAGATGCTTCTCTATCTGCCCTTAGATCACCGCCCCTGAAGCATCTGCATGAGTCTGCTTCATGTCTGCTACTTAGCTTACTGACCTTGCCAGCCACCTTCCTGAGTCAGGACATCCCTGATAAAGAGTAAAAGACATTTTTATTGTAAAATTGAAATGAATTTGGAGTCTTCAGTGAAAAACAAGATCATCTCAACCAAAAATATTTTTTACCACAGGGAGGAGGCTGTTGTACTTTGGATTTTTAACAAATTGAATCATAAATTATATTATAGTTCTAGTATTTTGGTTAACAGCAGGCAAAATCTTTCACGTCTTTGACCATTAACTCTTTAAGGGAAAGCCTGATCATTCTCCTTCAGAGAAGCTGGTGGTTTTGAACTGCTGACCTTGGGCTTAGCAGTCCAATGCATAACTATTAAGAAAACAGGGTTCCTTAAGCATAGTGGAAGAACAGAAAATTCCTGAAGCTAGTTTATTGAGTTGTATTAAGACTGTAATTATGGGTTGTACTGCATTTAAAAGAGCAAAGGTGCAAAATTTTGTTACTTAATATTTTTAAGTCAAAACTGTATCTCATTAAAGAGAATACAATATGAAGCAAATAGTTATCATAAGAAGTCTGCTAATAATTTAAGCTCTAGTGAGATTAATATAAAAGCATTGGTTTTATTTAATCACAGGGAAACTTGCATAGATCCTTACAGAGTGAGTTTTTGAGATTTAGAAAAATTAGCCTAAATAATAGAAAGGATGTGGTGACCATAACTTGGTGAGCAAGTTTTACCAGTACCCTAGTGGCACAAGGGTTAAACGCTAGACAGTTAGCCGCAAAGTATCAATTCAAATCCACTAGCAGCTGCCCAAGACAAAGACTCGACTGACAATCTGTTCTCATAAAGATTCCAAACTGAAAAAAAAGAAACCCAAAAAACAAATTTACTGCCAGGGAAGTCAATGCTGACCCACTCAAACACACACCCACTCCCCACCCCGGTGGATTTCCAAGACTCAGTGTTTACGTAGTAGAAGGCCATCTTTCTCCCACGGCGCTGCTGGTGGTTTCAAACTGCCAGTGCCTGGATCGCATAACCCATAACCCATAACCACTATGCCAAAGCATTACACGGAAGTTACACTTTTATGATAGTATATGATTCAAAATTGACAAGGTAGCCCTTACCATACAAAACCCCGAAACATATTTAAACAAATTGAATTATGGAATTTGTGTGTGTGTAGCATAAAAGACGTGTGACAAGCTCAAAAGGTTAAGAGCTTAACTCTTAGTCAGCAAATTTGGTGGTTTGAACTCACCCAGAGACATCGCCGAAAACAGTGCAGGCCATCTGTTTTGGAAAGGTCATAGTACTGAAAACAGTTGGAAAGGATCAAGTCTGCCTACAAGGGATTCCTGAATGTAATTGAACGTGACCAGGTGACAATTTACAACAACAATAGGAAGGTTAAGGCTTGATAATTTACAGCTCCAGCAACAAAAGAAGGTCTCGGGGCTTGCTGTTTGATAAGAGTAAAAGAGAGCAAGAGAGCTAGAAAGAGCATGTCCTTTTATTCTGATAGCAAAAATCAAGTTCCTGTTATCAAGTTGATCCCAAGTCACAAAACCCCAATAGGACAACATCAAATAGCTCCACGGTCTTTCCTGGGCTGTAATCTTCACAGGAGCAGGTGGGAGTGGCCAACTTTTAACCATTGCGTCACCAGTGCTGCTTGTGAATGTGATGCTGGACCCAAAACAATATGGAACCCAAGTGCTGAGACCAGCAAAAGAGTGCTGAGGCAGATATTGGGCTGACAGCCTGACTGTATACACAGAGCTTCATTGCAAACTCACCGCAATCTGCTCCTGCTTGTAAATATAGGACTTACCACATTTTCAGGCTTGTTCTAACCCCACATGTTCCCCTCTTCCTTAATATAGTTCTACCTTGTTTTCCATATGTTCTGTGGGACCTCTCATTTAAGAGACATGGAGCTGACTCTAAAAATACCAACGTGGAGTATTTAAAGCTCATCTTCTTAGACTCATATTGTCACTAGGGGCACCAATCCCCAGCCAACACTATACAGGAGGACCCTTGCCTTGGGAGGACATTGGACATCCCCTTGCAGAAGGGCTGCGGGGAGGAGATGAGCAAATCAGAGTCCAGTGTAGCAACGATGAAATATGCAATTTTCCTCTAGTTCTTAAATGCTTCCTCCCCCCCACTACCATGATCCCAATTCTACCTTACATATCCAGCTGGACCGGAGGATGTACACTGGCATAGACAGGAACTGGAAATACAGTGAACCCAGGACAGATGAATCCCCCAGGACCAGTGGAGAGAGTGGTGATAGCGGGAGGGTGAAGGGAAGGTGAGGGAGAAAGGGGGAACAGATGACAAGGTCTACATATGGCCTCCTCCCTAGTAGACAGACAGCGGAGAAGTGGGTGAGGGAGATGTTGGATGGTGTAAGATATGACAAAATAATAATAATTTATAAATTATCAAGGGTTCAGGGGGAGGGGGGAGCGGGAAGGGAGGGGGGAAAATGAGGAGCTGACACCAAGGTCTCAAGTGGAAAGCGGGTGTTGTGAGAATGATGAAGTCAACATATGTACTAATGTGCTGGACACAGATGATGTATGTACAGATTGTGATGAGTGTATGAGCCCCTAATAAAATGATTATTTTTTAAAAAAAAGAATGCCAGGGAGATAGTTTCTACAACAGCAAACAGGCAAAGGGAAAAGAGGTAAAGATGGCCGGAAGCCTGACACAAAAGCGAGGTGGAGACCTGTTTCCCCCACACCCCTCTCCAGTACAAAGGAAAGTGAAGGGCAGTTGATGCACATTTCCAAGGCTGGGTGGAGAAAGACAGGATGTTCACTGTATCCCATGAAAGCTGGAAAGATTCTTGGGTTTGGGGCCCAGAGACAGGAGCACAGCATGAAGTCTGGGGTGCAGGGGTGCAGGGATAGACTGGGAAGAGGAGGTATACTACAGAAAAGTAGCTAATAGCAGAAGACCCAAAGGAAAGCCAGCCAGTGATGGGAGATCAGCCATTTGCAGAATAAAAGCACCCTGTCCTCCCCTGTTTATGTGCTGTCAGGGCTAGTCAGGGCCCTTGCAAGTTCTCCTCCAAAGAATTCTCTCTTCAGATCTTTCTCTGACTCTGCTCTGAATGCTGTCACTCACCTGAAATTTTTCTTGGAATTGGGACAAGAACTGAGAAGTGGAAAGCCTCAAGACCTTGAGCCCCTGACTATTGAAAAGGGAGCAGTGTGTGAGTCGTGTTAGTGAAGATGAAGAAGGCATATGCAACACTAAGCCTCGGATCCTCAAATCAAAGGGGTATACAGCATGCATTTATTTTCCTATACAAAGGGTTTTATACATCTTTATTAAAATTGGGGGAAGATGGATTTTGCATGTAATCGACTGGGTTATGTTAATAGGCTGAGCATGCAGTTGTTCTCTGAGATGGATTCTATACCAGGGGTTCTGGGTGGAGCTAGCAAGACTTAGTCTGCGATGCTGCATCTTTGTATTCTAGTGGAGGTAACACTGCCAGCCAGGATGACTCAGCCAGAACTGGTTCTTTCTGAAAGGCAACATTCACGAAAAGTTGATTTCCTTTCATTAGCACCCCAAAGTGGTAGGCCAGGTGGTGTGCATGGGGGTTGCTGGGGCACCTAGTCTGTTAGAGCAAGTGTCCCCCTTAGGACAAGCTCCCGGAGTTTTTCCACTACGTGAGGACTTTCTTTTTGCTTTCTGCCTTTCCAACTTTTTCCCAACAGTTTTATTGAATATAATCCACACAGAATTAAATAGTTCAATCACACCAAGAAAAGTGTACAATCGTCACCACAATTTGTTTTAGAACATTCCCTCTACTCATCGTTATTAGCTCCCCACTTTCCTCCATCTTCCTTTGCCATACCACTAAGGAATCCAGGTACTACTTCTATAGATCTACATATCCTATGTTTCATAGAGAGTAAAAGTTTAAAAAAAAATTAACAATAATAGCAAAGTAAAACATATAAAAACCTCAACTGAAAACAAAGCAGAAAATATTACAAACTAGAACAAATTAAAATGGTTTAAATAGGAGCTCAAATGTTTGTTGCTGGGTGCCATAAGTTGCCTTCTACCCATAGCCGCCCAGGACAACACAGAACAAAATGCAACACTGCACAGTCCTACATCATCCTCACCATTTTCCCTATGCCTGAGCCCGTGGATGCAGCCACGGTGTCAATCCATCCATCATGCCCAGAGCCTTCCTCTGTTCCGCTGCCCCTCCACTTTACTAAACACGGTGTTCTTCTCCAGAGACTGATTTCTCTTGACAATATGTCCAAAGTCTGAAAGACAAAGTCTTACCACTCTTGTCTTTAAGGAGCGCTCTAGTCTTACTTCTTCAAATACCGTTTGGTTTGTCTTTTTAGTAGTAGTCCTTGGTACTTTCAATCTTCTTTTTCACAACGACAATTCAATGTGTCCATTCTTCCATGGTCTTCCTTACTCAATGTCCAACTTTCATTTGAATATAATGTATTTAATTTTTCTTTACAAAACAACCTCATCACCTTCAAAGTACTTTCCCTCCATTACACTCAATACATTTGTCAATTCTGCGATTCCATTATTAGAAAGATTTTTAAACTCATCTATTTGAATGGCTGACAGCACCTCCCTCGTTTTTTTTCTTCACCTCTTTTACGTTGTCAAATAGTTGTCCTGTCACATCTCTCTTCATTCGCAGAAACAGGAAACAGGAAACAGGAAGTGAGGTCAGGTGAGTAAGGTGCATGGGACAAGAGAGGCAGGCTGGTTTTGTTTTGTTTTTGTCAAAAACTGGTGCACTGAGATAGCTGTGTGAGCAGGTGCTTTGTTGTGGTGACAAAACTAGTCACCCGTCTGCCACAAACCAGGCCTTTTATGTTGCACACCATTACACAATCTTTTCAGAACCTCTAAATAGAAAGCTTGATTAACCATCTGTCCTGGTGGAACGAATTCCAAACATACTATGAGTTGACATTTTCTTCAATTCGGGAAGTTGATGGACATCCAGAATGAGGAAATGTCATTTGACATTTCACCTTCTTTGAAACAAGAAAAAAACTGTACACTTTTCCCCCCATAGCACTGTCCTTGTCAGCTGTGTTCAGCATCACAACAGTTTTTGCGGCATTTTTCCTGAGCACAAAATAAAATTTCAAAACCACACATTGTCTCTAAAATCAGCCATCACAAAAAATGAGGTTGAGTGAAACTGCTTTTATGAAAAAATTCACTGTGACCAAAGAGAACCTTCCCAGGCAATGCCACTGGGTGCACTAACTCAGAGTGAGTTGCTGATACTCATCTACCAGGAAAATGGATACTATGAAAGCTCTGCTCTTCCCAGTTCAACTCTGGTTTCTTGGGGGTACCCCCTCATTTTCCATCTGGGAAAGTCCAAGTCCATAGTACCATTTTGTGTTGTTGAAAAAAGGTATTTGCTATGAACAAGTCGTTGACTTTGTAAAATGCTATGATTCTATCTGCAGCTTTGTTTCTATCACCACGTCCATATTTTCCAACTACAATTCCTCCCTCTTTGTTTTCAACTTTTGCATTCCAATCATCAATAACTATCAATGCATCTTGATTCCATGCTTGATCAATTTCTGATTGAAGTCTTTGGTAGAATTCTCCAATTTCATCAGTAGCTTTGGCTGTTAATGCATAAAGTTGAATCATAGTTGTAATAGTTCTATTGATTGGATGTCCTTCAAAGTGGATAGGTGTGACCCGATCACATATAGCTTTGTACTTTATGATGGCTTTAGTGAGGTTCTTTCTGACAATGAATTACATGCCATTCCTCTTGATTGTGTTATTCCTGGGATAGTAAATCATATGATTTTATCATTCAAATGGTCAATACAAGTTCATTTTAGCTCACTAATACCTGGGATATTCATCTTCATGTGTTCTTTTTTATTTTTGATCACTTCCAATTTTCCTAAATTCATACTTTACACATTCCAAGTTCCAATCATTATATGATTTTTGCAGTTTTTTCTCTTTACCTGGAGTTTTGAAGCAAATGAAGATCCTCATAGGGTTTACCCTACTCATGTCACCATGACCTACGCCCTGCAAAAGTCATCTTGTTTTCAGTCACATTTCAAGTGCCCTCAACTTGAGGGGTCCATTCTCCTGCAGTATCTCTGACGATGTTCTGCTGAAGGTAAAAATGAAATTATCAGGGTTTCTTCTTCTGGAGTGGGGATTCGAGTCCATCTCCATGACTGTTCTTAGTCTGTAAGCTCTGCTGAATCCTGTTCACTTTTGAGTGACCCTCCTGGCATTTAAAATACCGGTGATGACATGGCGTCCAGCATCATAGCAACACACAATCCATCACCGTATGGGGGACTTGTTGCTTGACTTCCTTCCCTTGCCCTTGCTGCTTGTTGCACTCCCTTCCTGTTTTGGCCCCGTGTGAGGAGGGGTCAGACCAAGCTCAATTCCCACACTGTGTCTCCAGCGCTGTCCCTCATAGCACTGTGTGTCAGTGAGGGGACCTTGTGTCTTGTGGTGGGGCCGGCCCTATGGTCCTCTCTGTGCTTTCCTTGTTCTAAGAAGGAATGTCGGCCTCGAGGCTTGGTGGACTAGAATGCGGTTCGCCTCTCCTATCCTCTCCTCCCCCCTCCCTCTCCCTCTTAGTTTGCTCTCCTGTGGTTTGGGCATCCACTCTCCTCCAGCTTTATCTTCAGTGTTGTCCTCTGCAGTACATTCTTTTGTGAAGGGGGCGATATAGCTGGGATTGGGGCCGGCCCTGCAGCCAGTCCTCACCATTGGTTCGCCGCTCCATGGCGGTACATTGCATTCAAGGCTTGCCACACCAGGACGAGGTCTGGTCCTTCTCTTCCTTTCCGGTGAGACATCAACACCCTCCCCGTGAGAGAGTTGGTGCCCTGTATTTTAACTCATAGCAGCCCTGTAGGACAGAATTTCAAAAACCTATCCAACAGTTCTCTGCCCTACAAAGTTGCTATGAGTCAGTATCAACCCTAAATGAATGACTTTTAGGTCCCTGCTGGCTGGGCAGTTAGTTCTCTTCTGTCCGATAGGGGAGCGCTGTCAGTCGTACACTCCTTCATGACAGTGGACTTTTTGAACTGGTCATCTTGGAGTACTTTTAAACTTTTCTGAATGTTCTCATCTGTAATAGAGGGATCATCATACCTCAAAGAGTTTTTGAAAAATTAAATGGCATGTTGCATTTAAACTTACATGCCTAGCAAGTAGTTGGCAAAGATTGATGATGATGAGAATGTATTCTATAATATTACTTGGAAGGAGAGAAAAAGATACTCCAAAAATTCTTTCTAGTCTCCAAATACTGTACTCCTTGAATTTTTCAGCTAGTTTGGAAATCCACAATGAAGGTAAGTAAACAAATATTGCTAAAAGTCATTAATAAGACATCTTAAAAAAAAACATCAAAAAGAGTTTGAAAGCTATAAAAAGGGCAGGGATGGAAGTGGGGGTGGGGACAAAGAGGGTGTGGGAAAATAAAAGAAGCAGGAAGAGCCGCATACACCGCGGGCCTCTTGGGAGACGTCTCAGGAGGGCCTGCGACCACATACAGCGCAGGACACTTTTCTCTGTATGTGTTCGATTCCACAGACAGAAGATAACACAAACTAAACACGAATACAATTAAAGTTAAAGAAAGAGATGGAGAAGTGTCAGAGCCTTAAAACTCCTCCAGATGCCTTTCCTGTCAGACCTAAACATTGTGCCAAGCGGTTATTAAAGGAAGAACGGGGGAAACAGAAACTGATTTAACAAAATGGGAACCTTGTTTCAGGTCACAGCTTCCACCTAAGTCTATACGCTGATAATACAGCGTTCCCATCTCTTCCGCCCCTCCCCAAAGAATTCTTAGATTTCCACCAGGCCAGTTGAAACAGCAGATTTAGCATCCACAGGAGGCCCAAATCCTGTTTCTTTTCGATGTTTTTTGCGAAGAAGAGAGCCTAAAAGGGTACGATCAGGGATTTTATCAACAAAATTCTCATAAGACCACCTTTATTACCTTTGTATGCTAATTAAAAATGAGGTGGTCTCAATTATTTTTATTACTTCAGTAATTTTTACTATTGTAAGAGTTTATTTTACATATTTGAGCTATGTCAATTGCATCAAACTAGTTTTTACAAATGGTCTGAAGAAGCCAAATTTAATCTTAACATGATCCTTTCTCAGGACTTCATATCCTTTTTTCATAGCAGCTGAGATTTTTCAAGTTACATCTTATTGCGAGTACGTCCGTTTAACTCCGTTGGGTAGGGCATGTTGCTAATGAAGCCAAGGGCAGGGGTAACATCCGTTTTCAGGCCAATTAGTTGTATTCTGTCCACAGACCCTCATCTCACCTAAGGCAAATTACAGTAAAATTGAATGTCCTCCTGACAAGGCAGTCTGGCTGGGGAAATGTGTGTTCCCTGTATCCCAACTCTGTTGCATCAGATCAGGTCAAATCACAGAAGCTCTGCATAAACATAGCACATTAGTATTATTATTATCTTATTATTACCTGGATTTGTTTCTTTTTAAGATTATTTTAAGACTAATTAATTCATTAATATTTAAATCATTTGATTTGAGTAAAAGCATAGCCAAATATAATGTCTCCAATTTGATTCCTACTTTAGGAATTGAACTGTGCTTCATAGGATTTTCAAAGCTGTGACCTTTTAGGACCATAATGCCAGAACTTTCGTCTGAGACACCCCTGGGTGGATTTGAACTGCTCCAATTTTAGTTTATTAATCTGACGAAGATGTACATAATGTGCTGCAAAGCACAGAGTGGTGAATGGTGGCACTTGTTATCAGTGTTGTCCAGCTTTAGAGAGACTGTCTTACAAAAGGAGTTCCATCTTTGATTTTTCTTTCCCTCCATGACTTCAAAAGTAAAAGTATTATTTGAAGTTTTTGGTGAGTTTCTATTTTAGCATTAAGTTTGATTGAAGACCTCTATTCAGAGCAGGGGTGTGAGTTAGGTTTATGATTCCCCCAGGGCTGTTGATCCTTTAAAACTGCACATACACCCCTTGCCAGTTGGTTCGCCCCTAAAAGTGTGGTTGAGCATTTCAAAACAGCTTATAAATCATTACAATGAACGACTTTCAAACTGCCCATCCAAAGCAAGTGGCTTGACATGCCATCTGTTATTTTTCCTTTAAAACCCTCTGGTCTGTTTATCTAAGGCAGCCATTTAACATTTAAAATGATGTTCCTTTTAAAGGTGTGTGATGGGCTGATGAAGACAAGCTTTTGTTTTAATTATCAACAATTTCTGTGGTGCGATATAATTTTTGCAGTGCTCAGGGCCCTTTACAAATCAAAAGGAATCCAACTAAAATAGTAATTAATGTCAAATGACTAGTCACAAAAGGCCCTATTTAATTAAAAAGTTCTAATCTTTGATTAAACCTCATCACACATGCTCCTGATTGCAAACTGCTGTCTGAAAAAAGAGCATAATTGAGTAATACGCTATTGTCTCTCTCAAATGACACCTGCAAATTATATAAAATGACTATTCCTTGCTTAAAAGTTGAAAAACATTCTTAAATCATATTTCTATTGGTAGTTCTACTCCTCTTTATGTTACTATAACTGGAAGACTTAATTTTTCATTAAATGGTAAACAAGCTGCCAAACACTTAAATTCACTTATCATTTATTTTAAATTCATTATTAAATGTTAAACTAGCTATACATTTAAAACTAAAGTTAAAGAAAGTAATCTCATCCTTGTAAAATCAATATAAAAAATACTGTGAGAAAAATGTAATGTTGGCTCAAATCGCTATAGCATTTTTGTGCTCATACGTAGCAATACTTCAAAAGTGTGTTCCTTCTTTAATTTACATATTTAAATGAAAAAAACCCTCATGTTCCAAGCCATGTTTTCTTACTTTTGTTTTGTTGAGACTTGGTTGTCAGGTTAGTTTCCCCTATATCAGGGCAAGTCAATAGGCAGCACAGACACTTCTATTCAACAAAAATATAAAAATGTGACATCTATATGCTTTTGAAGGTGATGTTTCCATCTCACTAATGTTTTCATGAGGAATTCTGTGCTCTTTGATTGATGCTGTGTCCAAAATGACAGTTTTGCCGTCATAGAAGGAATCAAAATGTGGTCTTTTGAAATGTTCTTTGAGTATGGAGAACAAAAAGAAGTCTGAGGTTGCGAGATCAGGGCTGTTGGGTGATTGGGGAAAGCTTCTAAATGGAATTCTCATAGACTAGACCTTGCTACCTTCAGCGAATGAGCAGGTGCTTTGCTGAGGTGGAAAAAAAATTCCTTGGCACTACTTCCCTGGTCTTTCTCTCACTAATGCAGTTTCCAATTTCTTAAAGCTTTTTCATAATAGGTCCTCATGACTGTTCTGTGTCCTTCAGGAAAATCTGTCACAATTACTCCTTTTAAATACCCCCAAAACAGTCAATCATAGACCTCTGAGCTGACCTCTCTGTCGTGAATTTGACTGGCCCAGCAGATCTCCTCAGCAGCCATTGTTTGGACGAGACTTATTTTGAGGGCTGAGACAAAGACAAGCATATTACTGAGAGCACTTGTCTGGCGTCATCCTCGGTTGCAGACACACATTTCAGCAGGTTTTGTGCGGAATGCATCTGCACATGGAGGATCTGGGGAACTAGGAACAATTGCTCTTCTTTTTTACTTAACCGGTATAAGGGGTCCCTGTATTACAGTTTAAAATCCTGAGCACTAATGTTGCAGAAGCTTAGGGTTTACAGCTGGAGTCTTAAATCTGTTTTGAGTCTCTACTGAATTCTTTCTGACCATTAATCAGCAGCAGGAATAGCTGTAGTCTAGGCAAAGTATGATAGAAAGTACTACTGTTTCCCCAGCAGGCCCAAGGTGGGGGCATTGGGGGACAGTCTCCTTCAGGAACTTTTCCAGGTGTGTCCTTGATGGAAATTGGGCTTAGACTCACTTGTCATGAATCTTACCATAACTGCCTTGGTCTTAGGGTCCTGGATCACTCTTATAAACTCTTTTCTCTAGCATAATTTGCATGTCCCAACAATGATCCTATTCCCACTTCTGTGGTCCTGCCAGAGACTGTGATGTATTAACTCTCCATCCATCATGCTTGTGTGACCATTTGCTTTTCACTCGCATGTCCTATTTATGGGGCTGTTTGCCTGTAAATTCTGGAATGCTAATATGGCCTCTTGCTGATGATTTCCCTCATCTAGATGAATTACCTTTGTCTTTCACCTGTATAAGATTTAATAAATGTGTCTTTATATATCATATTTGAATTTGCAATCCTGTATGTCTCCTACAACATGCCAACTTGTGGCAGAGTTCCATTCTAACAACTCCTTAGTAAGTTGAATACCTTTTCTTAATTTCATTATAACTGCCTTTTATTATCAATATTTTTATGAAACAGTTTGTGATAGGTAGGTTTATTTTGCCAACCTGGCCATCAGCAACATGTGAGATTTGGTACTGAAATATTTACGTATCAACTTCCAGAATAATTTGATATGTTTGATTACCACAAATTATACATTGAATAGATGACATATTACTAGTGATAATGAACTTAAACTCTGCCATCCAGTCAATTCTGACTTATAGAGACACTATAGGACAGGGGAGAACTACCCAGGTGGGTTTCTGAGACTTACTCTTTACAGGAGGAGAAAGCCTTGTCTTTCTTTGGATTAATGTGTATCCCCACACACACAGAAAAGGGGCAGGGGGGCTCTAGTAGGCGCTGTTCTCATAGCTCAAATACATCATAGGTCAGAGAGTATCTGCATTGCTAGATTTAATGATGATTCCCATTTGGTCATAAAGATTATTTTAATTAGGTCACTGGGCCATGGACATACAGACAAAAGCTTGTTGGCATATTTCCGGAGGTACTTACAGTCCTACATTTTGATGACAAATATACAATCCACTGTAATCCAATAACATAATACTAAATGAAGCCTTCATATTATTGACTGACATATTGATTTTTTTAAATAGGGTATTAGAGCATACTTTCTGAAGCATTTGGTTTGTAGAAGGCTGCCCTCTACAGCAGGGGCCCTAACTCCATTTTGAGTCTTGACATTAAGTTCAAATGTCATTTGAATTCTTTCTGACCATGAACCAGAAAGGTCACTAATGCTTAGACAACTTGGAAGAAACCTAGGGAGGGGAAGTTTTCCTCAGAAAGAAGGAAGTAAAATACAATTCCAGGTTGAGGGGTTGAACTCGGGGACAAGTAGTTTGCTCTCAGACTTGCCCCTAGGATTTGGGGATTTGCCTAGATATACATTTGAGGATTCCCCTAATACAGCTGCATGCTATTTAGTTTAAGTTCAAAGTTAGGGTGCTGATGACTATGACTATCATCAGGATTCATACTCTGATTCCTGACCACCAAGCCCATAGCTAACGTTCTGATTTTTAGAATCTTCTATCGTACATAGATCCCAGCCATGGGTCTTTCCCATGTCCTCCTGTCATCCTACCTGAGACAGTGAGGAATTGATCTGCTACTAGTCATGCTCTATGACAATTTCCTTTGTTGTCTTTCACACGACATGACCCCCATGCGTGCAAATAGGTGGACTCCATTCAGCTTCGGGATTGGGTGCACGCTCCCTCCTTCGGAATGATTTCATTTGTTTGTTCTTGTGCTCTAAGGCATACTAAGAACGTTTCCGCAGCATATGCTTGGATGCCACATCTTTTTTTCCCCTAACACTTACTAAGTGTTCGGTTGTTATAGAGCCATTGCTTTTTATACCTATGTAGCTAACCATCTGCTAATCTTAAATGTTCTTATAATCTATCATTTTAACCAGTCCTTTTGCTGCCAAAAGAATGAAGAAGCAGCATTAAGAAAAGTTGAGAAAGAGCAATGCATTTATTTAATGCCTACCACAGTTCTTTAAACTATGTAAGAGGGCTTCAAAGAATTAGTGAAAAAATGAACTACAAGGTAATGGAATATTTCCACATATTTTCTGAAGTACCTTCTTATAATTTCATTTAACCTGATCTACCAGCCAAATAATTCACCATCTATGCTTCAAATAAAAAGCTTGTTTCGCACAAAGAATGTCTACTGCACTATAAGAATATGTAAATGGCCATTTTTCATGATATTGATTAAAGCCACATGAAGCATAAGTACATTTTTTAAAGCGAGTTCTCTGCTTATGACAATTTGGTATCTCATAAATTATTTTTAATTCTAAAATCAAACTAATGAGTAGAGAAATGAAAATACTTTCTTGAATTTGCTTCTAAAATAGAATTAAGTGCTTGATTAATTAACATAACACATCTTAAAATGTAGCATCAAGTCATTTATATGTATGACTTATATGAGTAAAATAGTTTGCTAAAATCTGTGGATCTGACACTCGGTGAAAAATGGAATTGACGGCATAAGGAAAATTGAAACAATAAAGCAAGTTAAAAGATATACCACAAAATGATTTCAAAATTAAGCCTGCCAAGTATTTCACATATGATGTCAAATTGATAATCATAAACCTACAGTGAAAAGATAAATATAAGTTCTTATTGAATTTTGATTATTCTTTTCCTTAAAAACTTACTATATAAACAATCTGTATATAACAATGCAATACAAATCTTTAAACTGGTGACGATTTATATGATAAAATGATCTACTTAGCTTTTACTTAAAAAGTCAGGAATTTTATAAAGGAAGCAGGACTGATTTTAATAATAATCAGCTGCTGTTGTTTTGCTATTCACTTTGGGTTCTAGTGAATCCTTCTGAGAAGTGGTTAGAACTTTAAATACCAGGATTTGAAAGTAATAGGCTTCTTCCACAGGTGAGTCCTATGATATCAGCAGTGAGCTAGACCATATGTTGTAATCACTTCTTATGGGCAGATTTATTTAATCTTCCTAGCAACACCATGAGCTTGAAAGTACTATTATCCTCATTATACAAATGAGGCAATGGAAGCATATAAATGTTTAAGTAACTTGCCGAAGGTCAAATATCGAGCCTTTGCAGAGCCAACATACAAACCTAAGTCCTGCAAGCCAAAAATGTTTTTCTGGACTTCATTGTAAAAGAGCCTTTCAAATGATAAAAGTTTTATAAATTAACATGAACTAGCAAAAGAATTGATGCTTTATTTTTCTGTTTCTTTGTTTTTATTTTTGTTTCTTACAATTTAGAGGCTAGTGAAGAGATCTAATTAACACTTGTATATGTAAAACACTGTCATTGAAATTTTCCAGTTCTATTGATTTGACATTACATTAGTCCATGCAATGCATTGTTTTAACATGATGATGATGGTGGTGATGATAATGATGGTGATGAAGCAAGTCAAATGTATTAAATGATTATTGTTCCAAGTCCTAGGGGTGGCTTTACATTATACCCTTTAATACAGTACATCATTTAATCCTGAAATAGCTTTAGGAGCTCTCCTTTACCTCCACTGGTGCTGATTTTATTCATTACTTTAGACAATACCATTTACTTTTATTTTATTTCAAAATGTTAGTAATAACAAAAACATTTTTGGGCACTTACTGCTTGACTAGACTTAAGTCAAAGTTTTACCTCCATAGTTCATTGAGTACATAATAATATCAAGGCACTCATAAGTTAAGTAAATCCCCTAAAGCAGCTCAGCTGAAAAAGGTGTAAGCACAGTTTGGATGGGGAAAGGACTGTGTGGCCGCCTTCACTGTGAAATGCAAAGGCCAGCTGCCCCTCCACATACACTCAGGCTGTTTGTTTGTTTGTTTTTTAATTAGTAATTTAAAAAATAAATATAAGATATTTTAAAGAAGAAATTTTTCAATTTATTGGCTCAGTCATACTTCCTGAATCAAGTCTTGTCTCTGCTACATAATGGCTCGATGACCTGGGAAAGATTTGGTTTTTAATTTGGTATTTGGAAAAGGAGATATACTTTTCTCCCTAAAGTATTCTATAATTAAAATAAAATAAAATAAAGGATGGTTATATAATGAATGATGGAATGCTAATTTAACTCAATATTATATCCTCACTATCTTCACCTGTAAATATAAGTAAATAAAATGTAGACCACTAGAAAATCAAAATTGAGGTTTGCCTTAAACAAAATGTATTAGAAAAGAAATAATTAGTTACGTTTTATTGTGTTTTCTCATAATTTGATGTCTCTTTTTCAAAACTAAAGCTGTGCTTTTAGTAAACCTTTACTAAACAGAAGTTTAGGTTTCCATTCAATAAATCCTCCACAAGTTCATCAGTGACATATTTTTCTTTATTTCTATTCTAGTTGTTCCATTTCTATTTATCTAGTCTCCTGACCCCTTTACACACTTGCCTTTCTTTTTAAGTAACTGTTGACTTTTGATCTCATGTAGGAGCCTTTACAAGGAAACATACGTCTAGGTGGGAGTCATTATTTTGTGATCCAGTCTGTTATTTAGCCATAGATGACCTCAGGGGTTAGTTTTGGTTCCATGTATGAGAACAGAAACACTCTGTTTTGTACTTTAGATTGTTGAGCCAAGTAAAATTAAAACCTGTCAGTATTTTCTCTGTTTATCAGAATGTTGCTTATCATACAAAAACATATTTCAAGGGAAAAAAAGTAAACATGTAGCTATGCAAGATTGCATGTGCTAAATCCAAGTGTTCTCTAGAACGGGCATATTGGAAGTGTGCACACTAGTCTATTTGTCATCTATTTCTTTATTCGTTTCCTCTTACAATAAATGACTGCAGTCATTGGCTGAAAATAATGCAAATTAGTGTTCTATAGCTTTTGAGATCAGAAACCTAAGAGGGTCTCAGTGGTGGGATTCAGCTGGTTCTCACTGGTTTGGCAGAATCATTACTTAATTTTTTGTTGAGTCTGGTGAACCAGTTGTTAAAATGTAATCAGGGATGTCTCTAAGGTGGATGGCTGGACAGGCACCCAACATGGAAATAAAAAGGTTGCATTCCTTACACTTTTTAGCCTTTATCTAGCTAACAGTGTGCTCTAAACGCCCTTTGTAATGTTCATTCCACCAATAGGTATTGAAAATTAGATGGAATCCTGTGAGTATTTTTATTTATTCTTTTCATAAAACTCCTTGTAGTCTTGGTGAAATACTGGCTATGTATTCCCTTGCAGCTGTTACTCTATTAAACATAGAACATAAAGAGAACAAGTGCCAAACAGCCAGAAGGTGACAGGCTGCCATTCATTTCAGCTTTGTGTCACCCCCAAATTCTCACTAGCGATTATGAGTAAATTATGCAATTCCTGAAAGTGTTCAAAGAGCTAAAAATATTGTCACAATAATTGCTGTAAATTCAACATAAGTAGAAAGGGGTTTTTCAAGGTTGGGCATAATATGTTCAGAGAAGAGAAGTTGTCTGTTTCCAAAATATCAAAGACAATGACAATTGTCTAATTGGCCTACTTCAAAAGATGAAATCCTCCTACAGAGAAAAGATAGTTAGGAATAAATAACACAGCCAATGATGCTCAGGTAAAAGCAAAGAATATTGCAAGTGAAGACACCATTCTGTAACCAATTTGGAAATATCTTAAAAAACAGTTTTATTGTTTCTTTGTAAGTATTATTTAAGATTTTTTCATTAATTTTAAAATGCTTTTAATGCAGTTTTGTGTACCTCTTTTATTGTTCTTGTTTTTTGAAACCAGCAACCAGGACTAAGGCCTTTCTCTGTTAGCTCTCGCCTTCCCTTTCCATTTCTAACGCCCATCCAGATAATCCAGGATCATCGTTCTATCTCAAAGTCAGGTAACCTTAATTCCATCTAAGACCTTAATTCTCATTTGCCATGTAGCCTAACAATTTACAGGTTCGGGGGATTTACCTCTTTGGGGACCATTACTCTTGACGACTAGATTTTTCGCAGGATTATCAAAGATGCATCTTCTTTCTATTGCATTCCGACAGCTAGCACACATTATTTATTTTCTCCTCTGCTGATTGTGTTAATTCTAATCATCTGGTAATGAGAGGTCAGCTGGATTTCTCCATTGTATAGTTACTATTTACTCCTTTGTAATCAATAACATTTTAGAGTGAAATACTTAATGCTATGTAAAAGGCCCCGTTCCTCCTCCCACTTTCATCTATTACTAGTAACATCCATTGGTTTTTCTGGCCTGGGTTAGCTATTACACAGATGATTGCCAAACTCTGATTTTTCTAACACGACAATTTCTTTTTTACTTATCAGTTGACTTTCTAATATAAATATAATAATATAATATAATATAAATAGGGTTTTCTCCTTAGCCTACTGATTTATTTATAACCGGGTGTACCATACTCACAGTTTCCTATCTATTGCTATCATTATTTGAATACCAAACTTGTCAGTTTGGCCTCTGTAAATCCTTTCAAATTGAGTTACATAGTTTTGTTTTGCCTTTTTTCTATTTCCATCACCTGTGACAGCTCCTTATTTTCTTACAAGAGTAGATATTTTTGACTCATTCCATTTTTTCCTTACTTCATCCCTGGAATCAACAATTTTTCCTAGGATTCCTGATTTTTATTGATGAGTGGTATATGAAAAAACGAGGGAGTCTAGGGGAGCTCATTGCTACTGGGTTGGTAGTTTTACTATGCTCTCTCCATGAGAAAAACAGGAAAAGTGTACAAATAGACACCCCACATACACATACCCATACTTGTCTATATGTGATAATAACCAGGCTCAAACACAAATATTTCCAATCCCACTGCAAAACTACAAATAGCTTTATCTTACTCCAATTTCTTATCTGTTGTTCCCTTCCCTGGCAGTGCAAAATTTCCGTCTTGAACAGAACTTAGGTATGCCTTATATAGACTTTAGGGCTGCCTAACCTTACCACTTCTCAGCCTTTGGATAACATCAAGGGTAAGTTTGCCTAACCCTAAACCAAAAAGCCCGGGTTGTTCTGTGGGTTATCATTGGACTACCAATCATAAGCTCAGCAATTGCTTAAAGAAAACAGAAGAAGCTGTCCCTTCCCATGATTTACAGTCTCAGAAACCAAAAGGGGAAATTCTACTCTGTCCTAATGGTCAGAATGGTCTTGGTAGTAGTGGTTTTGGTTTTAGAATCAAGACTGCCTACCTCGTTTGAGTTTGCTACCTGGATTTTTGACAATGGGGAGGAGGAAGAAATGAATGGAAGGAGGAAGGGATAGAAGGTGGGAGAAAAGGAATGGAGGCAGGGAAGGAAAAAGGAGAGAGGTTAGGCAACATTAAATTTTGTTTATAGACAAACAACACAACAATGTTTTGAAAATGATGATGGCAACATATGTACAAATGTGCTTGACACAATGGATGGATGGATGGATTGTGATGAGAGCTATATGAGCCCCAATAAAATGATTAAATAAAACTAACTAAATAAATAAGAAATTAATTAAAAATATTTGTTTATAGAAAAGAAAGAGGAAGTCATAAAACAGGAACAATGATTCCTGATTTTTAGAAAGTAATTGGAAATATATATATTGACTTTTATAATTTTTCTCTTGAAAATAATTTCCAACTTTTTGAAAAAGTTCCAAGAATAAGAATAGTGCAAAGAGAGTCACTAAACTATTAACTGGATTAAAATATACATATTGCCATTATTTGCTTTACAGTTTTCTCTTTTTCTGACTCCTTTATATAGGACACACATAAGCATATGCATTTACATAAACATATATTCATATGCATATGCATCTTTGTATGCCCACCATTTTGTTTTCTGAATCATTTGAAAGAATGTGCCACATACTGTGGCATTTATTCCTAAATATTTTAATTTATATTTCCTTTAAATGGTTATATTGCTTTACATGACCCCAATATGTTTGCTGGCATTACAAAATGCAACATGGGTCCTCTGTAAGGGGGCGGTCTCTTCTATGTTCAGTATTTCAGTCTTGTCATTTTAACCAATAGTGCCCAGGAAGACATCTTTTGGGCTCAATGGATAATTTTATCTACAATCAATTTTTAAACTTTCTTGCCATGTCTGTTTGAAGAAAACAATCTTTCACTTTTTAATGACACATGAGTGAAAATGGACTCTATACAGTCAGTTGTGCTTTTAATCTATATAAGGAACCTAGGTGTTGCTATGAGCATTGAACTGCTAACCACAGGTTGGTGATTCAAACCCAAGAACAGTTTGTGGAAGAGAGATGGACTGTCTGCTCCTGCAAAGACTTATAAGAGGTTGTTATGAGGCAGAATCAATGCCATGGCAGTGGTTAAAAAAACCTACTATGTGTTATGAAATTTATTTTATTATTAAATTTATTTATATTTTGGTATTGCCAATGGTTAATTTCTAGAAATTTAATTTCATGTATAATATTTGCACAAGTAATTAAAATATATTATTAAATATACTACCTTCAACATTTAATGAAAAAACACAAGCAACAATTTGTTTACCTATTGAGAAGGAACTGACTATATAGATGACAACTGATATACACAATAGAACACTATGGACCATTTAAAAGAATCATGTTCTGATATGGAAATATGGATTTGATTTATCATTACTGGGTGAAAAGTAATTTAATTAAAAGTGTGACTATTACGGTTCATTTATAGTTTTGGTTCTTTAATATATATTATAAAAGCTATAACTGAATCACATTTGAAAAACATGTTACTATTTTGTATCACAAGCACAAATTAAAAATATGTCATACATAATATTTTTAGAATGGACAAAGTAGCATCTATATTTTTAAGAAAACTGAAAAAAAATCATATTGAGTACTTTCTGATATCAATATTTATGAGCATTTATTGACATCTAAAATATTTGATAACTACAAGTGTTTCAATCAATATAGGATTCCAGTATTAAATTCTCTTACAAATTCGGCAAAGCGTTATCTACTATTATTGGAAATTATGAAATTATTATCAATTTATTTAACAGATAATTATTGACAATATGTACAATAGTCAAGACAATTACACATTGAAGCTCAGTGTACATGCATCACGGAATTTAAGAAATCATGTGAGAAGCTACCATTTCGAATCAGGTTGTTGGCAAACATTCAGTAGCGAGAGGCCTATGTAGATCACCCTTTCTATAATCAGCAAGCCTGTCAATTTTGCCAAAAATCATGCGGTAGGCAGCAGACCATTGCTGATAATTGGTATATGTTTTTCTTTTAGAAGTGAAAATTCTAACCTTTTACTTGACAGATGTTTGGATAAAATGCCATGCAACATTTTGAGAGGTTATCTATGCTCTTTACAGTTGCATTTTCACTGCTATCCATTTAGGAGCGAACAAATAAAAAAGTTAGCAAAAGTAAAAATATGACCTAGTTAGCTACTTACAGATGCATATATAAATTAAAAGAAAGTTCATTTTAAACAGGTGAAATATTTAATAGTTTAATCAAATAAAATAACCTGAAATCACATTTCTAAACATAAGGAACTTTTGAGTGTAAGCCACAGGTAGGATTTTGAAGTGATGAGTAATTATAAAGAATAATAATAAATATGCAACCACTGTATCTTAAGAAAACTAATTTGTAGTTCTTAAATGTTCACTATGCCATTTTAAAACAGTTTAGTTACAGCTGACTAATTATATGATTATTGGTGCAAATTGACTTTTTTAGAGTTAGTAGAATCTTTTCCAAATGTCATCTGGGCCCCACACACTGGGAAGGTGACAACATCTGATATTTCATTAGTGTGTTTTGAGATCAGAAAATTAAGTCTCTGAGAAGTTTACTGGCTTGCCTAATGAGACCGATAAAAAACCGATCTTCCAATAATATTTGCAACGTCCATATGACATGTACCCTCCTGAACACGCTACAGTCTTACCCCACCTCAAGAGCCCTTTAGGCACCATTAATTGTCTCAATAAGAACTCTGCTGGTGTGGCAGGTAAGTGTTTTACTGTTAATCCAATGGTCAGAGGTTCAAAATTACCTAATGCCTTCATGAAAACACTTGATCTTCTCCCATATTGATTGCAATCATATGATCTCATAATGTAACAACATTTGCAGAGTGGTAGATCTATAAAACTAAAATACTCTGCAGCTTTATTATTTTTTAAAAAGGAAAAGGGAAAAGAAAACCCTATGGGGCAGTTCTACTCTTCCATGTTTAGTCAGAATTGAGTCAAGAATTGATCTGTTTGCACTCAACAACGATGCTGTCAATGGTCCCGTGCATTTGCTATGCTCTGATTTCACTTATGGATGCTTGCTTGAGTGTGTCTTCCACGGAAAAAAGTTATACTAAATCCATAAACTATTAGTGTGGCTGAGTTCTTGTGTCATATCATGTACACATTGAGATAAATGCACGTGAATTTTTTTTTTTTACAAAATGGATACAACTGTGAATTTCCAGACATTAACTCATACTTTCATAAGAAAAATATGTTACTAATGTGCCACTAGTACAACAGACAAGATGTCACTTTGATGACTAAGGTGGACTGGAGGCCAGTCGTGATCTTTTCAATCATCCCATATGCATGCAAAAACTGCCAAATACAAAGAGAAGCATGGGGAGGAGGGCGCATAATGCCTGAGGGGGTTGATAAGGTGCAGTGTAGCCAAGAGAAAGTACTGACAGTCGAATGAAGAGTGAACATGATAGTGGGACAGGAGGGAAGTAAAAGGAAATAGAGGAAAGAGCAAGCAGACAAAAGACATTTATAGAGGTACAAATATATTCATGCACATATGTGAATATGTAAATGTATTAATAGGGACATAGGTCTAAGTACATGTATTTAAATGTTAATGTATTAAGGTAGCAGATGGGCTTTGGGTCTCTACTCAAGTGTCCGTCAATGCAAGAATATTTCGTTCTAATAATTTTGGATCCTCAACTTTTCCACATGATTGCTGAAGTCAAAAAGAGTGCATAGGCAAATGTGGTGAATAAAGCTTATGGTACCCAGCTATTAAAAGATGTAGTGTCGGGAGTCTTAAAATCTTGAAGTGAAACAAGCAGCTATCCAATAGAGAGGCAACACACCCACATGGAAGAAACATACCAGCCTGTGTGATCATGAGGTGTCAACGCGATCAGGTAACAGGCATCAGAGGACACCGAACAAATATATTGATGTCAATGATGGGGATCAGAGAGGAGACCCAAAGGCAGAAAATTGTACATTCCCTCACAGAATGGTCACAAGGAAGGAACAAGTCAGCCAGGGTGCAGTATAGCACCAATGGAACACACGACATTCCTCTAGTTCTTTAGTGCTTCCTCCCCTCCACTGTTATGGCCACAGTTCTACCTTACAAATCCAACTGAAACATGCACAGCAGTACAGATAAGAGCTCTCAACACACAGAATCCAGGACAGATAAACCCCACAGGGACGGTAATGGGAATAGCGATACCATGAGAGTGTGGGGAAAGGGGAAGAAATGGGGAACTGTCTACAATGATTGATGTATAACCCACCCCTACATGGGTGAAGGGAGACAGTGGGTTGTGTAAGATATGAAAATAATTTGTGATTTATCAGGGGTCCATGAGGGTGGGAGGGTGGTGGGGGGAGGGAAAAAAGAGGCTCTAATAGCAAGGACTCAAGCAGAAAGAAAATGTTTTGAAAATGATGATGGCAACATATGTGCAAATGAGTTTGATACAATTGATGTATGGATTGCTATAAGAGCTGTAAGAGCCCCAATAAGACGAATTATTAATTTAAAAAAGGGATATAGGACAATTTATGCATTCTGTTTGTGGTGTGGTGTGGTGATGTGTGTGTGTGTGTATATATATAACTTATACTCTGGACTGCTGGAAAAATGAACAGTACTAAAAAAATATAATTAGAATGCTCCATAGAATATAGAATGACAAAACTTCATCATGCTTACTTTGGACATGACATTAGGGAATATAAACACTAGAAAACATTACTATACGGTGTCAGTGAAAACAAGGAAGTGCCTCTGCAAGATAAATTAACACAATAACAACAATGAATTTAGACCTACAAGTGATAATAAAGAAAGTGCACGACTGGGCAAGGTTGTGCACTGTTACATCTAAGGTCTCCATGAATGGGAGATGTCTGGACAACACGTAACGTTATGAACAATGTAATTGTTTAATATCAATCAGCTATCAGAACTTCTTGTTGTTGCTTTTGTCATTGCTGTTTAGTTCATTTAAATTCATCACAATCCCATGACAATGGATGGAAACACCACCCAGTTCTGGGTCATTCTCCTAACCTTTCTGTGGTTGAGCCCATTGTTGCTGCTATTGTGTCAATCCAGCCCAGTGAATCTTCATTCTGGCTGCCATTTTACCAAGCATATGTCCTTCTCCAGGGACTGGACTCTCCTGGTACTACGTCCAATGCAAGTGAGATCAAGTCTTGCCATACTTGCATTAAAGGAACATATAGGCTGCAGTTATTTTAAGACTGGCCTCTCCATACTTTGGGCAGTCCAATTGAATGTTCAACATTCTTTGCCAAGATCATTGGTTAGACAAATACGTTTTCTTTAGTCTTCTTTACTCAGTGTTCAGCTTTTGCATGTATGTGAGGCAATTGAAACTATCATGGCTTGTATGAGGTTCAACTTGGTCTCAATGTGATATCTTTGTTTGTTTTTAACAGTTTAAAGAAATATGTTGTAGATTTGCCCAATGCAATTCAATATGTGATTCCTTGACTGCTGCTTTCATAAGGACTGAATCATTGCAGCTTCATGGTTGTGAAGTGGTAAAGTGTTTGACTACTAATCAAAAGGTCTGTAGTTCAAACTCTGGTTCTATATGGGAGAAAGATGTGGGAGTCGGCCTCTGCGATGATTATAGCCTAGAGAATCATACGGGGCAGTTGTACTGTCTTACTGGGTTGCTATGAGTTGGAGTCAACTTACTGCAATGGATTTTCACCTTTTGAAAGAAGAATACTAGGTCTGCCTTCTGGGTCAATTGAAACAACCGACCTTTTGTCTAGTGGTTGAATGGTTAACGGTTTGCACCACACCACAGGTAGGTACTCCCTCTAGACTTCACAGTGGGTTTGGTTTTTGAGAAAATGCAGCAGGCTGTTGCTCATCTTGCATATGCTGTTCTTTTCCACAAGGTGGGACACACCCGGCCTAGAATAGCGGACAGAACTCAGAGTTAACACTTAATATATTTACTTTGAGGGGAGGGGACAGGTAGTCATCCTTGCTATTGAAGAATCAACAGTGTTTTGGGTGCTATAGAATAATTTACAAGCTTCAGTCTTTTTTTAACTAAAAAAATTAGAAGAGTTGGTTATCCATTCTATTTTATTGTTTTATTTTTGAGCTATGTTATTATTATGCTCTTAATGGATATTTTCAATTGCCATTGTATTTCTTTTTCTCTGATGCTGTTTATCTCTTTCCTATTTATAAATGCATATTTTCTCTGAGTTTAGGAAAATGTCTTAACATTTTTGTTTATGAATTGCATTCTAGTAAAATAATTGTCAGCTTAACTGGGTTGAAATTCTCAGTATTATGTAATTTTGATGTAATGTGATTATCCTAGGAGTAAATTTTCATTTTTATGATGCTAATGAAGCACTTATATATGTAAAGCAGGGGGTGTCTATAGGATTAGGCTGTTTCTTGAGTCCATCTCTTTGGAGACATGTAATGAATTGTAGTCCACCAATGACAATCCAAAGAACCTAAGACAATCAAGAAATGAAGAGTCCCTGTGCTGAGGAACTCCTAGACCCAGGAAATAGTGTTGACAAGACCTTCCCCCAGAGCCAATAGACAAAAGGCCTGCCCTTGTCGATTAGACTTGGCGTTTGGATCCCTAACCTGCTAAAGCATGAAATAATAAATTGATGTTTGTTGAAGTTAGAGAGTTAATGGTACTTAACCATAGTTAATGGTATTTCTGTTAGAGCAACACTAAATAATCAGACAATCAGAGAAGCTAACCTGTCTGAAGAATCAGGACTGGAGGAAGGCTTATAAGCAATGTGATATATGCAGATGACATGATACTGCGTGCAGAAGGTGAAGAGCACTCGAGGCACTTGTTGATGAAGAGCAAGGTTTTCAGCCTTCAGTATGGACTACAAGTCAGTGTAAAGCAGCGGTTCTCAACCTGTGGGTCCCGACCCCTTGGGGGATCAAATGACCCTTTCACAGGGGTTGCCTGAATCATAACAATAGCAAAATGACAGTTATGAAGTAGCAACGAAAATAATTTTATGGCTGGGGTCACCACAACATGAACTGTACGAAAGGGTCACAGCATGAGGAAGGTTGAGAACCACTGGGGTAAAGAAAGCCCAAATCCTCACCACTAGACCAATAGGTAAGATCAAGATAAATGGAGAATATATTGAAGTTGTCAAGGATTTTGTCATCCTTGCATCCACAATCAATCCCGATGGAAGGAACAGTCGAGAGATAAAATGATGTATTGCATTGAGGAAATCTGCTGCACAAGACCTCTTTAAAGTGTTAAAAAGTACTGATGTTACTTTGAGGACTAAGGACACTTGACTCAAGCCACGGTATTTTCCTTGCCTCATATGCATGTGAAAGTGGATCATAGAATAAGAAAGACTGAAGAAGACTGATGTGTGTGAATTGTGGTCCTGGCAAGGAATATTGAAAGTATCATAACTGCTACAATGGCAAGCAAATTGCCTTTGAAGAAGTATGGTCAATGTGCTCCTTAGATGCAAGTATGGTGACACATCGTCTTACATACATTGGATGTGTTGTCAGGGAGACCAGTCTGTGGAGAAAGACATCGTGCATGATAAAGTTGAGGGACAGAGAAAGAGAGGAAGACTCTCAAGAAGATTGATTGACACAGTGGCTATACCAATGGGCTCAAGCACAGGGACAATTGTGAAGATGGTGCAGGTCTAGGCCATCGTTCTGTTGTGCATGGGGTCACTATGGGTTGGAACTGATTCATTGGCACCTAACGCCAACAACACAATGACTGGCGATGCAAGTAAAGTGTATGGAGTCTGTTGCAGTTAAAGTCAATTTGGCTGGGTCATTATTGAGCAGTTATGTAATAATGTAATTTGGCAGTTATACAATGATGTAGCTTCATTTTGTGGTCTGATGCAATTTTCATCCATTTTGGGATGTATTGTAAATCTTAGCCTCTATGCCTGTGGTTATCACCCCCCTTGGAAGTGAATTGTCTATTACATTAATGAGGCAGGATCTTGAGTCACTACTTCATTGTGACATTAGCCACCACCCTTACACCAGTCTTCACTTTCATACAAAATGTAGCCTTGTATCACATTGATCATATAAGCGGAGTGTCCTTTAAGGAATGATCTGCATCCAATATAAGGGGCCTGAAAAATGCTCATGAAAAAAAAACTATCTTCAAATTTTATTTCTTCATGAGTTTTTGAAGCACACACACAGGCAATGTTTCTCTGAATCCCACGTCCAACTGTCATCATCTGTCTCCAGCTCCTGAACCAGCAACCTATTATCTGACCTGATTCACCAGCTTCCACATGCTTGTGAGTCAGCATTTTTCTGACCGCTGGTTTGGGTTTTCCAGCCTCAGTAACCATGTGAATCAGGAGAAGGTCCAGTCTGATGCCTGACCCATGCATTTGCGACTTTCCTGACTCTCTGCAAATGCATGAGCCATTTCCTTGATCACTTGAGTTCTTTGAGACATTGCAGTGAATTATGGAACCCAAAGGTGGGAGGGAGAGAATTGAAGGAAAGAAGAGTCACTGTCAGCTATGATGGAGTCGTGCAGCAGTTTGAAAGAGTTGGGACATCTTTAATTTCTCCTCAAAGGATCCAGCTTTATGAAAATACTTATAAAACAACTAGTTTTGTATTTCACAGCTGTGATCTTTAAAATATTATATTATCCCTCCTGCATGTCTAACAAAATTTTAAAAATCATTTTATTGGTGGCTTATGCAACTCTTATCACAATCCATATATACATCAATTGTTTAAAGCACATTTTTACATTCATCACCCTCATCATTCTCAAAACATTTGCTCTCCACATAAGTCCCTGGCATCAGCTCCTCATTTTCCCCCTCCCTCCCCGCTGCCCCCACCCTCATGAACCCTTGATAATTTATGAATTATTATTTTGTCATATCTTACACTGTCTGACATCTCCCTTCACCCACTTTTCTGTTGTCCGTCCCCCAGGGAGGAGGTTATATGTAGATCCTTATAATCTGTTCCCCCTTTCCAACCCACCCTCTCTCCACCCTCCCAGTATTACCACTCTCACCACTGGTCCTGAAGGGATCATCCTCCCTGGATTTCCTGTGTTTCCAGCTCCTATCTGTACCAGTGTGCATCCTCTGGTATAGCCAGATTGGTAAGGTAGACTTGTGATCATAATAGTGGGTGGGGAGGATGCATTTAAGAACTAGAGGAAGTTGTATGTTTCATCATTGCTACACTACACCCTGACTGGCTCATCTCCTCCCAGAGATCCTTCCATAAGGGGATGTCCAGTTGCATACAGATGGGCTTTCGGTCCTCACACCACACTCCCCCTCATTCACAATGTTATGATTTTTGTTTTTTGATGCCTGGTATCTCATCCCTTTGACGCCTCATGATTGCACAGAATGGTGTGCTTCTTCCATGTGGGCTTTGTTGTTTCTCAGTTAGATGGCTTGTTTATCTTCAAGCCTATAGGACCCCAGACTCTATATCTTTTGATAACCGGGCACCATCAGCTTTCTTCACCACATTTGCTTATGCACCCATTTGTCTTCAGTGATCATATTGGAGAGGTGAGCACACAATGATATATTATTTTGTTCTTTGATGCTTGATAACTGATCCCTTTGGCACCTCGTAATCACAGGCTGGTTGGTGTGCTTCTTCTGTGTGGGCTTTGTTGCTTCTGTGCTAGATGGCCCCTTTTTACCTTCAAGCCTTTAAGACCCCAGGCATGTCTAACAAATTACATAAACATAATATCTCCAAGAATCTTTCTGAGAAAACAAATAAAATTTCTATAAAACTCTTTATAATAAGCTTTGATTCTTCAAATACAGATACCTTTTTGTTGCAGGACCATATCTTTACCCTGCTCATCCCCACAGAGGAAAAGTTTGATGGCAAAAGGATGTGCTTTAAGAGATGGTGTGAATTCTGATGGGATCCCGATCAACATGCGGGTTCCGTTAGTATTTACTAGAACTACTGATAAAAGAAAACAAAGCCAAAAACCCACACGCAAGGCTTGGTGTTTTGCAATGGTGTTTTGCAACCCATCTGTGATTTTGCAACCATACTTGAAGCTATATAAAAGTGTAGGGGTGGTATTCAACCTGTCAATCAGGTCACAGTCTGTGGACTTGGCCTTCTCATAAGGAGAGCCCTAGGAACCTCTTCTCTCTCTGCCTTCACCTTCCTGCTGACAAGCCACTCTGGGATCTATCTACCAGAGCCTGTGATATTTCCACCACCATAAGATCTGCAAGACTTTCCACCCACCAGTCTTTGATCTTCCTGCATGTTGCATCATTGCAACATGTGGCTGCATGAATCTGAAGAGGGACCTATGGACAGTACCAAACTTAGGATCTTGAGTTGGACTGGGCTGACATGCTTTCTTGATATATAATTTTTGATATATAGCTCTGTCTTACACATTTACGAGAGTCACTGGATTTGTTTCTCTAGTCAACCCAGCCCAAAACACCACCCCACACCCACAGTTTATTGTTTTTGCTTTTTTTCTATCTGTGGAACAAGATAGTTACATTTTCCAAGGGTCTCTTTCTTTTATTCCCAGGAAAGCTCATTCTAGAATTTTATGATTTGGACATTTTCTTCCATCTAGTTTCATATCAGTTTTATCTATAAACAAATCTTGGTTATTCAAATCCATCACTATTAATTATTCCACCAATAATGCAAAATCCCCTTGTTTTACCCTTTATTTTAGTGAATTTTAACCATCCTTTTAAGGCAAAAAAAAATTGAGTGGCAACTACTTACGGCACTAAGATTCTCTGAAATGAAGGCAAGATTTTAGACTTTGCTTAAACTTACATGGTTAAAAAATCTCTTTTCTTTTATGTGTGCACACTTTGAAACAAATTACTTAGATTTTTGCTTGCTCATATGTTGTTTCTAGTGTTATTCATAAATTACTTGGGATGATAAACTGTGCTTTCCCAAATTGTTAGCATTCTTCTAACCTGGGTTCCATGGGTTAAGAGGGAGATCACAGGTTACTTTCTTCTCGAACATTCCCTGCATGTTGTTATGTGCCGTGTGTTAGAAATTGGCAATTGGCAGACTCTCGTGATCCAGGGCAGGAGAGTCTGATGAGCACTTTTAGGTTGTTGCTGATTCATGCTGCTGAACTGGTGTCGCCACACAATGACCTTTCAAATTCTTCCTACTGCTCTGCTCCCCTTTGCCTGTTCTCCCCTGTGCCCATCAGCAGTGCCCTCACTTGAAAGAAGGTAGAATTGAATGTGAATCTTTCACCAGGAACAGTGAGAAAGGCCTTGCTTTCTCAATGGACTTGTTGCTGCTAAATGTGAATAGTGAATTCCAAAGGCTGCCCCTGAGGTAAACCTTCCTTCCGAGTTCATTGTGAGATTCACTGGTGCGTATCATAGCTGTTGAAATCTATAAAGCTTCCCACTGCAAATGAAGGTTCTGGCCATATATATAGAAAACATATCCCTTTATGAAATGCAATGTTCAGTTATTAAACATTTTAAAAACAAATTATTAAAATGCAGTGCATATAGGATTCACACACATTTATCTCACTTTTCTTAAAATTTTAATATTATCAGAGAAAAACTGGCTCTTAGTAATTGTCCCAAACACCATCACTTTCATGTCTGTACTAATCATGTGTATTTCATTTGTATGCATTGAATTTATAGATGGCCATCAATGACATGTAGAGTTGTTCTGTGGCATTTAGGAAAATCTTGAAAGTGTGCTTATCACAAAAGGGTTCAAATTCCCAGTGCTTTTTATCAGGGTTTGGCGGATAAGTGAAAGGTCAGCAAGTTGAGCCCACCAGCCCTTGGTGGCAGAGAGATGCGCCAGTGGGCTCCGACTAAGATGCCTTGCGGATCCTGTAGGGCAGTTCCACACTGTCCGCTAGGGACGCTGTGTGTTGACCCCAGCAACAGATTCTTTATGGGTATACTTAGAGCATAGGGCTAACTTATATTTATAAAATGGGTGACCATTGCATTAGAATTTAAACCCTGCCTATTTTACTTCTCTACCCTGCTCACCTACTTCAGATAGGGAATTCTATAGACCTTTACTAGTATAGCCAATTGGTTTCTGAATTGAATCTGTGCTTTTATGACAAGAGTTAGTTAATATTTACAGCAGTACTCAAGCATCTCTGTTGCTTTTATTTAAATCAGTATAGATAGTGGCTACTTTTAAAAAAGAACACATGATTATCATGTTTACCTTGTCCTCTAGGGTCACTATGATTTGGAATTGACTTGATGGCCCATGAGAATCACTTTTGATTCCAAAAGGGCATCTAGTTCATTTATTACAAAATTGAACATACGCCTTTAGGTGTTTAATTAAAAATACTTCGATTCATTTAATTTCTATGTTAGCATTGGAAATTTGTGGATTGGCCATGGCTCTTTCTGTATTTTCTCCCTTCATCTTTTCCAAAAACAGATGGTACTAACTCAGGAAGCCATGGATCTGAGTTAAAAGTCAAATTTAAAAATTAGATTTCAGTCACACCAAAAATCAACCCATGCACAATGATTTTTAAAGCTATATGTTTTCAGTGGTTATTTAATTTAACTTTCAACAAGCTTTCAAAAACATCACTCCAGGAAGGGCAGGTATTATTTAAGGGGGCATGCAGTTGTTTGTGTATGTCTGGTGTGGGTGTGTGTTTTAAACAAAGGTGCTTTACCTAAACAAAACCTGCTGTTTCGAGGGTGAGAGACACTAGCTGTTTAACAGTACTTGGCTTTCAATTGAACTGCTCAGAATTTTTAAAGGATCAGAGAAAAACAATATGCTTAGATCACTGAAAAGAGGAATTTACATAAGCAGAACATAATTATCCAAGTAAGACCTTGTCACTGAGACTGGGGAGGGTTAATGATTATGATGGTAATTAAAATGCAGAGGATTTTAGAGCACTTATGTGCTTTCTAAAGAGTTCAGTGTAGTTCCCGCATGTTCTTATTGATCTTTGTGAGACAGCTCTATAACCGGTTGCTCCCATATCAGAATAAGGGAAAGCAAGGAGTGACCAGCTATAATCATAAGTGATTACAAGCTTTTGGGTTTTGCCTCACCTGAAAGGCAGGATCTCCAGTGACACAGCTCTTTGGAACATTATTTCAGGTCATCATCGCCAAACCGACTCTGAGGAAAGAGTGCCACCTACTGAACCACGTTGCCCAGCTCCCCTCCTTGACTGGTCTTCCTGTTTGTGAACTGCCCTAACCTATCCTGCTGAACTGCAGGAACTGATAGTACTGCTGTACCGTGCATGAAGTAAGGATTTTATTTTCCTACCTAGTCTCAGTCACTGTATTTAAAGGACACAACCCCCATGTCGATAAATAAATTACTTTGTTCATAATTTTATTTGAAAAGTACTGGACACAGATTGAAAACAGAAAACCGTATTCCTAGGAAGAAAAGTTTAAAGCAAATACTTTAGTGCACCTCTGTATTGTGAAAGAGACCATAAGGAGTTCTGGCATATAATGTCTTTAACAACACCCAAACAAACCCGGTCCCTCAGGGCGCGATCCCAGCGCTTAGTCGACTGGAGAGGGTAGAGTGGAACTACTCCATAGGACTCACAGACAGTCAATCTTTACAGGAGTAAACTGTGGCATTTGTCCCTTTCAGAGGCGCTGGTGGACTAAATGGCTGACCTTTCAGTTAGTAGTTTAATATTCAACCCACTGAGCCCCCTACCTCCTGTCCGGGAAACCTGGGTTACATCATTCCGCGATCCCCTCCCTCGTTGCTGGTTAAGTTAGGAGAAGATTTAAATGTGTAATTTGAGATTACGAAGGTTCAGCTACTTTGTCTTAGAATGAAAATTTTCACTGAAAAGCAAAGCA
Organism: Echinops telfairi; assembly: GCF_000313985.2. Classification (NCBI taxonomy): domain Eukaryota; kingdom Metazoa; phylum Chordata; class Mammalia; order Afrosoricida; family Tenrecidae; genus Echinops; species Echinops telfairi. Next base: position 28,426,155 of record NW_022103908.1, on the reverse strand, counting down.
AAACAGCACTTTTAATCAACCAATACATCATATTACAGTAATTATGATTTGACCAGACGATCCTGGTTTTTATGTGATCTCTCTCTGTGAAGTCTCTATATTCAAACATAGTCAAGTGCAATTTCCTAAAGCAACACCAAATTACCTCTTATGAAGAAACCAAAATTTAAAAAAAAAATCCTAAATTAAATCTTACCTTTAAGTTGCAGAACTTCAGAATATATCCATGGATATGTGTCACTGTTTAAAAGTTAATCATCATTGATTAATTTAAAAAATGTTTCTTGTGACTTAAGGCACACTTAATCTCACCTCACTGACATTGTATGGCTATTGATTCATAATGACTCTACATGACAGGGTAGAACTGCCCCTTCCTGAGACTTTCAAGAGCAGAAAGCCTCAACTTTCTCCCAGGAAGTGCTTGGCAAGTAGGTTGTACGTCACCAGGGCTCGTTTACATACTGAATCACACAAGTAAACGTATAGATACCTGTTATGAATATGAGTAATTTGGTATGTGATTTACAAATTAATTCCTTGCAGATGTGGCAAGTGTCTATATACACATTGGGGTAATAGTCTTACTTGATTTTTGAATGTTCACTGAGAACTCATTTCCTGTACTAGAGCATGTTGCAAATATATCGGTATGCAGTTTCTGCCATCATAAATATATACAATACTTCTGACACATATTATTCCTTAACTTAATCTCTTTTTCTAAATCTATAGTTTGATTTAATAAAAGTAAGAAAAATATTTGATATAGAATATATACTTTCTGTTTATTTATAGAGATATTTTATTTTGTTATTATGCAAGAGGGATTAAATTCACACACATTAAAATAAAGTTCTAAAACTTTCTCCCTGGTATTTAAATCTTACATTTAATGCTATGTCATCGTGACAATTAATATTCAGGACATTGCAGTGGTTGTCTGGTTGCTAGCATGAGTTTCTCAATTGCTAAAAGGGAAAGCTTTTATTAAAAGTCAGCAAATAGCCAACAGCTGTGTATTTGTACCGAATCACAAATATCTCTTAAGATACCATGAAAATTATGAGAACTCGTCGATGAAAATTTTAATTGAGAATTTAAATGTGGTTTAATGAAGACCTTTTGTTACTTAAGAAAAATAAAATGGTTCAGTTATATTTATTTTAGAGGTACTCAGGGATTATATACAAATACATGAATTCAGGTAATAAAATGGTGATAAAATGATGGTGAAGTCAAAGCTGGGGAAACAATTCTTTACTTTTATAAAACAATGAGACTGTTGAAAACATTAGCAGTGACATCAAAAGAGTACGCTAGTGATGGTATTTTATTGAACTCAAGAACACAGCAACCAAGAAAAATTTCTGGAGTGTTTTAATTTGCCATTATTACTACTTGTATTAAGTTCCATAACTTGAACACCTAGCAAATATATATTATAAAGTTAGGTACAGTTAAATAATTCAGTATCATAAAGTAGCAGCTTTAAGATCATTTCTTAATAACATCATTAATTCAATTATTGAAAATTGTACTTGTGTTCATCAATCTTTGCCTATAAAATACAGACCTTAATACTTGTCTGCTTCAAGCCATAACAAAATAACAATCAGCTTGCCTGTAAAACTCCTCTACTTTACAAATAAAAACATGTGTATGTACGAGTATATTTTTATTAAAAAACAGAATATTTTTATATTTAATATGCGAGTATGAAAAGGAATATAATTTTGGTTTTAAATTTAGACTATTATTTATGAGTAACATTAATAGTAACTTGTACTTTTTTTTTTGAGATTTCATAGATCCTTAATTCTACGCAACTCTACTTCTTTTTATAGTCTTCAACCTGATGCACCATATCTATCGTCTTTTATGGTGTTGAAAAACAACAGGGTCTTTGAACTGTTTAACTATATTTGCACTATCCATTTTTTTAAAAATGAGTTCAATATGGTAAGCACAGGAAAAAAATACTTTCTTGAACTCTATCATAGAGAGAAAAATATATTGGAAGAAAAACCATAAATCTTACAATGTGATTAAAAATTAAGAATTAAGAGTTATTGTAGTTTTTAAGTCATAAATGGTTAAAGCAAGACCAAAGAAATGGAACTGCCATTTTGGTTTCATTACCTTTAAAACGACAGTTGATCCTATTACCTTAAATATATAAAATAGGGATGGGAAATAAAGATTATTTTGGACTAATAATGATAATTATTAAATTATTATTTATCAGTTATAGGTCTTTGACAATGGGACACAATGCTGCAAAATAAACAAAAGCGAAGTATGACACAGAGATATACCTTATTTTCCTCTGTCCTCAGACACCCTGTGGTATTTACCATATACGTGGCAGTTCCTTTTGCAAACACTAGGGGGAGATATAGCATAATTACTGGTAGGGGTGGTAGGCATATTTGTGTCTGAGGTAGTCTGTTCATCTGGCTGTCACTCTAAAACGTTCTGCTTCTCAAACTGCCTACTTTGGGTAACAACACAATCAATCAAGCAGTAACTCATCATTCTCTCTTCTAAAATTGTTTTCATCCTCTAGTTTGTGTCGTTTAAATTAAATTTGCCATTTACTGTATATGAGTGAATCTTATTCAACATAATAAACAGTACAATTTCAATTAAGAAGAAATTCAGATAAAGAAGAATGCACTACAACAACTTAGATATATTTCCATTGTGCCTCCTTGTGCACCTGAGAGGAGTGATGAACAGATAGTTCTGCTTCTTCCATCTCTATGCAGTTTATGACCGGCTGTTCCAAGTTCAGTGGGATTGTGCTTTCTATAGAGTTATATAGTGAAACTTGCAGTCAATCATGATTCAAATCATATTTTACATATTGATAAACCCAGCATGATAGAAAGATTGTTGAAAATGAAATGCAGTAGGTAATTTCCAGCTGTTGTAAGTAAACAAAGAGTATGAAGCAATACAGGAGAGGGCGTACATACACATCCTATTTATATGAGTATATAAACAACTTCATTCAGGTGTGGATATTTTACGAATTTCCTTGAATTAGTATGGAATGCATAAAAGCCACAAATTTGTCATTTTAAAAGAAGTAATTATCTATAAATAAACGTATAATTACTACTCTTTATTTAAATTAGCTGCTGATTTGGGGGACTTCAGCGCCTCCGCTTCCAAGAATGAGAAGCTGGGATTTCACAAGGCAACAAGGCAGCATCCACTCAGCAAAACCACCCAGATTTCTACAAAGCTCTAGCTAGCTGCCTGCTCATTAATGGGATCAGTATATGCATGACAAAATACCTATTTAGAAAATTCAAAGACATCTTAGGATTTGAAGATCTGCCTGTAAAGTGCTCTTTTTTTGAATTTTCAGACTGTAACAGAGAGACTTTAAAAAGGAGTGGTTGAATTTTTGATCCAGTCAGACTGTAAACTCAGACTATAATTTACCTCATTTGAATCCACTGGCAAATAAACAATTCCTTTACCTGAATCTGGAAGCAATTATCCCAACAACAACCTTCAGAACTTTCTTGTAATTGGTCTGGATTTGATTTTCTTTGAGATTTAAATGATTCATACTACAGACTTGTAAGTTAGTCATTCACAATTTATAAATGGCAATTTAGCTTTAGTATTTATGAATTGTGATCAATACTCCAGTAATCACAACACTCACCCCTTTTCTATTTCAATACTTCGAATTTCTTTTATGTTCTTAACTCTTTCCCAGCATCACTGGATCCAAATGAAACCACCCATGGCTTGTGGATGTTTGTGCAAATTGGTCAGAAGAAATCTCTGAGCTTAGGATCTGTAGTTGAAGATTTAAATATACAAGGAGTTGTGTGTGTCTGTGTGTGTGTGTGTGTGTGAGAGAGAGAGAGAGAGAAAGAGAGAGAGAGAGAGAGAATAACAATCATGTATTTTGATTTGCAAAAATCTCATATATCTCTTGGGCAGTATCATGACTGATAGCTGGAATTCCCATTGATCGCCTTCCTATCTTATGGCTCAGCTTCTGTGTATAGGAGCTTTGGTAAAATGTGCTTATGGGCGGTTAGTGTTCAAGAGAGAACATTCAAATTGCCATGTGGAATTTTAAGAACAAGAGCGAGGTGGAACGAACCACCCAAACTCTGTTTTTGGTGGATGCCTGCTTTACATTGAACCTGGGCTCAGAGGGGTTTCCAGGAAGGGTAGATCTCCTGAGAATTATTCAGCCAGGTTTGAGTTTTCACAGGCTGTAAAGCAAGCCCTGACAGCGAGCACTACTCCTTAAAAGAAAGAGGGTTTCCTCTCGGGAGACTCTGCCTCTCTTCCACTGAGCTCCAGCTTTTCTTCTGAAACACTTTCATAATCAAGTGACTTCCCTGGCATGGATGCCTGGGGACAGCTGATTTTTCTCCAAGGATGAAGAAAGTTACATATTGATTGCTGTTGCTCTCAGCGTGTTTGCATCAGTGCGGACAGGAGCCGGGCGTGCGTGTTCTCGCATCCATGCATTCACATTCACATTCACGCCCCGAAATACACATCACACCCCGCGAACACGCGCGCGGGCACACACACACACACACACACACACACACACACACACACACACCTCATTCAGATGGGTCCACGCGGAGCCAGACGATCTGCATCTCCCTTGGCATGGGCGTGTGTACAATAATGGTGCGTGTGCGTGTGTGCTTGTGTGTGTGTGTGTGTGTGTGTGTGTGTCGAGAAACCCACCAGAAAGACTGCAGCTGTCTTATTTTGCAAACATGCTGCGACGCCCGTTTCTATGTATACCAGGCATTAAAAAATGAAATCGCTGTCAAACTCAAATATATATATTCCCCTTTTTTTCTAGGAAAGACTATGGAGCAGGCGCTCCTGTTAGTTAAAGGCCTGGGAAGACCTGTGGTGTGGCCGGGGACACCGCCGCCACTGCTGGGTGCAGGGCTCCACTAGCAGCGGTCCTCTCCAACCAACTGATCTAATCAATGACTCCGAAAAGCTGGGGCTCCTGGCCCCACCCCCGCCAGCCTCTTCTCCGCCTCCCATTGGACGTGAGCCGAGGAGGCCGGGCCTTCCTCCTCTCGCGGATTGGCTGGCAGGGAATCCGTATCAATGTTTAAGCGGCGGCGTGAGGTGAATAGAGTCAGTCAGCAAGAGGCGCTGGGGAGAGAGCGGGGACGGCGAGCCTGCCGGGCGGATGCGGCAGCGGCCGCGGCGGAGGGCGGCTGGGGAGACGCTACTCCAACTGTTGAATTGAATTTTCACCTTTCATTCCCTCCGGAGCTTGGCTTGCGGACATGGATTTATTTGCTTCGAAACCGGCACGTCTCTCGCAGACCGTGGGCTGAGCCAGGCACGCAGCCGATTGACAGAGACCACCCGCGACAGAACGGGAGGAAAAGGGGGGGCAAAAAGAACACCCTCTGCTCCGCGGGCGGCACAATGAACTATGCGCCTCGGGGCTGGACTTTGTGAACAAGGAGCGTTGGGAGGAGAACCTTGAACTGTAATGCGGGACTAAGCTGTGGACACTTGCTGGAAACCGAATTTCGCCCCCAAGGCTCTGAGACAGATGGGGGTGCCTCACGCCTAAGGAAGGGGAATTTCTTCTTTCTTTCTTAAGACAAAACCAACCAAAATAACAATAAATACACCTAGCAGAGCAGACGTCTGGTTTTCCAGATCCGGGGAATCCGGCAGAAAGAGGTAGAGTAAAAGTCCTGCTGGATTCAGCTTCACTCCCTCTCCCTCCCTTTTTTTTTGCCCCCTCCCCCCAAAAAAACATGCATTTGATTTTTCTTTCTCTAGAGTGAGTCAGAGAAAGCGTTAGGGAGAAGCCGCAACTCCTGTCTGTGAAGGCAGGACGAGCAGTGGGGAGTGAACGCGATTCGTTCCGCCGCCTCTGACTCATCCGGGCAGCCCGGAACACCTGCATTTCTGGATGTGTCATCCCCGGGTGTCCAGGAGCCTGCAGAACCCGAAATAATGTCCAGACAACAGACCCGCGTCTAACAGCCCCCCTTGGAGGTAACCCCCGAGGTGGGCGGCCCTGGCTGGACCGCCGCGGCCGCAGCTCCTCGCCCCTTGCCCTCCCCGGGCTGCTCCGAGAGACTGCGAGAGCCAGACTGCAGACTGCATCTCGCCAAACCTCGATGTGTGTTCCTTTCCTCCAGCTTAATCCTTCTACTATTAAAAAAAAAGAATCGAAAGAAAAAAAATACACCGCACTTTATTCGCTTCAAATATTCACCACTTTTATTTCTCGCCAAGGTTTTCCTTTCTAGATGAAGAGGACTGGGAGGCAGGGCCATTGGAAGGAGATGCTGAATAGAAAGAAAAGGGAGGCACTTGACAGCCCAGCCCTGTGAATGCAGAGACTGTTTCCCTTCTAGCGGGAGACAGGGCGAGTGTGTGTGCGAGGACTGCGAGGGGGGCTCCCCCTGCCTTTGAATTCCGCCTCTCCCCCCCCCTCCCGACCGGCACGTCCAACCAGGAGTTGCCTGTTGATTTCCTTTCGCCTGCGAAGCAAACTAGAATTAAACTGCGACCAGAGAAGTCCTTGCTCCCGGGGTGAGAGGATGGGATGGTAGCGGTGGCGACTGGCTTGGCGTAGAGAAATCACCGAGAGCGGGCACTACGAACAGGGGAGGAGATCTCTTTCTGTGTATATATATATATATATATTTATGTATATATGTTTTGGTTTGTTTTTATTTTTTGTGGTTTTTTTCCCTCCTCCCAATTGACTCACCCTACTAACGCTGATCAGACTGTGTGGCTTTCTGGAATTCGAGAGAGCCTTTTCCGAGGAAGAGAGGGAGGAGCCTGGTGGAGGGAGGAAACTACAAATCGGGACACTAGTTCTTGGCGCTGCATTTCCTCCCCTCCCTTTGGCTGCTCGGCAGGGAGAGAGAGAAATACGCTTGGCTGGGAGATGCAGTCCGCTGCCGCCGCCGCCTCAGCCAGCAATGCAAGATTAGATCTCTAAATGCAGCAAAGCCCTGCCTGAAAACAGACCAGCCCGCGCAGCGCGCAGACATTTCACAAGGCGCTGGGGAAGCTGCAAAATCTCACCGGGACTCTCTTCGAGGCTCCGCGTCCCCGTCAATTTCATCACGAGAGACGAGTAACAAGTAAGGATTTCACTTTCCGATCTGCCTGGAGACACACCTCCCCGCTCCCTCCCTCCTTCCAAGTGCCGAGTATTCCCGAGGCTGCGGGGCGGGAGTGGATTGGCCGTGACTGAGCGGGGGCTAGGGAAACCTACGGCTTCCCGAGCTCATTATCATCCCTCCCAGACTCGATTTCCTTCGTGTCGCCAGCCTCAGCCGTTAAGTTTCTGCTGCCCGGAGTCCGGGCCAGAGAGACAAAGCCTGGGGCTGGCCCCCCCAGCAGCCCGGGAGCCGCCGGCTGGCTCCGCGTCCCTGCGGCTCCACCAGGCTACTGCTCCTCGCCCAGTGCAGATGCTGTAGATCAACAGGTTCGAGAACTTGAGCGGAATCCGGAGAGCCCGCCGGGTACCGCAGCCCGAGCGCGGAGGGAAGAGAGGACTGACGACGCCCCGGCTCCCGGCTTGCGTCTCCCGCGCGCGCGGCGCTGGGGCCCCAGACTGGCGCGCACCCACCGGCTCGCCCCTCCAGTCCGCCTGCTCCGGCCCCCACTCCACCGGTCTGGGATGTACCTCTCCATCTGTTGCTGCTTCCTCCTGTGGGCCCCTGTCCTGACGCTCAAAAATCTCAACTACTCGGTGCCGGAGGAGCAAGGTGCCGGCACAGTGATCGGCAACATCGGCAAAGATGCTCGGCTCCAGCCAGGGCTTCTGCCTGCAGAGCGCGGCGGCGGCGGCGGCGGGCGCAGCAAGTCGGGCAGTTACCGGGTGCTGGAAAACTCGGCGCCACATCTGCTGGACGTGGACGCCGACAGCGGGCTTCTCTACACCAAGCAGCGAATCGACCGCGAGTCCCTGTGCCGCCACAACGCCAAGTGCCAGCTGTCCCTTGAGGTGTTCGCCAACGACAAGGAGATCTGCATGATCAAGGTGGAGATCCAGGACATCAACGACAATGCGCCTTCCTTCCCCTCCGACCAGATCGAAATGGACATCTCGGAGAACGCAGCGCCTGGCACGCGCTTCCCCCTCACCAGCGCGCACGACCCCGACGCGGGCGAGAACGGGCTCCGCACTTACTTGCTCACCCGCGACGACCACGGCCTCTTCGCGCTAGATGTCAAATCCCGCGGCGACGGCACCAAGTTTCCCGAGTTGGTCATCCAGAAGGCCCTGGACCGCGAGCAGCAGAACCATCACACGCTGGTCCTGACGGCCCTGGATGGAGGTGAGCCCCCGCGCTCGGCCACCGTGCAGATCAACGTCAAAGTGATCGACTCGAACGACAACAGCCCTGTCTTCGAAGCGCCCTCCTACCTGGTGGAGCTGCCCGAGAACGCCCCTCTGGGCACCGTGGTCATCGATCTGAACGCCACCGACGCCGACGAGGGTCCCAACGGCGAAGTGCTCTATTCCTTCAGCAGCTACGTGCCCGACCGCGTGCGGGAGCTCTTCTCCATCGACCCCAAGAGCGGGCTGATCCGTGTCAAGGGCAACCTGGACTACGAAGAAAACGGGATGCTGGAGATTGACGTCCAGGCCCGAGACTTGGGACCCAACCCCATCCCTGCCCACTGCAAGGTCACGGTCAAGCTCATCGACCGCAATGACAACGCGCCGTCCATCGGTTTTGTTTCCGTGCGCCAGGGGGCGCTGAGCGAGGCCGCCCCGCCAGGCACTGTCATCGCCCTGGTGCGGGTCACCGACCGCGACTCAGGCAAGAACGGGCAGCTGCAGTGCCGCGTGCTGGGCGGAGGGGGCACGGGCGGCGGGGGCCTGGGCGGGCCTGGGGGCGCGGTGCCCTTCAAGCTCGAGGAGAATTATGACAATTTCTACACGGTGGTGACTGACCGCCCGCTGGACCGCGAGACGCAGGACGAATACAACGTGACCATCGTGGCACGCGACGGTGGTTCGCCCCCACTCAACTCCACCAAGTCATTCGCAGTCAAGATCCTGGACGAGAATGACAACCCGCCTCGTTTCACTAAGGGGCTCTATGTGCTGCAGGTTCACGAAAACAACATCCCTGGAGAGTACCTGGGCTCTGTGCTCGCCCAGGACCCGGACTTGGGACAAAACGGCACCGTGTCCTACTCCATCCTGCCCTCGCACATTGGCGACGTGTCCATCTACACCTACGTGTCTGTGAACCCCACCAACGGGGCCATCTACGCCCTGCGCTCCTTTAACTATGAGCAGACCAAGGCTTTTGAGTTCAAGGTGCTGGCGAAGGACTCAGGGGCGCCCGCGCACTTGGAGAGCAATGCCACCGTGAGGGTGACGGTGCTGGACGTGAATGACAACGCGCCGGTGATCGTGCTGCCCACGCTGCAGAATGACACCGCCGAGCTGCAGGTGCCCCGCAATGCCGGCCTGGGCTACCTGGTGAGCACCGTGCGCGCCCTCGACAGCGACTTTGGCGAGAGCGGGCGCCTCACCTACGAAATCGTGGACGGCAATGACGACCACCTGTTTGAGATCGACCCGTCCAGTGGCGAAATCCGCACGCTGCACCCCTTCTGGGAGGACGTGACACCCGTGGTGGAGCTGGTGGTGAAGGTGACAGACCATGGCAAGCCCACCCTCTCTGCGGTGGCAAAGCTCATCATCCGCTCAGTGAGCGGCTCCCTCCCTGAGGGAGTGCCCCGGGTGAATGGCGAGCAGCACCACTGGGACGTGTCGCTGCCGCTCATAGTGACTCTGAGCACGATCTCCATCATCCTCCTAGCGGCCATGATCACCATCGCCGTCAAATGCAAGCGCGAGAACAAGGAGATCCGCACTTACAACTGCCGCATCGCGGAGTACAGCCACCCGCAGCTGGGCGGGGGCAAGGGCAAGAAGAAGAAGATCAATAAAAATGATATCATGCTGGTGCAGAGCGAGGTGGAGGAGAGGAACGCCATGAACGTCATGAACGTGGTGAGCAGCCCCTCCCTGGCCACCTCCCCCATGTACTTCGACTACCAGACCCGCCTGCCCCTCAGCTCGCCCCGGTCGGAGGTGATGTATCTCAAACCAGCTTCCAACAACCTGACTGTCCCGCAGGGTCACGCGGGCTGCCACACCAGCTTCACAGGACAAGGGACTAATGCGAGCGAGACCCCCGCCACTCGGATGTCCATAATTCAGGTAGGAGACTTTTAGCGTAACTGGGACTTCACTTTAGTACTGTGTTTGCAGCTTTCCTGAAACCCTTGTTAACAGGGCAACCCACACTGCCAGTAGCAGTGACAGGAGGGTTTTTTGGCTTTTTAATGGAAATGGTTTATACTTTTGACACTGACAGCTTGTACATTGTGTTCTATACATAACCCATCCTATGTGAATAGTTTAAACGCTGCAAGATGTAAATGACTTGCTTCTGTTGCATTTTTAAAGTTTATTTTTATAGGTTTTAAAATTTTAGGGAAGCCTTTAGTTTTCATAGTTCCTTTAAAATTTCAGTTCTAAGATTACTAGTCTGCATTTCATTCCATAATAAAAGGTTTCCAGAATAGAAAACTTTTCTTGTTGTAGTTAAGGAGGCTGCAATTTGAAAACAAATAATTAAAAACAAACAAAACAAAACCCTCAATGCCAAAATTCAACCAAGGCATAGAGACGCATTAAGAAAGTTATGTTCGTGGGGCACAAAGAAACAACTGTCAGAGTCTCAGAGCTGGAGTCAAATCCAACTAAGTTTTCAAAGATAAAATTCAGTTTTATGTTTTAAATGTGTTGTGAGGAACACCCATTCCGTTTATTCTTCAGCACAAATTGCAGTGTAATGCAATAGTTTAGCTTAAACTTTTGCAATGTCAGCTGTACTCGAAAGTGATTTAAAAATGTTTGAATGGATGCTGGCTCTGCATCATGGCTAGTGAGAACCTGTGGAAGTGTGTATCTGCTGACTTGTCCCCTGTGGTTTCCTCCGTCAGGTTCATATACCCCTTGAAGAATGAACAGAGTGTACCAGAAGGGTCACAGACTCACTTCATACTTTTAAAATGAGAAGTGAAGTCCATTAAGGGAAGTAGATGTGCCAAAAAGCATACTGTGTATTTTCAGTGTACCTAAATTATATTTAATGAAGCTAGCTCCCTTAATTCAAAATTATTTATACATTTCAAAAACTAAGTCACTGTCCTGGCATGCGTATAGATTCTAATAACAGTAGGTGACTGTATTATGTCTAATCACTGCGAGTTTCTTTTACCCACTATTGAGTTGTGTTGTACATACACCCAATCCCCACCTCACGCACCCACACACCCCGCGCACACTTAATTCTTGCTCATTATGAATATGTGTTGCTACAAATTACTCAGGATGAACAGTACTTGAAATTCAAAACTGAGCTTAACTAAAAGTGACATGTAGGAAGCAAGATTAGATTGAGGCAAATGAAAATAATTTGTTTATAATTTCATGCTTTGTAAAGCAAATACCCTTTCATGACACTTGACTCCTTAACATTTTCATTGTTGAAATGAAGTAATAATATCTCCTAGCTAATCTTATCTTTTCTAATATTTTATATGGGTAATGAGCTCTAATAATAGTAGCGGGATTTTCCTTTAATAATAGAATATTCTTGTAAAACAGAATCTTGTGCTTGATGCTGCTGAGTACTGAAGTATCTATTGCACTATTAAATTCCAATGGCTAAACACAGTTTTCTTTTCTAGTGCTTCCTGTATACTAATAATTATGGTTTTTTCAGGTCTATATAAAACTGAAAAACAGAAGAAGAAATTTCTCCCTTAAAATGTGGTTTCTATGAAAATCTTTCTGTGTCTGTGAAATTGGTATTTTTGATCATCAACATTTCTACACAGAGAAACGTTAAAATATCTCTTTGTAGACATCTGTTTTAGTTGTTTTATGAGCCCAAGTACTGCTATATATCTTTCTTTTATTTTTATCTTTGGTGATTTCAAAGATGTCATAGAAAGGTAATGTCTAATCATCCAGTTCATGTACTTCGAGTTGAATTATTATTTACATTTTTATTAAAAATGTGATTAGTGTAGAAGAATTCCAAGCAAGTCTGATTCCTGGGCCAAACTAGGTAGGCATACTTTTGGACTACAGTATCTGAAAGTTTTAGGGGACAGGAATCACGGTACTGCATCTTCACCCTGCAGTCCCTGAGACTGAGTTTTCCTAGAAGAATGGTGATTACAATCACCATCATGATCCCTCTCATTCCTTCATTAGCACTAACACTTAAGCCAAAGTAAATGACACACCTCATCCCCTCTCTTTTTAATAGCAAACAAGGGCAGAGCTTGTAGAACCACCCCTCAATTCTCTTTCTTGCACAATTTTAATTCATGCTATGGATTCACAGAATGAGCTTGGGTCTTAAATCTCTAAAATTATTGTTCAAAGTGTCTCAAATGTTGTTTCTGCCCTGGAAATGTCCTCAATATAAACTTAAGTCAAGTTTTATTTCCTACTGAAATTTGTCTGTTCTGAGGATGCTTTCTGAATTCCTAACATGCTAATTTCCTTTTAAATGGATATCTCAGTACCTTTTGGAGAGTAAAGGAAATTAACCACAATGACTCTCCTTCTTTAAATACAGATAACTAGTGTGCTGCAAATGTTTTATTTGAAGTGTCATGCTTACGCATGCTTAACTGAAAGCATTCAAGTATCCTATATTCTTGTTTCAAAAGCATCTGTTAGTGGATGTAGTTAGCACAGACTTCTGAGAAAATAAATTTCATATGTATTTCTGAGTGAGAATTTTGATTCTCAAAGTTCATTTGGCCTACCAGGTACTAGATATAACTCTTTGCTTTCAAGCATCTTGTTTACAAGATGCACAATATCTTTAAACTGATAAAATGAGAAGCATTTCATAATTTGTTTCTTTGAGATACATGGACATACAGTGGTGACAAGAGATTTAGTAACTGCATGATTTAAAATGATCATTTTACAGCTCGAATTCAGATTTGTCTATGTAGCAATGTGTTTTGTCTGGTACAAAAGGCATAAAGCATTAAGGTTAAATATGTAAAATATGTAAAATTCTTCTTGAGTATTTTTATTGAATATGGGCACAGAATAATGACAATAAACTGGTGTTAAAAAAGTGGTTTGTGGGGAAAAGATATTGCAGATTTTTTTCATTCCCCAATGAAGTTGAAGTTTGTCTATGAAGTGTTCGAACAATAGAATAGTTATTAAAATAATCACAATCATGTCAATCACAATACAAAGTAATTAGAAGTGAATCTTTTATACATTTTAAAGCTATAGAAATCAATTTCAAAGAATATGAGTCCAGAGGTAAGGCAAATAGTTTATTACACAAATTTATAGCAGAAGGTCCCATAGAAGAAATTTACATATGAATTATTTAGCACATCAATATTAGAGTCTGATATCAAACAGAGATCATGACTTCTGCTGAAGAAGAATTGGTAATGGTTGGTAGACCAAGAATTTTTTTGTAAAATCTCAGAGTATCTCAACAGGTGGTTTCAGCAAAGGTCCTCTTTGTAAAGAAGAAGGAAGCCTGGGGTCCTTCCTCACTGGTGGAAGAATTTCCAGGTTGATCAGACATCTCTGCTTTCAGATATCTTTTAATAGTACTACTATATGTTGCTTTAACATGAACTCAGAATAAAACATTGAGCTAGAAGAAGAAAAACCACTAAAGTAAAAGTTTACAGGAAATATATTTTAATTCAGTATTTTACAGTTCAATTTAAAGATCACATTACAGTTGACTTTAGAAGCAAGGAAGATAGAACACCTTTTTTTGATGTACGTGGATGGCCTTTTCAATTAAAGGACATTGAGTACACTGCAAATGCCAAGAGCCAGTCAAAATACACAAAAAGTGAGACTGAGGCCCCAGAGGACCAAAGTATCATAATGTAAATAGTAAATTCAACATTGAAGAGTGAAAGGGCGAAAGGAAAGTGTATATTTTAGGACCAACATTATCCATTGTCTGCCCTTATTCCTGCCTCTCTAATATAAGGAACCCTTGGTAACAGACACTCATAAGTTCCCATTATCATGATCTTCAAAACGTTTCACTCCAAGATGCTTCCTATTTCAGAACATCTGAATCTATCTCTTCATTGGCGATTTTGGGAATATTCTGTTGCACTGTTGTTCATAAAACGCATCTTTTGATGAGGTACACGCATTAGTTTCGGCTTTATAGATGTGCATGATTATTCATGAGGGGTTGCTGGACTGTGTAAAGGGACTGTCTGTCATGAAGGTGCTTTCCAGGCGTGTTCTGTCCATTGGTATTTTTTTCATAAAGATTGGTTTAGTTTAAGGATTTTTAAATGGAGCTGAAGGAGGTTGGATGCTACTTTGAGTGAATTTGAGTGCACAGTCATTAAAACATTTCTTTCAGTTTCATCATTAAACTAGCACAAGTAAACCAGATATGCATACTTTTGAAAAGAATTGGGCGTTCAGGTGCTTGGAATTCCTTTGGTTAAGTGTTTACACCCAGATTATTATGATTTCAGTTTTTGTTTTTATTACTAGATTTATGTTTCTCTGACAATCTCAACTCCAGCACAAATCTGTGTGCACTTTTCTGTTTCACAATAAATTAATACCAGAGATCAAAAATGATTTATTTTAATACTTGTTGATTTAGTAATGATTTATAAGATAATTAGATCTTTGTCTATTAGCTTTGACTTCTAATAAAGTTCTTAGATAGCACGTAGAAAGTGCTTTAGCATCCTTGCATGGAGATGATAACCCATTTGTCACCAAAAAAAAAAGTCATAGAACTGACATTTTTTAATTTTGCTTAGTGAATTCTATAATTCAAATAAATATATATAAGTTTCCATGTAGGATTTTGAAATTTTGTTGTTTAAAGAATCATTTAAAGATTTGCGCAATCACTAAAGAATTTAAATCATAACACAGTATGCACTAAAATGATTGCACTTCCCTGAACACATTGCTTAAGTCAAGAAAAGATATTTACATAATCTAAAATATTATCTACCAACTGACTGTATTATTGAAGCTGTGCAAAAGTGCATAGTTTTCAGAAATGTTTCTTCATAAAGTTCAATACATTATAGATATTATTTTAAATGTTGCAATATATTATTGCAGTTTTGTAAAATGAGGACAAATTAAATTAATATTTTAAAAGTAACTCCAAGTATCACATTTGCTAAGAGACTAAAAATTATCCATATTTTAAGGAGAAAAGTTTTCAAAACCTTTAGGTAGCTAAACTGTTAAAAAAGACAGTATTGATAATTTGTCATGTTTTAATACCATTGTCAGGTTATCAACTGACTTTTCACTGTTAGTGCTGCTTGTGTAATATAAGAAAATAGAAATATATCTATAAGAGTAAAAGGTGTAGGTTATGATACATCTTATGTTTTTTAAGATTCTTATTGGTCTACAGGCATTTTTGCGTCAAAGGTTGGTCCGGCCTATATTTATGAAATGTGAAAAATAAAAAATTTTTTTTGACAAAATAAAAGTACGTGTATAGATATATCTGTGTCTCAAATCTCAGTGGAAAGTGTATAAGTGCCCTCTCAGTATAAATCTTAGGCCATTTATATTGGTCTCAATTTAGAGGTCGCTCTCTTTTTAAGGATGACTCCAAAGCCTTATCTTAAAAAATATAGGTAAAATGAAGACTTTTCAGCTTTAAGCAATTTTAAAGCTTCTTTACGTAGAGTCAGGCTATTCTGGAGAGAATGAGTTCAGGAACAACTGGCTTTCATTGAACAATAGGGTTAAATTTATATAAAAAAGGGAAAAAGAAGCAAAACCAATAACAATAACAACAAAGTCTTCTCTTCCGAGTGTCATCCACCCTTCTGGGAAGGTGGCACTGTGGCTGGAGGCAATGTGATAATAGACACTTTGAGTCTGATGATGAAACAACAGCAGGAGGAAGGAGAAGCCTCTAGAACTGGGCTTATTCCAGTTAAGAAGTTAAACTTACCTCCCTGAGGCTGACAGTACAGTCCTGCAATACACTCAATAGTGGGTAAATTCTTACAAATGCATCTGCTAATTATGATATTAGTCATTGCTTCAGAAGTTATTCCCCTCAGTAATACTTCTGTTTAATAAATCCCATCGGGCATGATCTAAAAGTCGTATTTTAGTAAGGCCGTCAGGGAAAGCTTTCTTTCTTTTTTGGTACTGAATTCCTTCAGCCAATGACTATATATTTGTTAGAAAATAGCATAAGGTTCATTTTGTCTGTTATTCTGAAGAGAGCGTGACTTTGGCCACCCACCTACAAAACACTTTTAAAGTTCATCAGCCCCACACTAATCTATTGTCAATCTCATTTAGTAAAAGGAGATGTTGACAAGAATTTCCCTCAATGGTTTTACAGTATTTCACAGTTAGTCATACCCTTCACCACTAGCTTTGACAGTGATATATTGCTATCCTTTGGTCTTCTGAAATAAATGATCTATAATAGAGAAGTCTGTAATGACATCAACATTCCCTGCTGTGACAAAGCAGAAACATGCTCCTGCTTCCTCTGCTGTGATAGAAGCATGCACTCAACATTTTAAAAGGTAAAGCAAAAGAATACAGACAACAACTTGTGGCAAATTGCCTGATGCAAAATTGTGGCTGTTATCTTATTTGTATGCACCAAGTTCTTCCAGTGATAGTCATGCAAAATTAGTTTCAGACAGTGTTTGAGAGACATTATTGATATATAGGTGACATACTTATATTTATCCGTTCTGGTCCTAGTGACATTCTGATTACTGAGATCTGTAGGCTTTGCCCTGGACCTCTTCCAGGCGGTTTTATTGTAGTGAAATGGCTCTTACAGTTCATTGAGCATCTAGCATAACAGAACTGCATATGATTGGCGCGTTTGCATATATTTATTCGAAAAAAAATAAGGCAGTTAAATGGCATAATTATGGGAAAATGAATCATAACAATAAAAGACCATTTAAGTTAACAAGCTTTGTGATCAAAGGATAAATACAGGTTGGATAAATGAGACTTTAGATGTAACTAATCTACATAAATAGGCTTTGGTCTGATTACAGTGACAGAATATATTAAAATAATTTAATGGTATTAGACATGAATTTTATTCACTTATTTTAAAATAGAGACCTGTGCTCTCATTTTCTCTATGCCTCTATCAAAAAACAGTCTTGAAAAGTTTTCATGTACAAAGAAAAATGGACCAGGTAAAGATAAACCTTGTAGCTTCTGTTTAGTTTTGTAATAGTCTCCATCTGAACAATATTTAATATTGTAAAACTTGTAATGTTTGTGATTGATTTTTAATTATTCAACAAATTTAAGGGGGAATTTAAAGGACCATTATTTGTTTATTCTCTTCATCATCCAAAGGCAGCCTCTTTATCAGTGAAATGCAACCTTGATAGAGTTTGAAATCTAGGATATCAAAACTCAGTTTGAAGTCTCTCTCTCTCTCACATACATACTTATACACAAATATATACACACATGAGTGTTTACACGCGTATACTGTTTTCAAGAAACACTAGCTACCTATTTGTAAATTGTACTAAGAAATGATGTAGACAATGGCTTTCTTTGTTGAAAAGTTTCAATGCTCTTTGATTGCATTTATGTTTTAAAATAACAAATTTATCCCAAAATGTGACCAGTTAAAAAATTACCATTTTCTCAACAACTATGGAGCTCTATATGAATTTGCTTTAGTTCTTCTAGGTGATAATTTAAGAAAGAAACCCCATAATTGAATCACAAATCATGAATTGGTATGGTTCTCTACAATATTTCTACCTGAATCCTTACTAAACATTGCTGAGAATGAGTTGATTATATGTATACACAAATTTTTTGTGTCCTTCAATTCATTAAAACGCAACCTGAAAAATATACCAGTAAGCGTTAGGAAATAGCTTAAAATGGCAGTAAGTTCCTTTCATAAAACAGAATGCTACAGGTATTCAACATAGGCAGGCGTGTTCTTGGGGATCAAAATAGTCTTATTGTTATAGGCCAAATTTAGATCGCCATGTCTTAGATTAATTCTTACATTTGAATTTATTTATAGTAGTTTTGAAAGTTCAAAACTACAGTTTAACCCTTACAGCATACCATTTCCTTTCTAATAATAGCCCCCAATACTTTTGTTGAACACTATTCATTTTATTTTTCACCCTGCAAAATTTATGATTATATTGCAATTATTTTATCATTGAGTAGTGGAGAGATTTGCTATTCCTTCATCATGCCAGAAGAGTTGCATATGTGGAATGGAAATTTATAAAATCAACTCAACTTTATCTTGCAAAGAATTAGCTCACTAAATTTATAAAATGACTTGTATGTGCTTTTTACTGATTCCATTTCGATAGATGGAATGACAGTAAGAAATGAGAATTCCTGAGAAATAAAGTACTTAAAATCATAGCAATATTTGTTAAAAATTAATGTTATAACTTCAGTATATTGAAAAATGAGGGGATTAGCTTCCAAGCAGGATAATTTTCATATCAAATGTGATGATTGCTTAGTGGTATTCCTTTATATGAATAGTAGTCATACAAGCTTTCTGAACCATATAAAAAATAATTTGATTTCCATACTCTGGTCAGCAAAAACAGAATGTTGTCCTATTCTTCACTATATTTTTGGGATATTAAATGCTTCCTTTCTATTTTGTGCTAGTGGTTTTGCATCTATGTTAAAATAGTATAGCTGCAATTAACTTATTACATTAATAATGTGAATAAGAGGAGTTGTAAGTCATGACAAATAAAAGAAAAATTGACTTCATCTTCATCATAAATTTCATGAAGGCCAAGTTAAAAATTGCATATAAAATTGTTTTCACATTGCTTCCATGCAAGACTCTTGGTTTGTTTTTTGCTATTACTTTTAGCATTTACTGACCTGTGTCACAATAATTTTTCCTTGTTTTTTGCTAATATCTGATTATAATTTTGGCTGAGTAAGTAATAAATTCCTTATTTAAGTGGAGTTTTGAGTTATATATTGACTGTTCATATTGTACGCATTGAATATCTTGTCATTTTAGAAAACAGTGAAATTATGCTTATAATTCCATATGAACCTAAGTATAAAGTACAAGATTATTGGCAGCAGATAGTACACAAATGACAACTATTTAACGTCTAAACAGACTCATCGATTGAAAAAATCAAATACGTATAACTTCATATGATTGAAAAACAAATACGTATAACCTCGTATGACTGAAAAAACAAATACCTATAACCTTGTGACCTTGATGGCGTAGTAGTTACACCTTGGGCTCTGATCTGAAAGCTCAGCAGTTTGAAACCACCAGCCGCTCTGTGGGAGAAAGCTGGGGCTTTCTACTCCTGTAAACAGTTACAGTCTCAGAAACTCAAAGGGGTAGTTCTAGCCTCGCTTATGAGGTCCTTATGAGTCTGTATAGATGGCACTGTGGGTGAGTTTTTGAGTTTTGTATGTCTAGTGCACTCAAAGTGATTATTCGCTAACTTTCAAATCCTGACCAACCAGGAAAGCCACTATTTATCCCTAGTTGTTAATAAGAAAGGATATAAGAGAACAATTCTATAGAATCAACCCCATTCACAGGAATGTGTAAGAGATATTGGCAAACGCCTATTACTCATAGTGTGATCCAGGTTATCAGATGTGCCAGTACCAACAAATAAAATAATAACCTAAGTGGTGAGAAACTGGAAAAGATTAACACATTTAAGGAGACCTTTTTTTAAAGCAATAGACTTTCAAAGATATTTTATAATCAAGACAATTACATAGTAATTTGCGTTAAAATGCATGCCCAGTTCCCCATCTCAAAACCCAATTTGTTACCACCTGTGGCTATTTCTATTAAAAAAAATGAAAAAGAAACATAATTACTATGGGTCTCAGCAGTCCTAGAGTAAATTTTTGCAATTACAATACCTCCCTTGGGCAGATGTGTGAAAATGGCAGATTAATTCCTGCCAGGATCTTTCTGTTCATCATGCATTCTTAGATTTAGTGTTGCCTGCTTTTTAGAGTGGCTCAGATTGCTCCGGTTATAGGTTATGCCGGTGTTTCCATAGTGAATCTCTAGAAATACAGAGCCACAGATCAGCCATTAACTCCTACCCCAGGTGAAAAGTCAACACAGGACTGCCTCAACAGAGGACAGGCTCGTATTCCCCACCACTTGTCTCGGTTGCTTGGCTAAGTTTGAAGTTAGACCATTTGGCAGAGCTAAGAAATCAAGAGATTGTGCTGCAGGTAGAAATATGTGGTCTTTTGAACTACAGAACAAAAATGGAATCCACGAGAAACTATGGAAGTGCTTTTTATTCTGTGCTTGATCCCAGAGCTACTTGATACCTGAGGATCATGAATAGCCAGACATTAAAACTGGATTGCTAAGAGGTGATTCAGCACTTTCCCTGTATTCAGACATCCCTTCCCCCACCCCACCCCCGCCCCTAATTCTGATATGTATACTTTGAACTTAATACAGATCAAACTGGTCTACCCACAAAATAATGAATTCAATTACGTTTGAGCCATTTTAGGTGTCGCCACTTTCCATTAGTTAGGTGTCTCATAGGATCCTTCTTGTTTGCCACTCTGCTGACAGAAGCAACAGGGTCCACTACATAATGGACACTTAAGTAACAATTATTTGTGATTGACTCTAATAGTTAAGTAATTTCCCATGATTGGGAAATCAGATATTTACTAGAGGTTGATCCTGATAAGACTAAGGTCAAAGTCTAACATATCTATATAAACCTAAAAAAATAAAATTGGAATGTTGCATAAGTTGACATTCTTCTTTTGTCTTTGTTACAATATAGATACCTTAGATATAATGAACATTTCTACATACTTCTATCGATAATGTAAATTAATAGCGAAAAGAAAACAGGCTATGAAGTTTCAGAATTATAAGCATCAACTTCACAAGATGTGTGTGTGTGTGTGTGTATGTATGTGGTGTTGATAGGTGCTATTGAGTTGGCTCAGACTCATAGTGACCCTGTATGCACAGAACAAAACACTGGCCTGTCCTTCTCCAGCCTCACAAGTGTTCTGCAGCCATGGTGTCAAGCCATCTGGTTCAGCTCTTCCTCCTTTTTGCTGCACCTCTACTTTACCAAGCATGATGTCCTTCTCAGGAGAGGGTATGCTGTGTGAATG